>NW_003852573.1:1948106-1958556 GCF_000181295.1 Otolemur garnettii | reverse complement strand
TAGGTTCCATTCTCCCTATTATTTAGAAATTATAAATTTAGGAAAGAGTCAACAGCACGGGATAGGAGAAAAGGAGCTGTGGATTGTTTCTGGTGTTTCTAGCTCTGTCAACCCTGAACTTACCACCATTTTAAATTTGTTTCTTCAGTTGTAAAATGGAGATGAAGATATCAACAAGCTCTTATCAATGACACATTTGTGAGGTAAAGAAAGGAGTTTCTACTACATTCTTTTTTTGAGACAGAGCCTCAAACTGTCACCCTTGGTTGAGTGCTGTGGCATCACAGCTCACAGCAACCTCCAACTCCTGGGCTCAAGCGATTCTCCTGCCTCTGCCTCCCAAGTAGGACTACAGGCACCTGTCACAATGCCCGGCTATTTTTTGGTTGTAGTTTTCATTGTTGTTTGGCAGGCCTGGGCTGGATTCGAACCTGCCAGCTCTGGTGTATGTGACTGGCGCCCTAGCCGCTGAGCCAGAAAGTCAGAATTATTAAAAATAATTCTGTCAAACCAATCAATAATTGTGTTGGTCTTATAGATATTTTACCCAAACATGATAGAACTAATGATATTAATGATATTTCAGAAACAAAATCATTTCATGACTTCCCACTTTACTCCCTGGATATAATTTAACATCTTCATTACACAGAACAAATTTTGTGGGGCCTAAAGCTTATGCAATTTCAGGAGCCCACTAGAAAAAGACAGAATGATAACAGAAATCACAAATTACAAAATTTATAACCTGGCTCCTTGCCTCAGCCTCCCAAGTAGCTTGGACAACAGGTGTCTGCCACAATGCCCATTGATTTTTTTTCTGTTTTTAGTAGAGATGGGGGCCTTGTTCTTGCTCAGGCTAGTCTCAAACTCCTGAGCTCAAGTGATCCTCCCCCCTCCCAGAGTACTAGGATTACAGGCTTGAGCCACTGCATCCCCCGGAGATGGGGGTCTTGCTATATTGCTCAGGCTGGTCTTGAACTTCTGGCCTCAAATGATCCTTCTGCCTCAGCCTCCCCAAATGCTAGGATTACAGGCATGAGCCACTGTGCTTAGCCTGGCTGCACATTCTTTGTCACTTCACAGTATGATGATTGTGTTAATATCCTTTTTGGTTTTTTGAGACAGTCTTGCTCTGTTGCCCTGGGCTAGGGTGCTATGACATCCAAGTCCTAGGCTCAAGTGATCCTCCTGCCTCAGACTCCAGAGGGACTAGAACTATGCATATACACTACCATGCCTATTTTTTTATTTTTATTTTTAGTGGAGATAGGTTCACATTCTTGCTCAGGCTGGTCTTGAACTCCTGAACTCAAGCCATCCTCCTACCTCAGCCTCCTAGGGTGCTAGGATTACAGGTGTGAGTCACCACACCTGGCCTGTCATATCTTTTTCTGTACATAGAAAAGGGAGATAATTCAGTCCTTCCTCTGTCCTGGTTGATAATTTTTTTTAAGTAATAGTGTATAAAATAAACAACACACATCTTTGCACACAGGTGCACTAGTTAAGGGTTTTACTGCTCTAGGTTTGTGGTAAAATTGATGAGACCTGAATCCTCTGTTAACAATTTTTCAGATCTGATTATATGACATTTTCCACAGATTACTTTCTGGCTCCACATATTTCAAACTTGGCTTCTCCTCTGATACCCACTTAACTTCCAGAGACCGTAGGACACATTCATATTGTCATGAGATCTCTGGCTCTTAACCTTGGTGTTACAAAAGCACATGACTATAGAAGCGCAGAGCTAGGGACTCTCCCAGGGCTTTGGCACGGGCCGTAAATTTACATTTGCTGGTCTAACCAGCCTCTGAGGGAGAAAATGGAGAGGAAAACAGCTTTGTAGGAACAAACTGGCATGAACACTGCAGCCACAGCCCACAGCTATTTTCTATTAGAACATATTTTAAAAGTCATTTTTAAAAAACTTCTCCGCTAAAATTATCTCTTGCTTTAGTGTTTTTTTACATAAGTCAATAAATTTGACTTTTATTCTGGAAAGCATTATAGTTCTCAAAAGTGAGACTTTCTTTTTATAACTTGATTGGTCATAAGCACCATTCATAAATACAAACTTGGAGTTAAGAATCTAGAGAAGTGATACACTATTTCAAACCTCCATTTATTCAAACTACTGTTATTTTCTTCTTGAGGGTATGGTGAATGTTTAATTAATCTATAAATAAAGTTTTGAAATAGTGTCTAATACCCTAATACCTATATTTCATTATGCCCTGTAAAAGAGGCTATGACTATTCATTTTCCTGGGGAAAAAGCAGTCCACTTATAAACTAAAATGCCTTTAGTTCTTCAGTAAATGAAAAAAAAAGGAGAACAAAAACCCACTGTGCCCTCTGCTAGTCCCTATCAGAAATGTCACCACTTCACACATAAGAAAACAACATTCTTGATACAAAAATACTGGAAGCCCAAGACCATATATGTGAGAAATGATGTACAGTCACGTGCTAAATATCTCTCTTATCAAAGACAAAGATGCTTAATTTTAGTACAATCTTATTATAATTTTGCTTTGTGTTATTGGGGGGAAACCCTTTAAGGAATTATGTTCAGTAACAAAACTACATTAGAGTACTATGAAGAAGATATTTAACTCTAACTTCAGTGCAGAATGATACTCAAGATTAAGCTGTTTGCCTCACTAACCTAACAGTATCTTAATTTCTAATTTTATTCTATTTATTTATTTTTGAGACAGAGTCTCATTTTGTTACCCTTTAGGGCTGTAACATCATAGCCCACACCAACCTCAAACTCTTAGACTCAAGCAATTCCCTTGCCTCAGCCTCCTGAGTGGGGAGTCGGGACTGGGACTACAGGCGTCTGCCCCCAATGCCTGGCTATTTTTAGAGATGAAGTCTTGTTCTGGCTCAGGCTGGTCTTGAACCTGTGAGCTCAGGCAGTCCACCTCCCTCGGCCTCCCAGAGTGCTAGGATTGCAGCGTGAGCCACCGTGCCTAGCCAATTTCTAGTTTTAGAAAATCAACTTAGCCCTCTTTTCCATCATTCACTTCTAATAGGAGCTTGTTTTAAAGGCAACTATCAAGTACATGGTTAGATTAGATACAAAAAAACCCATGGATATGTAAAACTATCCCAAGCAACTTAAAAGACTAACCTGGGGGAAATGCTGGGGAATTTCGTATTTTATGAAATACTGTGTATCTAAACAGTATATCTAAAGTAAAAGAACATTACATCATGATCTAAAAACAAATATTATTTGGGATTATGAAAACCTGTAAAACATGTACTTGTTGAAAGAAAGGGATATTGCTGAAAAATGGAAACAAAATTTGGGAAGAAAATGCTAAACAGGAAGTACATGGATAAGCCTTTCCCTTTTTCATGCCATCTGTAAGTCTTCTGCTTTCTGTAGATTATTGTTGGTAAAATTATTTTATATATAATTATCAAGTATAATAGTGAAGAAAGTAGACTCATTCTCCTCCTTCCCTATAAAATATTTAAATTGGGATGAGCACCCTAGGATTCCACAACTGGCTTGGACTTCAGGCTCTCAAGCATTGGATGTAGGCCTTCAAAAACAAGATATGATTTCCAAACTCTTTATTGTGTGGTACAGAGGATGTGAAGATGGATTTTGTGAGTCTGGAATTGGTGTGAAAGGCATTCAATTCCCTGAGCTCTTTGATGTTTGTACAGATTTCACAGTGCTGGGTTCTGTATCCTTGTTTGGCCGCCTTACACCAGAAGTCTGAGTTTTGGAAATCAAAAATTTCAGTTTGGTTTCAGCCCCTCTGCAGACAAAAAGGTAGAATTGATTAGAACAGATTGGCTACTTGCTTCATTATACACCTCACTTTATCTAATAATTAACAGTAGAAAACAGGAACTTTGGATATCGTTGTACTTAGAGGAGAGCACATTAAACTTTGCTAAGTAATCGATATTAACATTGAAGCTTCACTTTAAATTCTAAACATATGGTCATTAAAATGTTAATATTAATCAAGTTTTATCATCAGATTAAACATTTTATACACAGTGGCTTTATTTCAACTTGATTACTTGTACCTTAAAAAATGAAAAATAAACTTCAACTATGAAAATTTAAATTTCAAACAAGAGTTAGGTTATTTGATGAGAAAAAAAGAACACAAATAAGGATTTATAAAGAATGAATAGAAATACCCTCTTAATAGTGTTAAATTTAAAAATTTTTTAAAAAAGAATGAATAGAAATAAATGGCAATGGAAATAACTGATAATAAATTTCCTGGATTTGTAAATATTGGATATTTATTTTGAAAGTAGGAATGTTCAGCAACTTCTAACTTTAAATTGTTTCAAACCAGCCAAGTATTCAGTATTAGTTTTGAATAAATTTTGTATGGGATAAGGCTTTTTAGTGAGTTTCTAATTCCATAAAAATAAAATCCATTGCTAATTACCAGGTAGAATTTTAGAATTATCTTTGATTGTATAACTACCGCATCATTTTGTGAGGTACAGCAGTTTATAATGGAATACCATACTTTGTACATTTTTTTTTTCTGTTCAGAGACAGGGTCTGGCTCTGTCACCTAGGCTGGTCACTACAACCTTGACCTCCTGGGCCCAAGTGATCCTCCTGCTTCAGCCTCCCAGGTAGCTGAGACTAACAGGTGTGTACCAATATGTCTGGCTAATTTTTTTTTATTTTTTGTAGACATGAGGTCTTGCTAAGTTGCCCAGGCTGATCTTGAGCTCCTGGTTTTAAGTGATTGTCCTGCCTCAGACTTCCAAAGTGCTGGAATTACAATACTTTGTAAATATTAAATATTAACTTCTATTGTCCTTTTTATGCTATTAAAATTTTTAAATTTAAATCATTCTTATTTCATTACAGTTTTCTTTGTTTTAAAAAGCCAGTAAAACCTTACAGTATGATGTTTAGTATATGAACGTATCTGTTCTTTGGCATAGTAAAGTTTACCCAATAGTATCTGAGGCCATCCTGTGTTACTCTGCTGCCTGGATTGCTAGATTGCAACCCCAGCTGGGTGAGAGTAGACTTGTGGTTGTACTGGCCTGGTTCACTACAATGGGACAGGAGAAGAGATCTCTATTATTGCCGGTGCCTAAACTAAAACTCAGAAGGGAAGAAGCTTTATCTCTGAGTATAATTCAAAATATTCATTATTACAATTGTTAAGAAGAATATTCAAAACTTGGAAATAAGGTTAAGTGATGGCTGTATGACCTTTCAACATCATGGTAGAACAATGTTTAAAAAGGCTACCCGGTAGTCATATAATTCTCCAGGGAAGGTAATTTTTTTTTTTTTTATTGTTGGGGATTCATTTAGTGTACAAAGAACCAAGTTACACTGTTTGCATTTGTTAGGTAAAATCTCTCTTACAGGGAAAGCAATTTTGATAGACATAGTATTTACTCTGGATTGGAACTCATACATCAACATAACAAAGAACTCTACAACTAGAGGCTAACTTAAATGAAATGGAAGAAGTGCTATGATTTTCTTTTCTGTTCAGTAGAAAGGATAATTTTAAAAGATTATGCTTTTATTGCCCTGTAGAATTTTAACCAGTTTTGTACCTAATTTGGCAATCTTATCTATGGATTCCTTTTTTTAACTCACTCATTATAAAAAACAACAACCAAGTTGTTAATATTATCATTGGAACTAGCTTTTTCATCCTGCTGGTTCCTTCACTGAGTTATGTAAAACTCTGGCATAAAATCAGGTCATCTAGATTCTACCTTTGCAGAAGCTCTTCTATTTGTTCCCTCCTTTCCAACCCAACATTGTCTTTAGTCTGATCTAAATTGGCTGTATAAAAATTTACCGTCCTTGTTAGCTTCCTACAGGTGCTTCTTTCTTCCAATGTCAATTCTAATATTGACATATCTACCTAGGAAGAAGGTTAAGGGATGCCATTCTTCTGTTTTAAGATGTTCAAATGTTGGCCAGGCACAGTAGCTCACACCTGTAATCCTAGCACTCTGAGAGGCCTATGCAGGTGGATTGCTTGAGCTCAGGAGTTCAAGACCAGCCTGAGCAAGAGTAAGACCCCATCTCTCCTAAAAATAGAACAACAACAACAACAAACTAGCCAGGTGTAATAGTGGACACCTGTAATCCCAGCTACTGAAGAGGCTGAGGTAAGAGGATTGCTCAAGCCCAAGAGAGTCTGAGGTTGCTGTGAGCTTTGATGCCATAGCCCTCTACCCAGGATGACAGAGGAAAGAAGGAAGGGAAGGGAAGGGAATGGGAGGGGAGGGGAGGAGAGGGGAGGGAAGGGGAGAGAAGGGGAAAGGAAGGAAGGAAGGAAGGAAATTAAAAAAATAAAAAAGATGTTCAAATGTTCCCACTGTCTATAAAGTAAAATCCAAAGTGATCCCAAGCTGCTTCTCTGGTCTCATTTCTTACTACATGCCATCTCTCACCTTATACTCTAGTTTCAGCTGCAAATATCCTGATGCAAAATGAACTTTTGTTTGACTTCCCTTTTCCCTCAGCCTGGATGGCTCTTTACCCTCTTTTTTTGCCTACTCAAATTTGCTCATCTTTAAGATTTTACTCAAATACCATCATCTCCTCTGAGGAGGCCTACATGATCCACCATTCTGAAACAGAATAATCATTGCTCTGGATGCTCACAAAATTTACCTTTATGACAACATTTATTTTCTAGGATTTTTTGCCTTCTTGGAGCCCATACAAAAGTGTGGTTCAATAAAACACACACACACACAGTCACAAATACAGATATGAAGTGTTTAAGTTTAGGTATCATGTTTATCAAGTTAAAGTAATCTCTTTTTTTTTTAGAGAAAGAGTCTCACTTTGTCATCACCGTAGAGTGCTGTAATGTCATAGCTCACAGCAACCTCCAGCTCTTCAGCTTAGGAGAGTCTCTTGTCTCAGCCTCCCGAGCAGCTGGGACTACAGGTGCCCATCACCAACACACGGCTATTTTTTGTTGCAGTTTGGCCAGGGCCAGGTTCAAACCTGCCACCCTTGGTCTGTGGGGCCGGCGTCCTACTCACTGAGCCACAGGTGCCGCCCAAGTTAAAGTAATTTCTAAATGTATTCGTAAAGCACCAGATTTGGAAGGGCTGATAAGAGTGCTAACATTCCACACAAGATAGAAGATAAGATGAAAACCAGCATTGTCATTTTGATCATATTTATTTTGAGAGTCATAAGATATTTCATTTTCAATAGATTCTTTTTCTAAGAACATTATAATTCTTTTTTTTTTTTTTTTTGGCCAGGGCTGGGTTTGAACCCTCCACCTCTGGTATATGGGGCCAGCGTCTTACTCCTTTGAGTCAGAGGTGGCGCCCAGAACATTATAATTCTGTATTTTATTTTATTTTTTCCCAGTTTTTGGCCGGGGCTGGGTTTGAACCCGCTACCTCCAGCATATGGGTCTGGTGCCCTACTCCTTTGAGCCACAGGCGCCGCCGCCCAATTCTGTATTTTAATTACACTAAATGACTTTAATAACATATATGAAACTATGTTGATAAATTCAAAACTAAAATGTGAAAGAAGGTGCTAAATCACTAAATGTCATCTCAGTGTACAGAGATAAAAAGAATCCAATTGGCATTTTTTGATGTTTTGAAGTATGTGGTTGGCACTACTATTCTTGATACAAATATTTTGGAAATGATAATATATACAGGAGGTCCCTGGGTTATAAACACAATAAGTTGTGTAGGTTTGTTCTTAAGTTGAATTTGTATGTAAGTTGGAACAGATACATTTGCCTGTTACCTGTAACAGCCTCCACATTTTGTAAGTATGAGCCATGTGTCAGTCGAATGTTTGTGACTTGAGGACTTTTTGTAATAGCTGCTGTTTCTAAGTGTGAGTTGGAGGTTAAGTCGAATGTTTACAACTTGGGAATTGCCTGTATCTAAATGTTAAAGTATCTATACATTTTATATAACCAATAAGCAAAATTGTACACATGATTTTTTCCTGAACATGTTGGACATTGTAAACCTTGACAAACAAGTAAAAATGTAAAACAACTACCCAAAGTACTGCAAAATAAACTTCATAAACATGAAATACATGATACCTTGAAAAGGTAATGTGTATGGTTGTTCCTTCTTTTTTTCTCTTTTTCTTGATGTTTCATCTTCTGTTCTGAAAAAAAAAATAATGACTGCTCCAATAAAATAAAGACCTTATTTATTTTTGAATAGTGATTATATTTACAGGGCCTAAAATTTAAAAAGTAAAAAAGTTTCCTTTCTACTCATCAACCAGACATCTAAATTTTCCCTTAGTCACTTAGGGGTGCTATAACAAAATACCACAGCTGGGTGGCTTAAACAGATACTTATTTCTCCGAGTTCTAGAGAGTGGGAAGTCTAAAATTAAGGTGTCAGCAGCTCCAATGTCAGGTGAAGGCCCACTTCCTGGCCTGCAGACTACCTCTTCTCACAGTAACCTAACAGGGGAGTGAAAGGAAACTCTGATGTCTCTTTCTCTTCTTCTAGGGGTACTAATTCTCTCTATGGTTCTCTATGTTTAAGACTTCATCTAACCCTAATTACCTCCCCAAGGCCCTATCGCCTAAAACCACTATGCTAGAGGGTTAGGACTTCAACATATGAATTTGGGGGACACACATTCAGTCCCTAACATTTCCCAAAGACAAAAACAAATCTTCTAAATTTCTTGTATATCTTTCTAAAGATATCTGTGTGTATCTATAGGCTAATAGGCTGTTTAGTTATAAATGGTAACATATTTTACAAACCATTCTGAGTGGATCTAACTTGATGGCATTCCTAATCAAGAAGCCAATGATTCCTTGACACTTTCTGACCGCAATGTAGTCCACTGTATAGGTTTCAGAATTTATCAGTATACTATATAGAAAGACATTTATGTTGTTTCTGATCTTTTACAAATAGTATTGCTACAAATGGTGTGTAAATGTGTCATTTTACAGGTTTGTGAAAATATCCACAGAATAAATGATTATTAATAGACATTTAATTGACAACTAAGGGTTATGTGTATTTCTGATTTTAATAGATACTATCAAATTTCTCTCCACTAAGACTAAATCAATTTTCTTCCTCATCAGCAAAGAGACCACCTACTTCTTCAAATCTTTACCAACATGGTGTGGTAACAAACTTTTGAATCTTCAATCTGATGGGTGAAAATGATATCTCCAATTAATTTGTCTACATTCTCTTATTATGAGTAAGCTAAGCATCTTTTAAAATATTAAGAGCTATCTGTATTTTCCATTCGTGAGTTGTCTGATCATACCTTCTGCACATCTGTCCACTGGGTTGTAGGGCCTTTTATTTGATTTGTTCCCATGCTAAATCACACCGTTAGACTTCTAGTGTGGTCCATCCCCAAGTCACATGAGCCAAGGCCCGCAGGCAAACAAAGATACAGGTTGAGTAACTTTTATCTAACATGCTTGAGACTAAAAGTATTTCAAATCTTGGATTTTTTTTTATTTTGGAATATTTACATATATGTAATGAGATAACTTGGGATGGGATTCAAGTCTAAACACAAAATAACCCAAAATTCATTTATATTTCATATACATCTTCATAGCCTAAAGATAATTTTATATAATAATTTTTGGTAATTTTATACATGAAACAAAATTTATGTGCACTGAACCATCAGAAAGCCAAAGTGTCACTGTCTCAACCACCCATGTGCTTGTTTGGCATCATCATTATTCCTGACTCTAAATTTATTTACATGCTACTGATAAACAATCATTTTATTACATTTATTCATGCATAAGTGCTTAACAGTAAAAAATATGACATACCACTAGTAGAGTAAAAAAATAATGTGTTTAGGGTAGTTAAGCACCACAGCAGCAGCATCGGTATACCTGTATCAGCTGCTAAAAAACAGCAACAATAAACAATGGCAGGTTTTCAATCTCCACCTACAATGAATGCTGTGTTTTGATTAAAAGGTTACTGTACACTGAATTGTTTTTTAGATGAGAAGAAACATTAGAAGCAGTTGAAGGAACAGAAACTGGGTCCACAAGGGATGTGGAGGCCTTCTGCTGGATGGCTTTTTACAATGCTTCCTCCAGCATTGTAAATTGTTTTCGTATCACAAGTCTTGCTCTAACTTTGTACCTGGCAGGATTTTGCGTTCTGTTATAAATGTATGCTGCTCTAGTTTCTTATCATAAGCCTATCACACATTTTCACCATGTTGTCTATAGGCACTTCTGCAGTAACATAAAGTCATCTTCATCATCACCCTTAGCATGACCATCTTGATTTCGAATCACTTCATTTGTTTCACCATCAGTCAAATGAACGACTTATTATCAAAGTTAGAAACTTCTTCAATATCCATTTCTTTCAGCTTACTAATGGATTCTAAAGGAATTTTTGCCTATGTATGTAGTCAGACATCTTTTTCTCAT
>NW_003852573.1:1944257-1947350 GCF_000181295.1 Otolemur garnettii | reverse complement strand
AATACCATAACAAGGGTACAAGTGATCTTTTCTAGAACTAGAATGTAAATGTTTTGACACAATGACTATGCAAATGACATGAAATTTATGTGAACCAGCTTGATGAAAGTATTTCAAAATGTATATGAAAACACTACACTGTACCCCATGTTTGCATTAACGTAATAATAAAAAATTTAATACTATAATTTTTTAAAAAATTTCTGCAGTCAGCCTGTTTAATATTCATAGTTCCCTTTAATTTTTATTTCTTTATGATAAATCTTTGCTTGTTCCATGATCATCAAACCATTCACTACAAAGCTGATGGATCCACTGTTCAGTATACCACTGAGATCTTCATTTTTAGCTTTATACAATGTTTTTCTATTTTTCATTAACTTCTGTTCATTACTGCAGCAAAGAACTTCATTTATCCCTTTGTTTCTTCAAGTTATATAAGGTGGTCATTTAAACACATACTCTTCTGTAAATGTTTCATACTTACACTGCCATCCAGTTTCTCCAAGAGTTGATTTTTCTATGCTATAGATAAACATAAATGTTTCCTCTTTTTCTTATTACTATACTCACAGGAGTATGTGCAGGTCTTTTTGATATTTTTAACAATATCTTTACAACACAGAGTACAGAATAAGCAAAAACTCTATAGTAAGGAATGTGCAAAGGTCTTGGCCCCATACAGAACATAGTGGGGAACCTGCCATTGGTGCATCTGGCTTGCACACATGACATTTTATTGCCCTCTAGGTGTACTTGCACAGGGGAATTTGGACATCCATGGAAAAGATATGTCATAGCTTAAGGGGGTTGGGAGGGTCTTTTTCTTCCCTTGGAAATGCTGAATAAACTTTTGTGTACCTGCCTTGTGACTGTGACCCATCACATATGGTCAGATGTAGCATTTTCCACTTGTGGTGGAAGGTTTTGAATTTTAGAGTATTTCAGATTTCAAACTTTCAGATTAGAGACGCTAAACCTATATTTCTATTGTGAATAACATTAAGTTTAGAGATTATGAGGCACAGATATTATCTTCAAGTCAAGGGCAAGGGACAGACTTCTTTTGGGCAGAGTTAAATTCTTAACCACACGTCCATACTATAATTTATTTATTCTACTGTTAATGGGCATTTAGGTTCCATCTATTTTTTGACTACTATGAATAACATTTGCCATGAACATTCTTGTACAGGTATAATGGTGTAAAAAATATGAGTTTCTCTGGAGAATATACCTAGGAGTGGGACTGCTAAATCTTCAGGCTCAGGTTCTATATATATGTATTTCTAATTTACCAATATTTATTTCATGGTCTTAGGATTTAATGACATATGTAGAAAAGCTTTCCCCTCCATTAAGATTTAACAAATATCTCAATGGTTTCTTATAATTCTTTTACATCTTCATTTGCACATAAAACTTTGATCCATCAGGAATCTATCATAAAGCTGAGGTATGAATCCAGCTTTTTCTCTAGATAGCTAGTTGCAACACATTTCATAAATAAGCCAACTTTTCCCAACAATTTGAGGTGACTGCTTTATTATATACCAAATTTCATTTTTTTTTCCTGTGCTATTTCATTTATCTGTCCATCTAGCCATGTGCCAATACCTTAGTATTTTATTATAAGTTTATATTTTCTACTATCTGGTATGGCCAGTTCCTCCCTTATTAGGAGTGTCTATTCTTGCTTATTTTTTACTAGATCATTAGAATAATCTTCCCTAGTTCTACCCTAAAAACTTTATGGGCTTTTTTAAGGTGGGATTAAATGTCATTAAAATTTAACTTAAAAATAGTTGATATATTTGTGATATAAAATATTCCTGTCCACGAACATGGTATGTCTCTGCATTTATTTCAAGTATCTCTGTAGCATTTAATGATTTATTCATGTTACACATTTCTCAAATTTATTCCTAGATATATTTTTTAAATTTCCATTGTAAATAGCATTTCTCCCCCCATAATGTCTTCTGTTGTCAGTAAAGACAGAGATTACTAATCTCTAAAATTCAAGTTTTCACACAGAAATATAACTGAATTATATTATTTTTAAAGTAAACTTTATTTTTTAGAGCAGTTTTAGGTTCATTCATAGGAAGATGCACACAGCAGAAAGAACAAAGAGTTCCCATACCCTCCCTGCCCGCATACACGCACAGCCTCTTTCTCTATCAACATCCAGGATCAGAGTGGTACTTGTTATACTTGATGATCTGTGTGTGTGTATAAAACACATCATTATCACCCAAAGCCCATAGTTTTCATTAATGGTCACTCTTGAAGTGGCACATTATATGGGTTTTGACATATGTATGATGAATGACATGTATCCACATTTTTAATATGACATGGTTTTACTGCCCTTAAATTCCTTTGTGTTCTGCTTTTTTGTTCCTCCCTCTCCTCACAATTTTTAAAATTAAACTTTCAATCAATTCTCTTGAGTTGTCTAGGTATATAAACATATACCCAATAATTATGACTTTATTCATTTTTTCCAATTTATTTCTCATTTTATTTTTTATAGTTTTATTGATATACAATAATTAGACATATTTGGGGAGTATATGTGATATTTTGGTGCATTTATACAGTGTGTAATGATGAAGTCAAGGTAATTGGGATATCCATCACCTTAAACATGTATCTTTTCTTTGGGTTGGGAATAATCCAATTCCTTTCTTTTAGCTGTTTTGAATATACAATAAATTATTAACTATAATTCCCTACTATATTATCAAATACTAAAACATATTCCTTCTACTTAAGTGTATGTCTGAACCAACTTCTCTTCATCGTTCCCTCTCCCCTTTCACCCCCAGCCTCTGGTAACCACTATTCTACTCTCCCCGTCATGAGATTCTCCCACATATGCAGGAGAACATGCAGTATTTGTCTTTCTGTGCTTGGCTTATTTCAGTTGGTATCATGACCTCCAATTACATCCACACTACAAATAAGAGAATTTCATTTTTTATGACTGAATAATATTCTATTGTGTATATATACCACATTTTCTTTATCCATTCATCTGCTGATGGACATTAGGTTGGTTCCATATCTCAGCTATTGTAAATAGTG
>NW_003852573.1:1941169-1943177 GCF_000181295.1 Otolemur garnettii | reverse complement strand
CTGAGCCTATGTCAAGTTGGTTGATAGTGTCATTCAAGTATTCTATAGCTTTGCTGATCTTATGTCTACTTTTTCTATTAGTTATTGAAGGTAGAACTACCTTCAATTTTTGGAATCCTCAAAAATTGCTGAATTGCCTATTTCTCTTTTCAATTCTATAAGGTTTTACATCATGTATGTGGAGGTTCTTTTTGTTAGGAGTATTTGTTTCCTAGAGTTGCCCTAACAAATTACCAAAAACTGGGAGGCTTAGAACAACAGAAATTTACTCTTCATTGTTCTAGAAACTAGAAATCCAAAATGAGGGTATTTGTTCCTTCCAAAGAATTTAAGAAAGAATTCTCCTTTGCCTCTTCTCATGACCCCAGGAGTACCTTGGTTATGGCGATATAACCCCAACTCTGCCTTCATAGTCACATGGTCTTCATCCTTGTGACTTTCTGTATGTTCTCTTCTCTTTCTATAAAGACACTAGTCATTGTAGTTAGCCCCACCCCACCCCAATCCAGATCTTTTCTTAACTAACTATATCTTCAAAGACCCCATTTCCAAATAGGTCACATTCTGAGATTCTAAGTGAACATGACTTTTGGGGACGATACTATTAGTGTGTGTATAGTGTGAATACATGTATATATTATTAGATATTCCTGATATACTGACCCTTTTATCATAATGAAATGACTCCCTTTGTCTCCAGTGACATTTTAAAATCTATTTTGTCCATGTTTTATTAGCATTGTAAAATCAACTAAAAAGTATTCCATCTCAGGCTGAGCATGGTGGCTCATGCCTAAAATCCCTCTGCAAGGCTGAGGCAGGTGGATTGCTTGAGCTCACAAGTTTGAGACCAGCCTGAGTAAGAGCAAGACCCAGTCTCTGAAAAAACAGCCAGTGTTGTAGTAGGCACCTGTAGTCCCAGTTACTTGGGAGGTTGAGGCAAGAGGATTGCTTGAGCCCAAGAGTTTGAGGTTGCTGTGAGCTATGATGCCACAGCACTCTACCAGGAACAAGAAAGTGAGACTCTGTCTCAAAAATAAAAAGAAAGGAAGGAAGGAAAGTATTTCATCTCCTTCTATGTTCTGGAATAGATTATTACATAGGATGAGACAGACTGATTTCCTGAAAATCCTAAAAGAACTGAATAGAAAATATACATACCATCAATTTATTTTTGGATAACATTTGTAACTTCTTCTTTCATGATTAGTAGTTTTGTTTGTTTGTATGTTTGTTTTATTTCCTGAATTAATCAATCTTGGCAATTTAGAAGTGTTACTGAATAGTAGTTCTACTTCCATTTTTCATGGGTCAGTTTTTTTTCTTTGATTGGGGAATCATTTGATTTTTTTTGATTGGGGAATCTTTTAATTCTGTCCTTCCCCCAAGAGATGTGTCACACACACCATAATCATGGGTCAGTTCTTTATTGTTCAGGACCACCAGATTCTATAGGATACTCACTATTTTGGGCCCCTATCTACTAAATGCTAATAACTTTCCCCAGTCTTTATGACAACCAGATTCATACTCCATACCCCTTGTGTATTTTCAAATGTCCCTTGTTGGTGGTTGGGGGGATTGGTAACTTGAGAACCAATGACATAGTTAAGAGGGTAGACAGACTAGCAGGCGTCCTCAAACTGTGGCCTGCGGGCCACATGCGGCCCGCCTAGGACATTTATCCAGCCCCCTGGGTGTTTTTGCTGCTGCTGCCTGTCCTGCTTAGCAGCTGACTCGTCCTGGGGCCCACAGTCCAGCCCTCCAATGGTCTAAGGGACAGTGAACTGGCCCCCTGTTTAAAAAGTTTGAGGACCCCCGGACTACAGTCCCAGACTGCTTGGTTTGGGGACTACAGTCTCAGATTGCTTGGGTTTGGGACTTGTTCTGACACTAGTGAATAAACCTAGTTCAAATTACTATCCCTCTGTATCTCAGTTTCCTTATTTGTAAAATCAGAATAGCAATGATTAATGTTGTTATGATTACACTAGTCAATACATGTAAA
>NW_003852573.1:1929172-1938920 GCF_000181295.1 Otolemur garnettii | reverse complement strand
GGGGATAGCTTGAGGCTCTGTCTAAAAAAAAAAGACTAATGGCAATCACAACAACAACAACAAAATAAACAAATGGGACTTAATTAAATTGAAAAGCTTCTGCACAGCTAAGGATACAACAATTAAAGCAAATAGACAATCTTCAGAATGGGAAAAGATATTTTCATGTTACAAATCTGACAAATGGTTGATAACTAGAATGCACAGAGAACTCAATTAATCAATAATAAAAGAGCAAACAACCCCATATACCACTAGGCAAGAGATATGAACAGAAACTTCTCTGATGAAGACAGATGAATGGTTAACAAACATATGAAAAAATGTCTATTGTCCCTAATCATCAGAGAAATGCAAATCAAAACCACCCTGAGATACCACCTAACTACAGAGAGAATAGCCCACATCTCAGAGTTTCAAAGTTGCAGATGCTGGGAGAGGAGAACACTTTTCCACTGCTGGTGGGACTGTAAACTAATACAGCCTCTTGGAAAGAAGTATGGAGAATCCTCAAAGAACTCAAATTAGACCTCCCATTTGATCCTGCAATCCCATTACTAGAAATCTACACAGAAGAAAAAAAATTTATCATAAGGATACTTGTACTAGATTATTTATTGCAGCTCAATTTATAATCACCAAGATGTGCAAACAACCTAAATGCCCATCAGCCCATGAATGGATTAATAAATTGTGCAGTATTTATACCATGGAATACTATTCAGCCATAAAAATGATGGAAACTATACACCTTTTCTATTAACCTGGATGGAGCTGAAACCCATTCTCCTTAGGAAAGTATCACAAGAATGGAAAAGCAAATATCCAGTGTACTCAATACTAATACAAAGCCAGTACATGATCTAATACACACCCACATAAGAGAAAAACTCAATTCAAGTTGAGGGGAGAGGGAATGAGGAAGGGGAGAGAGGGGAGAAGGGGAGAGTACTGGTATGCTACACGGGCACAATGTAGGGGTATGTGGCACACCTTTGGGGTGAGGGACACAACTACAAGAGGGACTCTACCTAACAAATACAAATATTGTAACCTAGCTGTTTATACCCTCACATTTACCTAAAATTTTAAAAAAGAAAAGAAAAAGAAAGAGCAGAATTATGCACATGCCTCTCCAGGTGATAGAAAATAAAAAAGAAAGAGTTCAACCATACCTGAAGGTACGAAGCAGACAGAAATGAAGGAATCTTAATGATAAATGGTGTGGATAAATTACTGAGAACCAGACAGGACGCTGGACATCTCAGAAGGTACCTGCATGAACAGATAACATTGAGGGCTAGGTGAGTATGAGTACCTTATCCCTACTCTTGCCTTGGTAACACAGAGACCACCCCTACCTCACCTCAACCTTGAAATTGCACTCAAAGTAGGAAACTCCAAACTGACCGAGATCAGGTTTCCATCCAACTCCAATGAACAAGAGCTTCAAAAAGAAAATAAAATTAATTATAGAAAAATAAAATTATATCTTTCACAACTAAGATAGTTTCACTCATACATTAGCATAGAGCTGTTGTGTTGATATATCCCCTCTTTACTTTTGTTTGTATCTCTTTTATTTTATGCATGATTCATCAAAGGTTCAACTGGTTTATTAGGATTTTTCAAAAATCCAATTCCTGTATTTACAGTCTGTTTTTCCTATCTTAAAAGTCATGAAGGTTTTTAATCTGTATTATTTCCTTCTTTCTATTTTCCTTTGAGTTTTTTTTTTTTTTTTGAGACGGAATCTCAAGCTGCCACCCGGGGTAGAGTGCTATGACATCATAGCTCACAGCAACCTCCAACTCTTGGGCTCAAGCCATCCTCTTGCCTCAGTTTTTCTATTTTTGGTAGAGATGGGGGTCTTGCTTTCACTCAGGCTGGTCTCAAACTCCTGAGCTCAAGCAATCCACCCACCTCGGGCCCCTAGAGTGCTAGGATTATAGGTGTGAGCCACCACGTCTGGCCTTGCACTGTATTTTAGTTGTTCTTTTTTAAATTTCTTAATTAGATGAATTCTGTTTTCCTAATCAGACTCTGAATAATACAATATTCATACAGGTTAATTCATTTTATGGTGTAAATGAGCAAATATAATTTTCTGTAACAAATATATGGCAGAAGTTTGGTAGATATCAAAGTTAAAACTTATGTTCAGGACAATTAAACATATTCTTGGTAGTAAATATAGCTTACTAACTCATAAAACTTCCTGCCCTTACTTGGTAAACATTTGAAGAAGTCCTATAATCATGATTAGAAGAAACTGAGCAAGTATGCACTTAAATTTAAGACTTTGAACCACTAGCCTAAAGCTTTTTCTTACTTATACAATTGAATGCCATGAAATGAAAATATTATTTTTCTAAATAATAATAATATTTAAATAATATTTTTTCCTTTATTCCTTTCTCTTTTATCTGACTGAGGATGGTAATAACTACTTTAAATTCTCAAAATACTTGTGGCAAAAAGATTATTTCTTCTCTAGTGTTCCTGTCCATTATCATTGTAGTCTGTAGTTTCTTTCCATTGTAACAGAATGAATCATTTGGATTTTTAATTTTTTTTTTTGAGACAGAGCCTCGAGCTGTCCCCCTGAGTAGACTGCCGTGGCATCACAGCTCACAGCAACCTCCAACTCCTGGGCTCAAGCGAGTCTCCTGCCTCAGCCTCCCAAGTAGCTGGGACCACAGGTGCCTGTCACAACACTCGGCTATTTTTTGGTTGCAGCCATCATTGTTGTTGGTGGGCCCAGGCTGGATTCGAACCCGCCACCTTAGGTATGTGGCTGGCACCTTTGCCACTTGAGCTACAGGTGCCGAGCCTGGATTTTTAATTTTTATATGTATATTATCCTGAAAGAAAGCTAATGGAATAACATAAAAGGAGGAAAATAACACCCAGAAGTTTATCTTAAACTCAGGAGGGGGGGAATGGTGTAAAACTTATAGCATAAGCATTTTCTAAATTCTTGTTCTGGTGGCTTATGTGCTAAATGAAGAAATATAGGCCCAGACAGGATGACTGGCTCAAAATTAAAGGTCAAAAGTAGGATTTTGACAAAATATTGGATTCTTTTGTTCTGTTCTATCTTTGCCTATTTTTATACTGACTATACAAGGGCCTGATAGAGCAAAAAATACAAAATTTATCATGAGAAATATGACTATAAAAACAACTACTGCTCAATAAGCATCAATTAAATATTGTCTATTTTTAAAAACTCCAAGAAAGCAGAAGAAAGGAAAAATGAGGAACAGAAAATAATAGGAGATACAATATACAGAATCGATGCAGCCAAAAATTGGTTCTTAAAAAGTCCTACAAAAGACACAATCTCTAGCATGATTAAAAAGAAGAAAGAAAGAAAGCAAAAAATAAGTATTAGGAGTAAAAAGGGGAATATAATTATGGGCCCAGAAAAGATTCAAAAGAAAATAAGTACATAGTATGAGCAATGTTATACAAAAAAGAAAAGGAAAACCTAGGTAAATGGATTAATTCCCAGGAAAATATAGTTTAACCAAAACTAAGTCATTTTTAATATCTGAAATCTTGTAACAATTAAATAAATGAACTTATAGTTAAAAATCTTTCCCCAAAGTAAAAACAAACATATCAGGCCCAAATGGTTTTATAGGTATCACCACCCTTTCAAGAAACAGATCATTTCAAACTGACAAACACTATTGAAAGAAAAGAAGAAAGAGAACCATATAATCTTTGATCTTACAACCATACAAGGTTTTCATGAGAGAGAGAAGCTACAGGTTGTTTCTTATGAACATAAGTGCAAAAATCCTGAAGAAGATATTTGTAATACAAATCTGGTAATGTATAAAAAAGGATAATATATCATAACCATTGACTTTATCTCAGTAAAGCTACATTTAAAAAAATAGACAATCCACCATACAAAAAAACTAAAAGAAACTTTGTAACCAAGAAATGTCACAAATCAATAAAACTGGGTGGTGCCTGTGGCTCAAGCAGTAGGGTACTGGCTCCATATACCAGAGGTGGCAGGTTCAAACCCGGCTCTGGCCCAAAACTGCAAAAACAAAAAAAAAAGATCAATAAAATTCAATAGCTATTTATTTTAAAATTCTTATCAAGACAGGAAAAGAAGGGAACTTCCTAAAAATTTAAATGGTTTCTACAGAAAATCTATGGCAAGCAAGCATCATTCTTGATGGCAACATTTTAGAAAACATTCCCTTTAAAATAGGCAATAATGCCTATTATTTGTTGCTCCTATTGTAGTATTCTATATTTTATTTAATAATTCAAAAGAAGTATAAACATTAGAAAGAACAGCCATTATTAACAGATGATATAACTACATAAAAATATCCCCCAAGGAACATACAAATTATTAGAGATAACAAGAGACCTTAACATGTGGCTGAACATAAAATTGACTTACAAAGTTAGTAAATTTCTATTAACCGGCAACTAATAGTTACAAAATATCACATAATAGTAAAGATAAGAGATATTCAAAAATAAATTGTTAAAATTATAAAAATTTTATTGAGGATATTAAGGAATACTAAAACAAAAGAAAAAATATGTTATAAAAACCTCACTGTTATAAAAGTGTAAATTCTCCTCCAAATTATCTGTAGTCTAAATTTTATTATGTTCAAAATCCCAATAGGTTATTTTCACAGAGTTTATCAAGCTGCTCCTAAAATCCATGTGAAAGAGGAATGGAGGGAATTGGCCAAAAAGAAGCCAAATGTCTGGGCAAACTCCCAATCAGGATTTGTTATAATATAATCATAATAATTAAGACTGTGTGGCTCTGATACAGAGACAGTCATATAGACAAATGGAACAGAAGAGAGAGCCCAGAAACTGACTCTGTTCTTACCAGTGAAAATTGGCATGTGTTAGTTTTCTATTGTTGCCATAACAAATTACCACAGCCACCCTTTCACACACAAATTTATTATCTGACAGCTCTGGAGGTCAGCAGTTTAAAATGAGGCTAAAATCGAGGTGTCAGCAGGCCTGGGATCCTTCTGGATATTCTAGGAGAGAATCTGTTCCTTGCCTTTCCCAGCTTCTAGAGACTGCCTGCATTTCTTGGCTCTTGGCTTACTCACTCTAAAGCAGGAGTGGGGAACCTTTCCATGCTGGAAGGCACATTAATTTAGATGTAATCAAGGTCACATTCAAGAAGCTTCAATTAGATATACTTAAAAATGTATTTTATAAAAATCTACATACTAATAATTTAAAAAAATGAAAACTATTTGTTAATTACAAAGTTAACTAAACCTTTAATGATTTTATTGTATCTGCTTTTTGTTGGAAAGCATTTGAATATTTGGTTACAGCATGGAGTGCTACAGTTTCAGCCGATTCTCTGGATGGATATCATTCACTTGTTAGCAAAAGGGCGTCACAACAGTAAGTGGTTGAAAAGCAAGAAAAGCTTTTGGATCCTTCTTAGCATCAAAAATGATTTTTAAAATATCATCTACCAAGAGCTCCATCAATTCCATCTATAGTTCTTTAGGTGCCTTGGTGATATCAACTAGGTGAGGCTGAAATGCTAATTTGAGTGTGATGCCCTGATTAATAAAGTGAAACTTTCATTGTATTCTCCAACTAATAGGTCTGTAATAGCTGTGTATTCTGCAAATGATTCACATATAACATCCTGCTCATCAATGACCTTTGCTCACTGAGGAAAATGTTTATCTGAAATTTCCTTTGAAGAAGTGTTTTGAAAAAAAGATAGCTTTGTTCAAAATGCTTGAATTTTTGGCGACATATCATATACAGACTTAGTTTAACCTTGTGAAGAAATATTCAAGTCAGTTTGATTTAACATATCATACAGAAATGTGGCATCCTTTTTTTTTTTTTTTAGACAGAGCCTCAAGCTACCCTCCTGGGTACAGTGCTGTGGCATCACAGCTCACAGCAACCTCCAACTCCTGGGCTCAAGCGAGTCTCCTGCCTCAGCCTCCCAAGTAGCTGGGACCACAGGCGCCCGCCACAATGCCTGGCTATTTTTTGGTTGCAGCCATCATTGTTGTTTGGCGGGCCCGGGCTGGATTCGAACCCACCACCTTGGGTGTACATGGCTGGCGCCTTAGCCACTTGAGCCACAGGCGCCAAGCCATAGAAATCTTTTAATAATTCACATTGCTGATTCTGTTCTTCATAAAAGTTAGCTATCTGTTCTTACAGAGATAAATGTTAGCTAATACCTATCCTTGTGACAGAGTGATAAAATCCACACTGAACACTTCATTGTTCAACTTTAGCACATTACAAAACTGATGGTGCTGTGTTGCATTTGCATGAATATAGTTAACACTTATAACTTGTTGCAAAGTGTCACTTAAAATAGTAGCTTTAGGGCAGAGATTTTGCTGATGCAAGATACAATGAAAAGAAACGAGATCTGGATCTGTAAATACTTTTTAAAATCTGTGTAATAAACCCTTCATGTTTTCCTATCATGGAAGGTGCACTGTCTATATGCACCTAAATAAATTTAGGTAAATTTATCTATTCTAAATAAATCCACCAAATTCAGTCCAACTTCACAACATTTATCTTGAAAGTTGTTGAAGACACATCTATTCCCTGTGTTCTGTTCGCAAGAGTGCCCAAAGGGAGTAACTCTTCATGGCAAAGAAAATCTTCTGTCATAACCCGAATTAAGTATAAAACCTGCACTGAATCACTGAATAATTTCCCTTTTTTCCAAGTATGTAAGCTACTTTATAAGTCACTTCAGTGGCATTATTTCCAGCTCTTACCGCTGTTTGAAAAATTGTCTTTACTTTTGCTTTCATCTTTTAATTTTTGCAATAATTTTTGTGCCTCTCCCTCTAAAATATTTGTGCTCCTTCTGAGTATTATAATGCTGATGAGCATTAAATTTCTTTAACATTAATACTGCATTATCACAAAGCAAGCAAATCATCTCATCTTTAGCATAAACAAGATAATATTGCAATTTCCAATCCTCATTTAAAAAATCTGTTTTCTTCTTCAGTGTTCTCTTGCTCTTTTTTAACATAAGAGGCTGTTAAGCAGGCAGAATTAAAAAAATACTGTTGAGCTGTGCAACTATTCACAAATTCCACTTCAAACAAAAACATACTGCACCATTCTGAAAAGCTGAGAACAGACTGGCAAACTTGACCCATAAACGCTCGCCCACCACCATCATGTGGTAGAGGCATCAGGCAGGTGGGGAAAGTTAGAACTAAATCATGAGCATAATAGCCATCAATTTTGTCCTTATGGATTACTAATGTTCTAACTGTGCTGGTCAGTCTGGGAGGATTGTTTTGTTGACACTTATTGTATTCTTTGATATTTTAAATATGTTCATTGTTAAAATAAAAGTATAAAAGATGAACAAATAAGTATTAATAAAAATTTTAAAATCCCGGCACAGTGGCTAACCCATAAAATCCTAGCACTCTGGGAGGCTGAGGTGGGTGGATTGCCTGAACTCAGGAATTCAAGACCTCCCGGAGCTAGAGCAAGACTCCATCTCTAAAAATAAATGGACACTGTGGCAGTGCCTGTAGTCCCAGCTACTTGGAAGGCTGAGGTAATAGGACCAATTTGTCCAAGAGTTTGAGGTTGCTATGAGCTATGACACCATAGCGCTCTAAGAGTGACAAAATGAGACTGTCTCAAAAAATAAAATCAAGTAAAATACATAAAATAAAAATAAAAAGATTTGTTCTGTAAAATTTGGATTCAGTCAAAAGTTCACACCTAAGGAGCTAGAAGGCCACGTGTGGCCTTAAGACTGCAGGTTCCCCACCCTTGCTCTAAACTGTTTCCTTTATCTCATCTCCATCTTTGATTCTCCTATCTCCTGCTTTCACTTATAAGAATCCTTATGATTGGCTCAGGACCCATAGCTCAGTGAGTAGAGTGCCAGCCACATACACCAAGGCTGGTGGGTTTGAGCCCTCCCAGACCCACTAAACAACAATGACAACTGCAACCAAAAACTAGCAGGACATTATGGTGGGTGCCTGTAGTCCCAGCTACTTGGGAGGCTGAGGCAAGAGAATCACTTAAGCCCAAGAGTTTGAGGTTGCTGTGAGCTGTGATGGCACAGCACTCTACCGAGAGTGACATAGTGAGACTCTGTCTCAAAAAAAAAAAAAAAAAAAAAAAAGAATCCTTATGATTGTATTAGGTCCGCCTAGAAAATTCCAGATACTCTCCCATTTCAAGATCCTTTATCACATATTTAATTCCCCCTTTGCCATAGAAGGTAACATATTCACAGATCCTTGAGATTAGACAGGTTACTTTTGGGGAGCCATTATTCTGCCCACCACAATGTGCATACCTTAGAATTCAACAATTCTTAGACATGTACTCTAGAAATATTCACACACAAACACCAAGAGAAATGTACAACATATTCATGATAGTATTGTTTGCAATAGTAAAACAATTAGAAATATCCTAAATATCCATCCCCAGGACAATGGATAAATAAATTGTGCTTCGCTTATATGAAAGAGTACTATATAACAGTGAAAATTAATAAACTACAGCTACACAAAAAACATGCATAAATCATAGCAACAAAATATTGTGTGAAAAATGTAGTCATAGAAAACTACATATGATATAATACTAATTTTCTATGAATAGCTCAAAACCAAGCAAACTAAACAAAATAATCATTAGAGATACATACATCTGTAATTAAACAATTGTCAAATGGCATAAGAATGAGTAACAAAAAAATTTAGGATAGTATTACTTTTGATGAGGAGGCAGTAAATGAACAAAGGAAGAAAAACCCTTGCAGATATATTGGTAATGTTCTAGTTAGATAATAAGCTCATTACATTCTTTTCATTAATAAAGGTCTAACTTTTATTATACATGTATATACAAATATTCTTTTGTGTGTATAAACTATTATATTAAATAAATTCAGAGAAACAAATTGATAGTCTTTTCTGTTAACATAAAACTATATACATGCATTACATAGTATATAAAACTATGTGCATTTACTTATATCAATTTCATTTATTTCCACAAGTAGAGAGAAAGAATCTAAGGATATACACCAAATATTTAATAGCGATAACCCCAGGGAAAGGGGATGAAGAGAAAAGAGTGTAACCATTTCATCTTTTATTTATTTCAGAGGACATATGCTATTTCTGTGACCTATGTTAATGTCAAAATTAAAAATAATCTAAAAACTTGTAATTATACAGTTTTATCTCTCTGTATAGTGTTCTTAGTATTTGAAAAGAAGCAAAGGACACTATTAGCTTAGTATCATCATGACCACTACAATGTTAATCATTCTTTGCCTTATCTCTCTATAGATTTTGTGTTTCTTAATTAAAAAGAAAGTTTAGTATCCTCTAATAGCCAAATCTTATACTTAATATTAAATTATTCACAATTACTGACCTTTCTTTCTTTTTTCAATTTATTTCTTTTCTCTCTTTTCTTTTTCTTAATTTTTCCCTTGGCACCATCTAAAAGTTTTAAAAAGAATTGGAAGTTTCTGTTCTATAATTAAAAAATAATTTATTTTGATTAAAGAATTTGAAGAATTAGAATAATTGAGATTGAATTTTTTTTCTTTTTTTAGACAGAGTCTCAAGCTGTCACCCTGGGTAGAGTGCCATGGCATCACAGCTCACAGCAACCTCCAACTCTTGGGCTTAAGCAATTGTCTTGCCTCAGCCTCCCAAGTAGCTGG
>NW_003852573.1:1890097-1929031 GCF_000181295.1 Otolemur garnettii | reverse complement strand
AGTAAAACAATTAGAAATATCTACAGGCGCCAAGCCTGAGATTGATGTTTTAATTAATTTTAAGCTAGTTGGGAAAATCTTACAAGATAACAAATAGCATATAACAACTATTTAAGTATAGTTTTATCTCAATATTATAAACCTGCAGCACTTAGGAATCCATTTAGAGATAATATTCCTGGGTCCACCATAATCTGCCTCTAGTTAGGCTTCTAGAGAATGTTAAGTGTTATGCTGATTAGCAAGAATTATATGAATGCAACTATTCAATAATTTATTGGGAAATATAAAAAATCAAATTGAGTATTTTAATAAGAAAATGGAGAAGGAGACTGATATAGTTTGGATGTTTGGCCCCTCCAAATCTCATGTTTAAATTTGATCCCCAGAGTAGTTCAGAAGATGGCTGACTAGAGACCTCAGTTACCAAATCATCTCAGAAAGAAGGAAAAGTTTCAGATGAGAAAAAGCAGTTCAGGTACAATTCTGAGGAAAAAGTGCCAGAAGCTACCAGACATTCCATAGGAAGAAACTGTGGAGCAGAACAAGAAATAAGATATTGGCAGAGATCAATTCCCAAGAAGCGTGGAGTCCCGTGGATACGTGGGGATTTTGCTTCTCCTCCCATCACACCTCTGGTGGGAGGTGTTTGGCTCAGGGTGATGGATCCTTCACGAATGGCTTGTGCCCTCCCTGTGATAATGAGTGATTTCTCTGTATGAATTCACCTACAAGCTAATTATTTAAGAGCTTGGCATCATCTCCTCTCTCTTTGGTCCTTCTCTCACTTTGTGATATGCTGGCACCCACCTTCTTTGGAAGGTTCCTGAAACCCTTACCAGTAGCAGATGCTGGTGTAGTGCTTTTTGTACAGTCTACAGAACTATAAGCCAAATAAATGTCTTTTCTTTATAAATAACCCAACCTCAGGAATTTCTTTATAACAGCACAAAAGGAACTGAGGCAAAAGCTCCTGAGACGGAGACTACTAGCCTGCCACCACATTAGCTACTGCATACAGCAAAAGGCACCCATTATCCTAACTGAAAGTCCCCCTACATGATTTTAGTCTTGTTTTGTTTGGGGGGTTTTTTGTTTTTTGTTTTTCTTTTGAGACAGAGTCTCAAACTGTTGCCCTGGGTGGAGTGCTGTGGCATCATCTTAGCTCACAGCAACCACAGTCTCTTGGTCTCAAGAGAGCAATCCTCTTGCCTCAGCCTCACAAGTAGCTGGGACTATAGACGCCCACCTAGATGCCCAGCTAGTTTTTCTATTTTTAGTAGAGACAGGATCTTGCTCTTGCTCTGGCTGGTCTCAAATCTGTAAGCTCAAGCAATCCACCTCCCTCAGCCTCCCAAAGTACTAGGATTACAAGCATGAGACACCGTGCTTGGTTTGTGATTTTATTTTATTTTTTTTTAATCCAGAGCTTGGGGTTTTCAGAGTTTGTAGTTGATATCTTTCATCTGTTTTGGAAAACTTTTGACCATTATTCTCTTTATATATTGCTTTTTCCTCATTCACTTTTCTTTCCTTCTTGGCTTCCAGTTATGATGTTAGACTGCATTATTGTGTCTCAAATGTCTCTGATGCTCTCTTCTGTATTTTCCATTTTTTTTGATAGTACATTATGTGGTTTATTCCAGAACCATAAAAATAGTTCAATATTAAGAAATGTCATAGGCTCAATGCCCATAACTCAGTGGTTATGGTGCCAGCCACATACACTGAGGCTGGTGGGTTCAAGCCATGCCCGGGCCTGCTAAATAACCATGACAACTACTATTTAAAAAAAATTGCTCAGTGTTGTGGTGGGCGCCTGTAGTCTCAGCTACTTGGGAGGCTGAGGCAAGAGAATCACTTAAGCCCAAGAGTTGGAGTTTGCTGTAAGCTGTGACGCCACAGCACTCTACTAAGGATGACATAGTGAGATTCTGTCTCAAAAAAAAAAGAGAGAGAGGAATATCATAAAGAGAAATGATATGACATATACAAATAAAAATCACATGACTTTTTCCATTCATTAAAAAACAACCATTCTTGATAACAACATTTAAGAAAATTAACAATTTCTTAATAGGATAATACCTTATATCAGATATATTATCCAATCTCTTCCATATTTTCCATTCTTTTTTTTTCTTTCTGATCTTTCATTCACTAGTTCTGTCTTTTGTGTGTGTATCTAATCTACTAGAAAATCTAAGTTCTTAATTTTACATAATAGACGTTTTACTCCTGAATTTATACTTGATTCTTTTTTATGGTTCACAAATCTCTTTTCTTGAACATATTAATAATAATTATTTAAAATTCATAGCCGGCTAACTTTAATATCTGGATTAACTATAGTGCTAGTATTTTTTTTTCTTGTTTTTCAGTCATGTAGTCTATCTAGTAATTTTTTTATTAAAAGTCAGGTATTTTGTATTAAACAATTCTAGAGACTCTATATGATGTTATCTTCCTCCTAAGAAGAGTATTCACCCTTCCTCTGCTAGGCAAACAGAATGATTAATAATCATTTAAACCCCATCAGTTGGGGATAAGATGAGATTCTACTTCTGGTAAGGCTCAATGTACCTTTGATTCATCCTCAGCCCTCCTGGGTTTTCAAATGAGAGTCTGTTCTACTGGAAAAAGTCAATAAAAGATGGTTGGGTTAGTGGCTCACATCTATAATCCCAGCACTTTGAGAAGCCAAGGTAGGAGGATTGCCTGAGGCCAGGAGTTTGAGATTAGCCTAGGCAACATAGCAAGACCTAGTTTCCACAAAAATTTTTAAAAATTAGCTGACTGTGGTAGCCTGGACCTGTAAGTCCCAGATACTCTCAAGGCTGAGGCAAGAGGACTGCATGAACCCAGGAGTTTGAGGCTTCAGTGAGCTATGATGACACCATTGCACTCTAACCCAGGTAACAAGGTAAGACCTTGTCACAAAACAAATGTTTTCTAAAGAAGTCAACAAGGAGATTTAGTTAATAGCATAATTTACAACTATAAACAGAACAGGAATTAACTGTTTATCTTGTTCCTACAAGTTACTAAAAGAGGTGATCCAATAAAATAGAAAAACAGAAGAGGAGGAAACCATACAATCCAGAAAATGGGTGATCAAACCCAAGAGAGGTAAAGGAAATACCAAAAATGAAGATAAAGGAAGAATCTACTATCACCACTGCTTAATAGGCTTCAAGAGCAGTAAGTCCAAGTGGAGCATGCTAGAAGGATCTAGAAGATCCCAAAATAAATATTAACTGATTTGTTTGAACATTTTGAAAGGATATTTAGACGACTACTATAAGTCACAGACACAGAAAACTAAACAAACTTTCTAAAAGATAACTGTTTACCTTTTAAATAAGTGTCGGGAAAACAAAAAGTTGTATTAGAAAAGAAACCATTGGCTTGGTGCCTGTGGCTCAAGTGGCTAAGGCGCCAGCCACATACACCTAAGGTGGAGGGTTCGAATCCAGCCCGGGCCCGCCAAACAACAATGATGGCTGCAACCAAAAAATAGCCGGGCGTTGTGGTGGGCACCTGTGGTCCCAGCTACTTGGGAGGCTGAGGCAGTAGACTCGCTTGAGCCCAGGATTTGGAGGTTGCTATGAGCTGTGATGCCACGGCACTCTACCCAGGGGGAAAGCTTGAGGCTCTGTCTCAAAAAAAAAAAAAAAAAAAAGAAAGAAAAGAAAAGAAACCATTTTATGGTTCAGCTGTGAACATATTTACAAGGCCACAGTAATAAAATAATGGAATAATTTGAATTGAATGTGTGGAAAGGAATGGTGGTTTTAAAAAAAGTTGCTAACTTCTTATCTTCTATTGAGCCTAAAACTGAAAAAATGACTCCATAAACAAGTTATTTAAATATTCAGACATAGATATTAAAATATACTGCTATAAGCATTTGAAATGCCTGCCTCTATAAATTGGAATGGGGAAAATTATTTTGGCCAGGGCCAGGTTTGAACCTGCCACCTCTGGTACATGGGGCCGGAGCCCTACTCCTTGAGCCACAGGAGCCACCCAGGGGAAATTATTTTGAAACTATCAATTAGTGGGAGGGCAGAATAATGACATTTTGAAATATGCCATGACTCAAAAAATGTGTCTCCTGATGTTTTGGAAAAAGTTATTTGCCAGTGTACTTTAATAGCTGAGGCAAAAAACTAAGAGGAAGACATGAATCTAAGATGGATTCAACTCAGAAGACTAGGAAGGGGAAATCCTGAGATTTCAGCTACATAGCAGGCCTTAGAGGTAGAAAATGATCTAGATTATATTATGTAGGCAAGAAAATTTCCACAGAAATTTATGGATTCTACATAACAGCAGGTTTGAAAGGATGGAAAATGTTTGTAGTTATAAGCGTGCCTGTCACTAAGATAGTGTGCACTGTACCTATTAGGTATGAATTTACCCATCCCTTCCTCCCACCATAGAGTTTTACCATGTGTGCACATTAGTATTGATCTATTAGTTCCAATTTAATAGTGAATACATGTGGTGTTTGTTTTTCCAGTCTTGTAATACTTCACTCAGAAGAATGGTCTCCAGTTCCACCTAGGTTGTTAGAAAAGGTATTAGCTTGCCCTTTTTTATGGCTGAGTAATACTCTGTGATATAAAAATACCACATTTTACTAATCAACTCATGTACTGATGAGCACAGAAGTATCATATTTATTAATATCAAATTAACCAATAGAAAAACTAATTACAACTAGCAGAGACTGAGAGAGAGGATAAAGGTAGGTGAGATAAAGGAGTAATTTGTTTTTTTCTGAGATAGTCTCACTTTGTTTTCCTGGGGTTGATGTCGTGGTATCATCACCTCACAGCAACCTCAAACTCTTGGTGTCCAACAATCCTCTTGCCTCACCTTCCCAAGTAGCTGGTACTACAGATACCCGCCACAATGTCTAGCTACCTTTTCTGTTTTAGTAGAGGCAGGGTCTCACTCTTGGTTAGCCTGCTCTGGAACTCCTGAGCTCAAGCTATACTCCCAATAACCACCTCACAGAGTACTAGGATTACAGGCATGAGCCATTACACCTGATTTAAAGGAGTAATTTAAAGTGAACTACTCAATTGATCTTATTTAGAGTTGAATATGGAGAACATTTGTTTGTTTGTTTGTTTGGCTGGGGCTGGGTTTGAACCCGCCACCTCCAGTATGTGGGGACGGCGCCCTACTCCTTCGAGCCACAGGCGCTGCTCACGTTTGTTATATTTTGATTGTCTAGTATCAGATTCTGCTTTCTATATTCAGTGAATATTCCTTGTGTGCCTTCCACCCTGAATGCTGAAAAAGTCGATGCTTGTTTTCCCCTTTCTTTATAGCTAGGACATGATATGTAATCTAGGTTTAGCCTGTTACTACCCAAAAGCTAATGTTACAAAGTGAAAAATCGATTCTGGCAGTGGCAGCAGAACGTGTAGAGGTAGCAGGGCAGTGATGGCAGTGATAACAGTGGTGGCATCAAGTGACAGTGACAAAGCAAGTTGAAGCATCCAAGTTCAGTAGTGGCAGCGCACCTTCACCAGACCGAGCTTTGTGCCTCATTGCTACTAAATTTCGCTTTGTCCTTGTCCATATTTGGAGACTAATTATCTAAGCTTTTGGTAATTCTGTGAGTTACTCATATGTCCTTTCAATAAATTTCTTTCCTATTTAAATCAGCTAGAGTCAGTTTCCTTTGCTTACAAGCAGGAACTCTAATTAGAACTGTTAACGAATTAAGAAATAAAAGTATAAGCATATTACTCCTCAGGCTTTGATTTTTTTTTTAAGTATTAAGCATAATACTTGAAAAGAATCAGAAATCCAAAGTCAACAGTGGTTAGGACATGTAATTTCTTTAGCCTGTGATAAATCTTCCCTAATTCCATTTCCTTGCCTTTGTCTAGAAAATGCCTATTCATCCTCTATCAGTTCTCAATTTAAGTATTACTTCCTCTCCAAAGCCTTTCCTTGTCCCCTTGCCATATGGATGCCAAGTCATAGCATTTATCTGCATTGTAATAAATTATTTGCTTGTTCTTATTGCTCAACATAATAAAAGTCCTTAGCTGAAGGGGCCACGGCATGTTTACCATTATGTCTGGTACATACTGGGTATGTTCAATACTTATGAGTTAAATAAATAACAATTATGAAGGAGTTCTAAAGCTCTTAACTTCTAAGGACAAAAACCTTAATAGGGTCATAAACATACCTTCAGTACTTGAGTCTGTCTGGCTCCCTGAAGATGATGAAGAAGAAGGAAACACACGATCATCTGAAGAAGAAGATATCCTCGATCTGTGTTGGCATAGGTGGTGTTTTTGGTTTCTCTTTTTCTTTTGTTTCTTTTGTTTACCTTAGAGAGATAGAAAATGGAATACAATTATTTTCCTAAATATTAGCAACATATGAAAGAGAAACAAAGATATTAATTTATACAATGTACTTGAAATTACCCAAAAGGCTTTAGAGCAAGTATAAACTCCTACCTTTGCATCTGCCTGCTCTGGCACCTTCTTCACTTCTGTGTGTGGACTTCTTATCCATGTCTATAAAACTTGTCTGCCATGTCTATAAAACCAAAACATTGGCAAGTTATTAGAGAATTTAAAAAACTAAATGATATTTCTTTCTTTCTTTCTTTCTTTCTTTTTTTTTTTTTTTTGAGACAGCATCTCCTTATGTCGCCCTTGGTAGAGTGCTATGGCATCACAGCTCACAGCAACCTCAAACTCTTGGGCCCAAGCAATTCTCTTGCCTCAGCCTCCCAAGCAGCTGGGACAACAGGTACCCGCTACAATGCTCAGCTATTTTGTTGTTGTTGTTGCAGTTGTCGTTGTTTAGCTGGCCTGGGCCAGGGCCACGTTCTAGCCCTCCACCCAGGGTATGTGGCTGGGGCCGTAACCACTGTGCTATGAGTGCCAAGCCCTAAATAATATTTCTTAGGACAAATAAAATGGAAATGGGATCAACCTCAGTACTATTAACATTTTAGACTGGATTATTCTTAGTTAAGGGCTTCCCTATGCATTTTAAGATGTTTAGTCACATTTCTGGCTCTACTAACTAGGTGCCAATAGTACCTTCTAACTGTGACAACCAATGGCTCCAGACACTGACAATTTTCCCTTGGAGAGCAACCCCACTGAGAACCACTAGACTAGAGCAGTAGTAATAGAGATGCAAAAAAGAGGATGAGGCTGGGCGCAGGGGCTTACATCAGTAATCCCAGCACTCTGGGAGGCTAAGGCGCGTGGACTGCCTGAGCTCATGTGTTCAAGACTAGCCTGGGCTAGAGAGAGACCTTGTCTCTAAAAATAGCAGAATGTTGTGGCAGGCGCCTGTAGTCCCAGCTACTGTAGAGGCTGAAGCAAGAGAATCACTTGAGCCCAAGCATCTGAGGTTGCTGTGAGCTGTGACACCATAGCACTCTACTGGGGACAAAGTGAGACTCTGTCTCAAGCAAAAAAAAAAAAAAGAGGATGAAGTCAAGAACCAGAATGACCAGGAATTTCTGGTGGATTGGATATTAAGGAGAAGAAGAAATAAAAGATGACTTCTATTATACATTTTTGGCATGAGCAATTGAGTAGAAAACCGTATCATTAACTGAGATATACCACCACTAAGGAAAGAATATGTTTGGAATAATATTCCAATAGAACATAGAATAGAAAATCAAAAGTTTTTTCTTCAAGGCATGCCTAAATAGGAATTTAATAGATGACTATAAACTATCCAAGTAAATATGTCATATATCTCACAGTGGCAAAGATGATCTGAATGGAGAAAAGGCAGTCAAAGTGTAAGTTTGGGAATCTTCAGCAGAATATTTAAAGCAGTAAGACTGAACGGTATCAAAAAGGAAAAAGCAAAAAGGGAATGCCAAATCCTCATTGTTCATAATTGAAGTCAAAAGATAATGTCTAAGTGAATAATGTCTAAATTAAAAAATATTACTATAAATATATTATTTTAAAATACATAATTATACTAACAGAAATAGCTAAAAGAATTGAAGTAAGCTGCCTGTTGCAAGTTACATGAAGTACTGTAGTACTTTTTGGTTTTCTAAATAATGAGTAAATATTATTTTGACAAAAATTAAACATAAATAAATTTCTCCCTTAAAAACATACAAAAGTAAATGGGGCTTCTCATCCAAGATGTCAGACTTCCTTCTTAACATCACATTAAAATGATAGTAACAAAAATTTATAAATCTCTAACCGGAAAAATAAAAGAGGATCTAACAGGGAAACATGTGATTCAAACGTCTGAAGACCAGAAAGAAGATGCAAGTGTGCTGACATAAGAAACTAAGGGTGCTGTAAATCAGAATACTTGAGAAAGACAGTATAGTGGCAGAAACTTAAAAAAGGCTCTAGTTGATTGAGAAAGACTATAAAGGATGAGAATGAGAAGCATTGCTGAAAACAAGAAGATTATTAAAGACCTGTTTACACCAACACAACTAGGTGACCACTCCAGGCAAAAATTCAAAGGACTGAATGCAACCATTATGACCTAGTTGTCTGTACCCTCACCTTAACCCGAAATTAAAATAAAAACTCAAAATTCAAAAAAAATTCAAAGGACTGTTTCATGAAATTGAATGAAAATGAAGAATTATGGGGCAACAAATACACGTTTTGATGCTTCACTTTCATTTTTTATTGGGTCCCTAATAAAATAGCTCCTTGCTAGCTCATTTTATTAATTATATTAAATTATTTATATTATTTAAATTAATTACACTAAATATATGTTTGCTATTTTCAAATGAGACAGAGTGGTTAAGTAATTTGCCCAAGGTCACATAGCTAGTAACTTGCAGAGTCTTAAAAGTGAAGCCTGCCAGTTAATAGGCTTCCTCCATGCATAAAAACTCATGTCATCTTTCTAGAATTTTTTTTTTTTTTGAGACAGAGCCTCAAGCTGTTGCCTTGGGTAGAATACTGTGACATCACAGCTCACCGCAACCTCCAGCTCCTGGATTCAAGCGATTCTCCTGCCTCCACCTCTCAAGTAGCTGGGATTACAGGTGCCCGCCACAATGCCCGGCTATTTTTTGGTTGCAGCCGTCATTGTTCTGGATTCGAACCTGCCAGCTCAGATGTATGTGGCTGGTGCCTTAGCTGTTTGAGCCACAGGCGCCAACTCATCTTTCTAGAATTAAAAAAAAAAAAAAATTTTTTTTTAAATTTTTCCTTTTACCCATTTCATGCCAAATGATATGTCACCTTTCTTATTCCCTTGTTCTTCAATATGAGTGGACAAAGAATACCAACATATTTGAAGAAAATTCAAGATAAACAGAAAAACAACCCAGATAAAACAAAATAAACCTTTAAAAAAATATTATAACCTGTTCTTTTGGAGAGGTTTAGAAAATAATTTGCACCCATAAACAAAAAGAGGATGCCCAATAAAGAAGTACTCTAAGAAAATAAGAGCATGCTTTGTACAACTTAAAAATATTACTTAGAAATAAAAGTTAAGACAGCACAAAAAAAAAATCAGCTTAGAAAAATTAGATTAAAAAACCTCAGAGAATAAATCCAAGGGACCCAATGTTCAAACAACTAAGAATTTCAGAAGGAAGAAAAAATGGAGGAAACAAAAATCAAATAGAAATTGGATAATTTCCCAAAGCTAAACAGAAAAAAAACCTCTTCAAATTCAAAGAAACCACTAACTACTAAAGGAGAGGAAAGAAGAAAAAAAAAAAGTATACCTAGGTATATCATGGTGAAATTTAAAGAGATGTTTCTAAATGCTTCCAAAGGGAAAATGGTCACAAAGAGAAAGAGCCAAACTAGGATCAGTCTTTTTGTTAGCAAGACCACGTAGGACATACTGAAATAAGACCTTCACAATTCTGGAAGTGAATTATTTCACATCTAAAGTTCTATATCCAGCTGAGCTATCAGGAAATAGGCAAGTAAAATCAAGCCATGCAAAGATTTAGAAAATTTACCACTCATCTACCTTTTCTGAGAAGTTACTTGACCCCATGCTCCAGCAAAATGAGAGAAAACATGAAAACAAAGCAGAAAGTAAGGGGTACAAAAGTGTGAAAAACTCCAGTTCAAAGGGAAAAAAAAATCTTTGGATAAAGCTGTTAAAAGAACTAAAAAGCAATTGGCCCAAATAAGAGTGAGTTCTAACAAAAATGTCGTCAAGAATTAATGCTAGAGGTATGACTATGGACCTCAAGAGAAATAAAACCTAAGCATATTACTAGTACTTACAGTGAATAACATGTGTAAAGTCACAACATAAGTGTTCTTTTCAAGTTGTTAACTTTTAAGTTCAATTTACAGAGGCAAACTTATCCAATTACAATGCTATTAATGTAAAGATACAGCTGTCAGAACATGAAAGTCGGAGAAGGGGAAGAAAAGGAAGAAGGAAGTGCTGAAAGTATTAGGAGTGATAATATCCTATGAAGTGAAGAGATAGGGCTAAAACTTGCTGGAACAAGAAATATGTCTTTAAATATATTGTTTAAGGTTATAAGAGTAAATAATAAAGTAAATAATAAGTGTTTAAAAACATTTTATAACTATCAAATTGTGGAGGTGCCTAGCAGGAATAGTAGAGGCTGATAATAAGTTAGTTGAGTAGTCATCTAGCATAGCCTAAACTCTACATAAATTTGATTAATTGGTAAAGAAGAGTATGAGTATATTATTTAGAGGTACAGTAGTAATCACTAAAAAACAAAAGATAAAAAAAAAAAAACTAAACATCTCTGGGGGACGTGGAAGCAGGTAGGATAGAGACTGCTGCTTTTCATTATAAACTCCTACTTACCGTTTGATCTATTAATCACATGCAAATATTATGTTGCTTAATGTTTTAAAATAAGTTTTTTCTAATGAATTGGGAAGTGAAGAAATAGAGACAATAAACATAAAGTGTATTTTACCATGGAAGCAGAAAAATAGCATAATGTTTTAAAGGGATTACTGGGCTCAAAGGTGAGTTTTTAAAATGAGATTCTAGACTGTATTTTTTCTTTAAAAAATTTTAAGTAGGCCAGGCTCAGTTCATGCCTATAATACTTGCACTCTGGGAGGCCATGGCAGGAGGATTGCTTGAGGCTAGGAGTTCAAGACGAGCTTGAGCAAGAGCGAGACCCTGCCTCTACAAAAATGTAGAAAATTAACCAGGTGTGGTGAACATACCTGTAGTACCTGTTGCTCAGGAGGTTGAGGTAGAAGAATCAATTAGCCCAGGAGTTTAAGGTTTCAGTGAGCTATGATGATGCCACTATACTCTAACCAGGACAACAGAGCAAGATTCTGCCTTCAAAAAAATTTTTAAGTAAAATTTACTTTTAAATTTATATACAATAAAATTCATGTGCCTGTGAGTACAGTATTATGGGTTTTAACACATGCATAGATTATTTTAACAACCACTAAGAGGATACAGAACAAATCGTATATCCCAATCATGCTATCCCTTTGCAGTGAAACTTTCTCCTCATACTCAATGAAGATCAGCAATCACTGATCTGTTCAGCATCCCTTCAGTTTTATCTTTCCAGAATGTCACAGAAACGAAATCATAAGTATGTACAATTTGAGATTGGCTTCCTTTGTTTAATATAACAATTTCAGAGTCATCCAAGTGATTGCATATGTCAAAGTTTGTTCCTTTTATCATTAAGTCCTAGTCCATTGTTCAGATATACCATAGCATGTTTATCCATTCACTTGCTAAGGGATATTTAGTTCACATAGTTTTTCTTGCTTAGTCTGTTAATATGGTAGATTACACTGACTAATTTTCAAATATTTTACCAGACTTAATTTAGGAAGTTTTGGGCAATTGTGAATAATGCTGCTGTAAACATTTACAGATTGTTGTGTTAATATAAGATTAAATTTTCCTGAAATAAACACACAGAAGTGGGATTACTCAGTAAGTGTATGCTTAACGTGCTCAGAAACTGCACAACTGTTCTCCACAGTGGTTATACTAATGGATGAATGTTCTGGATTTTCCCATATCCTTGTCACATCTATTCTAATAACTGTAATATCACCTCCTGGTTTTAGTTTACATTTCCCTAATGAATAAAAATGTTTAACATTTTTATGTACTTATTTGCTATCTGTATATTCTATTTCCATAACTATTCAACTTATCTGTTTCTCTTGGGTGAGTTTTGGTAGTTTTGATTGTAGTCCACTTCACACAAGTTATCAAATTACTTTCTCACGTTTATTGGGTCAGTAGTGATATTCTCCTCCTAGAGTATGTATGCCTTTTTAAAATTGGGTTGTTTACTGGTTTTGAAAATTCTTTGTATATTCTGGATATAAATCCTTTGCCAAAGAGGTGATTTGCAAACATTTTCTCCCCATATGGCTTGTCTTTCACTCCCTTTATAGGGTCCTTCTTACAGCAAAAGATTTTAATTTTAATGAAACTCAATTTATCAGTTATGTTTCTTTATACATAATGTATTTGGTGTTATATCTAAGGACCTTTTCCCTAATTCAAGGTCATGAAAATTTTCTCCTATGTTAAGTTTATGGTTTTAAAATCAGGTCATATGAATCCATTAACTTTGCCCTTTATTTTCAAAATTGTTTTAATAATTTAGTTTCTTCCAGCCCAGCCCGGGCCTGCTAAACAACAATGCCAACTGCAACTAAAAAATAGCCTTGTGTTGTGGTGGGTGCCTGTACTCCCAAGCTATTTGGGAGGCTGAGGCAAGAGAATCCCATAAGCCCAAGAGTTGGAAGTTGGTGTGAGCTGTGATGCCACAGCACCCTACTGAGGGCAACATAGTCAGATTCTGTCTTCCCCCCTCCTCCCCCAAAAGTTCTCTTGTAAAGAGTTTTTTGCTATAAAAAAATAATAATTTAGTTTCTTTATCTTTCCTTATAAAAAACTAATCCATACTTACAAAAATCCTGCTGGTATTCTGATTGTATTATAATTGCTTTAAATTCATAGATCAGTTTAGGGAGAACTGACATTTTAATGATACTGAATCTTCCCATTCATGAACACAGTATGAATCTTTCATGAGTCTTCTTCATCAGCATTTTGTAGCATACAAATCCTGCACATAATTTCTTAGATTTATACCTAAGTGTTCCATTTGTGGAGGAAGGGAGCAGGACAGTTTCTAATTATTCACTGCTAGTGTAGAAATATGATTGACTTATGTTAACCTTATGTTCTACAAACTGTTAAACAGACTTGTTAGTGCTAAGAGCTTTCTTCATAGATTTGAGATTTCCTATATATGCAGTAGACAATTGTCATCTGAAAATACAGATAATTTTCTTTTCCAATCACATACCTTTTCCCCTTTTTCTTACCTTACTGTAATTGCTAGAACTTCCAGTAAATACTGAATAGGAGTAGTCTCTAACCATTAAGTGTGATGATAGCTGTATTACACATGCCTTTTATTAGGTTCCTATTACTAGTTTGCTGAACTTTAGAAACCACTAATGGATGCTGAACTTTGTCAAGTGCTTTTTCAAATGTATTAATAAGATCATGTAATTTTTCTTGATTTGTTAAGATGGATTATACTGATTTATTTTCTTTTCTTTTCTTTTCTTTTTTTTTTTTTTTGAGACAGAGCCTCAAGCTGTCCCCCTGGGTAGAGTGCCGGTGGCATCAAAGCTCACAGCAACCTCCAACTCCTGGGCTCAAGCAAGTCTCCTGCCTCAGCCTCCCAAGTAGCTGGGACCACAGGCGCCTGCCACGATGCCTGGCTATTTTTTGGTTGCACCTGTCATTGTTGTTTGGTGGGCCCAGGCTGGATTCAAACCCACCACCTTAAATATATGTGGCTGGCGCCTTAGCCACTTGAGGTACAGGTGCTGAGCCTGATTTATTTTCAAATACTAAACCAGCCCTGAATTCCTGAGATAAATGACTCTTGGTCATAGAGTATCATTTAACATGTTGCTGGATTCACTTGCTAATATTTCTTGAGGATGTTTGCATATTTGCTCACAGGGGTTTTAATTTGTAGTTTTGTTTTTTGTACCGTCTTTATCTGGTTTTGGTATCAGGATAATGCTAGCTTCATAAAATGGTAAGTTTTCCTTCCTTTTCTATCTTCAGGAAGAGCTTGTGTAGAACTGGTATTATATTTTTATTTTATATTTTTATATATTTATATATATAATATTTACATATAAAAATTTATATATATTTATATATATAAAATATTTATATTTTTATTATATTGTATATTTTATCCATACATGTTAGCTGGTGAAAACTATCTGGATGTGAAGTGTTTCTTTTTAAACACAAATTCCATTTCTTTAATAGTTATAGAGTTATTCAGTTTATCTGTTTCCCTCTGTGGTGAGTTTCGATTGTGCTCCACTTCACTCAAGTTATTAAATTATTTCTTAATGTCTATTGGGTCAGTAGTGATATCCCCTCGAGCATGTATGTTACAGGAATTACCTAGTACAATAAAACACTTGAGGACAAAATAAGAGTTAGACAAAACTTCACTTCAAACCTAGTCATCACTGATTTCTTCATGTCTTTCAATATCCATTCAGATACTAAGTCTTTTTGATACGTCCTTGCCAGTATTTCTCATGATTTCTCCTCATTCCCAATATTCTTACTGCTAATAGATTTATCTTTTTAGAACTGCAACAGCTCTACACTGCCTACAAAATAAAGCCCCTCCACATCTGGCTCAGTTCTGCCTTTGGGTTATAGTTTATTCTATTTCCCTAAAACAGGGGTTTCCAACATGTTAAATTTATAGAAGAGTCTTCTCCTGAGTATAAAATTGTTGTATGGATGTGATTTTTATTTCTGAAGCAAGGTGCTTTCATTAGATACTAAAATGAGAAAAATATGTCTAGTGAATACTTCAATGTAATCCTTGTCTCCATATTAAAGACATACTATAGCCCCCAGTCCCCTCAGCAGAGGGATCATTCCTCTGAGTTCAGACTGACAATCTTTTAGGGATTGAAACTAATTCTAACATTTTACAGATGAGAAAGTAAGTCTAGTGCTGACCTGTCCAAAGTTACTCTGGTAGAATGTGTTTTCTACTCAACTGAGATAGTATTATCTACTGTTTTATGTGGTCTTTTTATGAATAAATGTCTTGTTGCTTCTTCAGGTCAGCAACTAAACGCCAGAGTTCTGAGAAATCTCAATTATCTTACATAAGCTAGCTATCAAAGGTTTGCTGTAAAGTGATGATAATGAGGGTCATATTGAGGTGGGTGAAGAGGGCTGGTCAGGGTGCCGGGTAAGGGATATGTTTTGATGGAAGCTACGCACATTTTGAAGGTGCAAAATATTACTAAGCTCAAAGCTTAGATAGTTGATAAAACTGAACACTCAAGGGTTTGTGTGAGAAAAGCTCTAAGAAGAGGGTTCTCAGGCAGAAGCCAAACTTCTATAAACATTCTAGACAGCATTTGGAAAAAAATAACTCCCCAGAATAAACCAAAAAAGGGGAGATGCCTAAGTATTGGGGAAAGAGAAAGGGGTAGTAACGGTGTCAACTTTATATAGAGTCAACTACACAATAGATTCAAATTTCAACTCTACAACAACCAAGCTATATTACTTTGGGCAAATTAACTTCTCTGCGCCTCAATTTTCTCATTTATGTCTACTTAAAGACTGTCGTGAAGATTAAATAAAATACGTGTAAAAGGCTTAGGTCAATGTCTTATTCTTTGGGCACTCTTTTAATTTCAATTTTTAGTAAGAGAAGGGGCGATCAGGAAGGAAGGGGCGCCGAGGGGCGCCTTGGCAGAGATTCTCGTTAGGAGGCAAGACTGTGAAACCGAGGGTGTGTTCCCAAAGAGCAGGGGTAAGAAGCGGTGGGAGCAGCAGTCACATTTCACGGTGTCTATCAGCGCGGCCCGTCGCAACCAACCGCAGGAAGAGGCCGAGCTTAACAGCCCGACCAAGAACACACCTTCCAGAGAAGAAGCCGACAGCCGCTAAAGATTAGCGCTTATGATAAAAAGGACACAATTTCTGAGGAAACTCTGAGCCCCGAAGCAGCCTCATTAGCGGGGTGCGGAGTGTGGGGGTGGGGGACAGTCCAGGGAGTGACCAAGAGGCCAGCAGGGACTGGAGGAAGAGTAAGGTGGGGAGAAAATGGAGGCGGGACGTCTAACGGTTTGCTCTCACTCTTTTCTAGCCAGGACCTTGGCTAGTATGATCACTTACTGGAAACTGCAGAGAAACAACCTTTTTTGGCCGGGCTTAGTAGCCCAGCCGAGGGTGCTGAGGGACCCCGGCGGCGAGCGCCGCGGAGCCACGAAGGGCCGGCGGACAGACCGTCCGCGCATGCGCGCCTCGGCCGACCGGAAAGGCCCGCTACGCCATCGATGGGGGCGGAGCAGAGACGGCGTTTCCGGTCGCTGGCGTTTCCGGTCCCTGGAGCTTCCTTCCCCGCCGTGGGCGCAGAGGGGGTGGAGGCCGCTGGTGAGGGCGCGGTGGCGGCTTTGGCTAGTTTCGCGGTCTGGAAGCTTTGCGAACTGTCTTCTCATTGTGAAGAATATTAAACCCTAGGGCCGATTTCTGTGGTAAATTGTCTCCAAATAGCAAAGATTGCCCGGGTTTTGTTTGGGGTTCCACAGTTTTGTAGGTTAATTTGCCCGGGTTTGATAGTAGTACAATGTTGAGAATTCTTATCCAGCAATATGGTTATTTCTCCATTATTTAGTCTCCCCTGTTGTTCAAGCGAAGCGTTGCAGTTTTTTTTGGTGTTCTGTGCACTTTTGTGAACCAAAATCCTAAACTCTCTGCTAACGGAATGGACCCCTCCCTGCCACGGGCGCCCCAGAAACCCCTTGCATCTGAGTTCCCAGCCAAGACCGAATTGGAAAGATACAGCTCAATTACAGACATACGATTTCCCTTCATAAATATTCAGGAGTCTTCCTATAGTTTGTTAAATATGAATATCTGACCTGTCTTCGGTGTAAAGTCCTATTGTCTTTTGTTCTTTGAAGCAGGCGTGCCAGGCTTTCTGGAGCTGGGGTTTGACTTCCCAACTTGTTGGAATGGCCACTCAGCAGGTTGCTACTCTTTATTAGAAATAAAGCTCCCCTTTTTCCAAAGAATAAACTTTGTTAATAGTTTTCTTAACACTTTTTAGACTTTTTCCTAGCTATTTTTATTGTTACTGTATTTTGTTTTCTTAATGGAGTATTATATGCTAAGATAATGTGGGTTTTGATTGTTAATCTATCTGGTCACTTCTCTAAAACTTCATATTCTAAAAACTTGACAGATAACCACTGATTCTGTAGGTAACAATTTATATAGAGATAACTGAGCGTGCATATGGTGAGAATAAGAGTCAGTCAGTCTAGGGCTTACATGACACACTGGTCTGGTCCATTTAGGTCCTAAGTGACCTTCACCTCCTGTCTCTCCTTGTTTTGTAAATTTAGCTCCCACCCTTAAGATGCCTATCTTGAATAGTTTCGGAAGATTGATTTAGGAAATTTGACTTTTGAAGTAGAAATGTAATAGGTCACGGAGTTAGGCTGATTGTTGTTTAAAATAGGGTTAATGTGGTGTTTGCTTTAGGAGGGTTGATTTAGAAAAATTAACTTTTGAATTGGAAATGTTCTAATAGATTGTCAATTGAGTTGTTCTGATTATTTAAAGTAATGTTTAAGTATAAAACTGTGATTTTGGAAATGGAAGAATGGAACAGTCTTGGAGAAGCTACTTGCTGTTCTCCAGAATTGCTGGCCTTCTGACAAAGTTTGGTGGACTTATCCCCATCTCTGCGTATTGGCTGACAGTGACAGATAGCCAGACCCTCCTTTCCCAGTTCCGCTTTTTCCAAGAACCCAGTGCAACGCTGAGTACTAGACATAAGGGGTATTTATTTCTTTCCCACTGTTGTTTGGGTTACATCTGTTTCATTTATGATGTGCAGGTTTATGATAGATCTGGTTTTTTTAATTAAAAGCAATTTGGTCTGGCTGGACATGGTGGCTCATTCCCATAGTCCCAGTGAGAGCAGATACCAGAGAAGGGTGAGGTCTGGGAGAACAGGTCTTCTCAAGGAGATCATGAGGTTACACCTGTGGGGGCCTCTCCTTGGTGACTTAGCTCTTAGGAATTTGTAACCTAGAAATTTCCAAGTTCTGTGAAATCTTGTAGTTCTGTAGGGGCTGGACTAGCATCTCCCTCTTGATTCAAACTGGCCAATGGGAAGGGTACCTGTGGGGTGGAACTTTTTTAACTGTCAATAAAAGGAGAAAGACCGAGCCAGTCAGGGAGCGTGGCCATTTGGAAATCTTCTATGCTGTAAGCTTCTGGCCAATGAATAAAGCCCTTCCTCTTATAAACGTGGTGTTTGGATGCTTTTTCTCTCCCTTGGGCCTCGTCTTCCTGCAACACCAGCACTTGGGAGGTCCAGGTGGGTGGATTGCCTGAGCTCACAGGTTCAAGACCAGCCTGAGCCAGAGCGAGATCCCATCTCTTAAAAAAATAGCTGGGCGACGTGGTTGGGCACCTGTAGTCCCAGCTACATGGGAGGCTGAGGCAAGGGGATCACTTGAACCGAAGAGTTTGAGGTTGCTGTGAGCTAAGATGCCACAGCACTTTACCAAGGGTGACAAAGTGAGACTGTATCTCATTGCTCAAAAAAAAAAGCAATTTGTTCTTTTTGTATTTTAAGCCATTGTATTTTTCTTAAAACCAGCAATGACTATATTTTACTAAGTATTTTGAGTATCAATCTTTGAGAAGACTGTAGCAGGAAACTGACGCAGACAGAAGACTCCAGGCACCAGTTGATTAGAGGAAGGGGCTTTGATTGGGGGGGGGGTGTACTCGGAAGACTAGTGTCTCAAAAACGGAGCCCCCTAGTCCTCATGTCCTGCCTCTCTTCGATCCACTTTTCAGGGCTAGAGTGCAGGTGAGGGTCATAAAACTGAGTGAGGGATGACACAATCCTAAGGTCCCGGGACTCAGGGGGAAGGTCAGATTCGCCCGCACCCTTGAGACCAGTGGGGCTACCTGCCCTCAGGCAATGGAACCCTAGGGAAGTTACCAGGCTACAGTCTAGGCCCCGGGCATGTCAAGGGAGGACCATACAGATAGCAGAGACATCTGCGGCCTGGCTAATGTTTACACAGGGTGGCTAGGACAGATCTTTAGCTCTGTTTTTTTTTTTTTTCAATCTCATGCCTCAAGACCATATGGCTTTTCTCCATTTATGGGGGAAAAAGTGGCAGTAATAGATTTTCTAATAGTGAGCCATCTTTACAATCCTGGTATATAGGTGGGTCACTACAAAAGTTTTGAGTCAGTGTGTTTTGGTCCATTATTTCACTCTGAGAAACAGATTTGACAGCATCTCTTCTGGTTAACCTGTGCAAATTTCAATTTACTGGCTTATCAGTGTTGCTGGGAGGGCTTCAGTTGTTTCCATCCACACGGATTTTACATTTTTTCATTTTTATGTATCCCAAAACTTTTAGTAATGACTCATGTATTATTTTTCAGTACATTGCTGGATGCAGTGTGCTGTGTTGAGGGGCCAAGGGGAACTCTGAAGTTTTGCTGAAAAATCATCTTGCATTAGGCAGATTAATTAGGAAAAAAGCATACAAATTTATTTAACATGTATACATGGAAGCTTTCAGAATGAAGCCCCAAAGTGATAGGTAGAATTGTCCTTTTTGTGCTTACGTTCAACAAAGTATGCACAGCTACGTAGAAATACGATTAGTCAAAAAAATGGTATGATCCAATGATAATAGACTAATTGGGGAAATCTGGCAAGGCCTGTCTGTCTAGAATAGATCTTTCTTGGCCTCTGAGCATGGTTTCAAACCAGGTCAAATAATTTCTTTATGGCTAGTTTTTACACAAGGAAGAGGGAAACTTAGAGTAATATTTTTAGGTTTTATGGTTGGTTTGGGGGGGGAAGGAGTTCTGCTTTGTATGACCCATGTTGGGGAAGAGGGATTCTAATTTCTGTGATGAGCCTCAGAAGAATTGGACTGAGAAGGCAGGAGGGCAGGAGGTGGTCAGAGAAAAAGTTGCTGCTGAGGCCTGCATTTTGAGATACTTGTTTTCTGAGCTCCAGCATGGGTATTTAATTTCAGATTTTTGTGTACATACCTACATTGGATTGGCTTATGTTTTTTTTTTTTTTTCTGTCTCATCTAAGTTTTGATAACAGCAGGTTGTGCTAGGTCTTAAAATGAGTCAGACAGATTAATTTTTTTTTTTTTTTGGAGACAAGGTCTCGCTCCATTGCCCAAGCCGGAGTGCAGTGGGTGATTACACAGCTCACTGCAACCTCAAAATCTGGAGCTCAAGCAGTCCTCCTGCTTCTGACCTTATAAAGTTGAGACTTTATAAGCCTTTGCTACCATTCCCATCCAGATTTTTTTTTTTTTTTGAAACAGAGTCTCACTTTGTTGCCCTGGGTAGAGTGCTGTGGTGTCACAGCTCACAGCAACCTCCAACTCTTGGGCTTAAGCGATTCTCTTGCCTCAGCCTCCCCAAGTAGCAAGGACTACGGGTGCCTACCACAATGCCAGGATATTATTTTTGTTGTTGTTGTTTCAGTTGTCACTGTTGTTTACCTGGCCTGGGCCAGGTTCGAACCCTCCTGTCTCAGTATATGTGGCTGGCACTATAACCAGTGTGCTACGGGTGCTGAACTCATACAAATTTTTAAATTTTTTTTTTCAAATAAAAAAAATATATTTACTTAGAAGCATTCAGAATGTCAACAAAAGAGCTACAACTTTGCTTTTGCAATTACAGAATAGTATTCCGTTAACAGAATTCTTTCTTTTTTTTTTTTTGAGACAGAGCCTCAAGCTGTCCCCATGGGTAGAGTGCTGTGGCATCACAACTCACAACAACCTCCAACTCCTGGGCTCAAGTGAGTCTCTTGCCTCCACCTCCCAAGTAGCTGGGGCCACAGGCACCTGCCACAGTGCCCGGCTATTTTTTTTTTTTTTTTTGGTTGCAGCCATCATTGTTGTTTGGCAGGCCTGGGCTGGATTAGAACCCGCCACCTTAGGTATATGTGTCTGGTGCCTTAGCCACAATTATTTCTTATAAGCTGCATCAAAGACAACTGAAGATGAAAAAACTACATCTCTCTCTCTATATATCTCCATTTATAACTGATTTGTGCTGTGCGCTAATAAGACCCTGCTTTAAATTTCTGTGCCAATTTACAACCTCCACACTGTACCAGGCAAGGTTAGTGGCTATTGAAAATACCACCAGGACAGGGCTATCTAAAGAACATTTGGTAGTCTGTTAACTATACAAAAGATACTGTACAGTTTTTAAAAAAAATCTTACACAGCCTTACATTTCAGTTTTTTTCTTTAAAAGGAGTTGTATACAGGGGTTAAATCCTTTATAGATAAGAAAAACTGCACTAGAACCAAGTTATTCATCGTCATCTTCCTCTTCTTCTTTTTCTTGCCTTTTTCAGCCTTGACAACTACCTTTTATGCTGCATCAGGCTTTCCTGTTGCTCAGTCTGCACCAATATCCTTTTTGTATTTTTCCTTTAGCTTTGCAGCCTTCTTTTCATAAGGCTGCTTGTCACCCGCAGCAGTGTTCTTCCACATCTCTTCCATCTTCTATGCAACATCACCAATGGATAGGCTGGGATGTTCTTCTTTGATTTTTGGGTGATACTCAGAACAGAATAAGAAAGAAGGCCAAAGGAAGCCTCTTGGGAGCACTGGGACCCTTGATCTCCTTTTTTGTTTCCCCTTTAGGAGGGATATAGGTTTCCATTTCTCTTTCATAAGGGGCCTTGTCTGCCTTTGCCACATCTTTAGATTTTCCTTTGTCTTTAGCAGACAGGGTCTTGCACCTCTGAGCACTTCTTAGAAAACTCTGAGAAGTTGACTGAAGCATCTGGGCCCTTCTTGTGCTCCTCCCGACAAGTTTGCACAAAGAATGCATGTGATGACGTTTTTCCTCTTGGCTTCTTAGGATCTCCTTTGCCCATGTTTAGTTATTTTTCCTCAGCAATGCACAGAGTTGCCCACTGCCCATTGGGCTCTCACTTGCTCCAGCCCTGTCTCTATGGAGCTTAATGTACTTCAGTGGCTGTGAGAGTGGGAGCCAGATGCAGCCTCCTCACTCTCTCCTTTCTGTAACATTCTGAATTTTTAAATGTTTTTAATAGAGGGGAGCTCACTATGTTGCTTGCCTAAGCTGGTCTCAAACCCCTGGGCTCAAGCAATCCTCCCACCTTGATTTCTCAAAGTGCTGGTATCATAGGTATTAGCTACCGGGCCCAGCCAACTCCTTTTTATATGACCTGGAATAGACATAGCATGTGAATAACTCATTCCTTAGGTTTAGAAGAACTTGTCTTTAAAGCTATCTGGGTGTGATGCTTTTTAAAGGGATAGTTTTAGTTTTTGTAATATAGCTTTTCTTTTGCTTCCTGAGAAATTTTTTTTTCTAGAAAGGTATACATTTTATCTATATTTTCTAACCTTAAAAAATTCATATTCTCATTCATTTTTATATATGCCATTGGAGTCTTTTCTTCTTTTCTTGATTAGATTTATCAAGCCAACTTTTGATTTTATTGATGAACTGTCTTAAAAGTTACTTTTCTTTCATCAGTGTATTCATTAACTTCCTATTTCTTTGGGTTTTGTTGTGTTTTTTTTTTGTAGAATCTCAAAAGCTTAAATTTTCTTTAAAATGTTTAAAATGAAATATTACATGCATGTATAAAGTCACAGACAATACTGTACACCTATGTTCTGACAACCTAGAATTATCACATTTTAATATTATCTCATATTTGCTTCAGATTTTAATATCACATATTCAGTTAGAGCTCCCTGTGAACTCTTTTGCAATCTTACTCCCCTCCCCCAAAATTAGAACAACTCTGGCTGGGCGCAGTGGCTCACACCTACAATCCTAACACTGGGAGGCCAAGGCGAGTGGATTGCTTGAGCTCACGAGTTTGAAACCAGCCTGAGCAAAAGTGAGACCCATCTCTACTAAAAATAGAAAAACTGAGGCAAAAGGATTGCTTGAACCTGAATTGGAGGTTGCTGTGAGCTATGACGTCACAGCATTCTACCCAGGGCGACAGCTTGAAACACTTTCGCAAAAAAAAAAAAAACAACTCTTCTTCCCCAAAGTTAACTACTCCCTTGAATTTTATATCATTCCCATTAAAGCTTTTATGTAGCCTACATATGAGCATGTATAAGTAACATGTGGCATTGATTTGTATATTTTTAAACATGATGTAAATGATATTCTATAGCTCACTTTTGTCACATATATGTGAAGTTTATCCAGGTTGATTCATGTAGTTCTAGTTTTTTCATCTTAACTGCTGAATAGTATTCCATTATATGATTATACCATAATTTATCCATTCTTGAGTTGCTAGTAATTTAATGATTCCTAATTTTTGCCATTATAACATGAGTTAATAGACATTCTTGCCCATAGCTTCTTAAACATATGGCAAAAATTTCTCTAGCTTATATGTCTAGAAATGGAATTGCAAGGTAGAAGAGTTTGTACAATTCAACTTTGATTATTTTCAAATTATTTTCCAGCTTACCTTTCCACTAACAGTGTAGCAAAATTGCTGTTACTCTACAACCATACTCACACACAGGTTTCCCCCCTACTTTTATTTGTTGTTGTTATTGTTGTTTTGCTATTACAAACAATGCTAATATTATAGTAAACTTTCTTAGATGTGTTTCCTGGTACACATGTGTAAGAATTTCTCGAATATATAGCTGGTAGTAATGGAGTTATTACCTCTGTTTTATTTTAGATATGTTTTTAAAAGCATATATAGGTCCCTCTCCCCTCATTTGAGATTTCCCCTTTCAATAGTAAAATTTTTGTTGTTATTGAGATAGAGTCTCATTCTGTTGCCTGGGATAGAGTGCCACGGCCTCAGTCTAGCTCACAACAGCCTCAACTATAGCCACTCCTGGGCTGAAGTGATCCTCCCGCCTCAACTTCCTGAGTAGCTGGCACTACCGGTGCCTGCCACCTCACCCAGCTAATTTTTCTATTTTTAGTAGAGATAGGGTCTCACTTTGCTCAGGTTGGTATCAAACTCCTGACCTCAAACTGTCCTCCTACTTCAGCCTTCCAGAGGGTTAGGATTCCAGGTATGAGCCTCCACTCCCAGCATTAATAGTAAAATTTAACTCATTCATATATTACATATGTCTAACTTACTTTTTCTATATGTCATGCTTCCTGTTGTTTTTCTCTGCCTTTGATTTGACAAATTTTCTTTTTTCCTTTCTCCCCCTTGAGAATTATACATTTGATTTTTATTCTAACTCATTTAGACATAGGCCTTTATATACACATGTAGAATTAATCAGTATCCACATGAAGCAGCCTGTAGTGGTTAAGAGTGGAGTCTTTGAGGCCAGACTGCCTGGATTCAAATCTTGGCACTACCACATATTGCTGAGTAACTTAGAGCTCATTACATAAACTCCCTATGCTTCAGTTGCCCCAACTGTTAAATGGGAATAAAATAGCATATACCTTATAAAGTTGTTGTGAAATGAATGTGTTAATGTAAGTAAGATTTTTAGAACAGTGCCTAGTACTTAGATCCCTGTGCTCACCAGGTCTTTTGCCTATGAAGTAGGCATAGTACCTGCCTAGCAGATTTGTTACAAGAATTCATGGCATTATTGTATACATTCAGTTTAATGGGCACCTGCTATGCCCTGGAATTAGACATGGTTCTTGGCTTTGATGATCTAATAAGGGAACAGAGAGATAAATGTGGTTTCATTATGATATAACCTTAATACTCTTCCCATGTCCTCTCTCGTTTCCCTTCTAATCTATACTCCACACAGAGTAATTTAAAAAAATCAGATCACGAATGGCCCTGGTAGAAACATGTTAATTTTTATTACACTTTACGTAAACCACAAACATCTCACCATGGCTTCAGCACCACAGATTCTGAGCCCTGCCTCCCTTCTAACCTCATCAACCACTACTCTTCCCTCTTCTACTGACCTCACCACACTGGCCTCTGGGAACCCTCTGCTCAGCAGCATTCTGATACATGACGATAACTCTTCCCACGACTGACTCATCTTTCAGATCTCAGCTAGATTTGGGCAGATTCTTAGTAACAAACATCAGAATCCACTTTGGTTGAAATAGAAAGGGACTTCTTTAACAGTAAATATTCACAGAAAGTCCAGGAGAGCCAGAGGCCAAATGTGGATGCCACAGTACCCAGACACCGTAGAGGATCTAGTGAAAATCCATTGCGCTGCCACCACTTAACACCAAAACTGCAGCTTCCACAAATACTGGTGGTCACCACCAGGTTGGGCAGGTTTCTTTTTTCATCTTACTTTCTAGTTGAAGTTTTGCATTGACTGTGCCTGCCTGAGGGGGTCTGGGTCACATGCTTGGGCTGCAGTGGGGGTCAAAAGGCAAGTTTTATCACAGGAAATTCCTCACCCATTAAAAGGGATGGAAAATGCTGGGCATTCAAAGCATGTTACATGAACACTAAATATCACGTTGCCCCAGGCTAAAGCCTTCCCTGAGAACCCTAAGTTCATTCTTCCCACCCCAACCCTATTGTTTTACTGTACTCTGTCATTTTCTTCAAGGCATGTACTACAACTTATTATATACTTAGTTTGTTCAAATGCCTTATAAATTCTGGAGCTGCAGAGTCTGGTGTCATGTAGAGCTTCAAATAAGTGTATCTCAAGCAGCCAAAATAATTTTAAAATATATTTTAATCTTTAATGTGAGTCTCTCAGAAGAAAAAGATATCAAAGAGGCTCCAAGTCACAGTCCCCAGCAGATCCCATAGCTTCTTACTCCTTCTTTCTTTTTAAATTCTCCCTTATACTAATGTGAATCTGTTTAGCTTCTCTCTATAACCCTCCCCCCTAAGGCTCACCTTTCAAGCTTGTTTCTGTCTGTTCTCTTATTTTGCATCACAACCATCCAGAACCAGTCTGAGATGCATTTTCTTAGGAAACAGGGAAGAGAAGTTGAAAAGCAAAGTCTATCAGACAGGAGACTCAGAACACTTAGACACTGATCAAGTTTCTTTACCACTTGTGGTAAGAAGTTGACCTACAGATTATAAATTTGAGGAGGATAAGGAAAATATATGTTCTATTTGCTACTCACACAGAATCTGACAAATATATAGTCAAGTAATATTTGGTTTTGGGGATAGACATGGTGGCTGATGCCTGAGTAATCCCAACTCTTTAGGAGGCCAAAGCAGGAGGATGGCTTGAGGCTAGGAGTTCAAAACCAGCCTGGGCAACATAACAAGACTACATCTCTACAAAAAAATGTTTAAATTCATTTTCTGAGCATTCTAATTTAAAAAGAAAAAAAATAGCTGGGTTTGGTGGTGCATACATGTAGTTCTGGCTACTCAACAGGCTAAGGTAGGAGCATCATTTAAACCCTTAAGTTTGGGCTCGGTGCCCATAGCTCAGTGAGTAGGGTGCTGGCCAAATACATCAAGGCTGGTGGGTTCGAGCCTGGCCCAGGCCTGCTAAACTACAATTACATCTGCAACCAAAAAATAGCTGGGCATTGTGGCAGGTACCTGTAATCCCAGCTACTTGGGAGGCTGAGACAAGAGAATCACTTAAGCCCAAGAGTTTGAGGTTGCCGTGAGCTGTGACAGGCACTCCACCAAGGGCAGCATAGTGAGACTGTGTTTAAAAAAAAAAAAATTTTTATATATATATATATACACCCTTAAGTTTGAAGCTACAGTACACTCTATGAGATTCTGTCTTTTAAAAAATAAATAAAATTACACACGTATGCACACAGTATATATTTTCTGGAAAAGAAAAGAAAAGTCTAGCAATTGAGGATTGTGGTGGGAAATTTATAGCACAGAGAAAGGACTCTCGACATAGTGAAGGGTAAAGGGTGGGACTGGGGTGTGCAGATTCAGGACTTGTTTGGGAAGGCATTCTGGAAGAGATAAGGCCAAAGCAGAATTTTGAAGAATTTATCAGGCAAAAGAGGTGAGGGTAGGGGCAGCACCTATGGCTCAAAGGAGAAGGGCACCAGCCCCATATGCTGGAGGTGGCGGGTTCAAACCCAGCCCCAGCCAAAAACTGCAAAAAAAAAGAGGTGAGGGTACTGGAGAATATTCCAGGTGGATGTATAGTACAAGTTAAGATGTCAGTTTGGTGAGGTATTGCTAAATGCACAGGAGGAGAAAGGTTAGGAGTTGAAGCTGGAGAGAGAGAAGTAGGGGCATGGGGGACCTTCTATGCCACACCATGGTAGGTAGGCTCGATCCTTTGGGTGATGGAGCTACAGCATGGGTGGGATGAAGAATCACACGCAAGGATTTTCATTTAGAGTGATCACAGGTGATACTGTGGAAGTTGGATTTGAAAAAGGCAAAACTAAAAAATATTTATGTGTTAAGAAATAATGTAGATCTGAACTAGCACAGTAGTACACAATAGGGGTAAGTTGTAGTATGGAGACTAACTCCATCTCAGATGCCTATCTGATTAACCCCAGTTCTAGGAATGCCTCTTTAAGATTTCTAGTTCAGGCTTGGCACCTGTAGCTCAGCGGCAAGGGCGCCAGCCACATGCACCAGAACTGGTGGGGTCGAATCCAGCCCAGGCCTACCAAACAACAATGACAACTACAACCGGGGATTATGGGGATGCCTGTAGTCCCAGCTACTTGGGAGGCTGAGGCAAGAGAATTGCTTAAGCCTAAGAGTTGGAGGTTGCTGTGAGCTGTGATGCCAGAGCACTCTACATAGGGCGACATAGTGAGACTTTGTCTCAAAAAAAAGGTTTATCTATTGTTCCTTATGTAACCATAAATCCTGCCCTTAAGCCGGGGGTCCTCAAATTTTTTAAACAGAGGGCCAGTTCACTGTCCCTCAGACCATTGGAGGGCCAGACTGCAGGCCCTGGGACAAGTCAGCTGCTAAGCAGGACAGGCAGTGGTGGCAAAAACACCAGGCAGGCCGGATAAATGTCCTCAGCCGGCCGCATGTGGCCCGCAGGCCGTAGTTTGAGGACGCCTGCCTTAAGCAAATTTCTGTGCATTCACTCTGAAGCACATATACCTTTTCACTGTAGTATATGAGCCCTGGCTCAGGGGATAACAGCCAGGTAAGCTACCTATCCTATGTTCACTCAAGTCCATGGTTCTATTTGTAAGTTCCCCCAATAAAACAAACTATAATAAGAATAAAATGGATCTGCCTTGTTCTCTGGTTCCTTGGCTCCTTCTGCTTTGGGGGGGCCTTCATCAAACACGTGGGAATAAAGAAACTATTGGGGATGGACATGGTGGCCCATCCTAGCATTTTGAGAGACTGATATCAATCAGAGGATCACTTGAGGCCAGGAGTTTAAGAGTAGCCTGGGCAACATAGCAAGACCTAAAATCTCTACAAAATTATAGCAAAATTAGCTAGGCATGGTGGCACACACCTGCATTCTCAGTTACTTTAGAGACTGGGTTGAAAGGATTGCTTGAACCTCAGAGTTTGAGGTAAACATGAGCTATAATCAGTCCACTGCCCTCTAGCCTGGGTGATAGAGCAAGACTGTCTCTTAAAAAAAAAAAAAAAAAGAAATTTGTAGGTCAAGTTGGCAGTCCTAGGTGAGTGAGTGGATGAGGAAGGTGTGGGAGGAATCTAGAATAGTGTCTAAACGTTTGTCTTAAATGGTGATGTCACTGACCAAGGTAAAAGTAATAAGCTGGCAGTAGTGGAGAAGAGGGGAAGACTTCCAGTTCAGTGTGGTGAAGTGGACTTTAAAGTATCTTCATAGTAAGTAAAGCAAGCAGACAGCCCTCAGAATGGGAGAAGATATTTGCTGGATATGTCTCCGACAAAGGTTTAATAACCAGAATCCACAGAGAACTCAAACGTATTAGCAAGAAGAAAACAAGTGATCCCATCTCTCAGGGTGGGCAAGGGACTTGAAGAGAAACTTCTCTGAAGAAGACAGGCACATGGCCTACAGATATATGAAAAAATGCTCATCATCCTTAATCATCAGAGAAATGCAAATTAAAACTACTTTGAGATATCATCTAACACCAGTAAGATTAGCCCATATCACAAAATCCCCAAATCATAGATGCTGATGTGGTTGTGGAGAAAAGGCTTCTACACTGCTGGTGGGATTACAAACTAATACATTCCTTTTGGAAAGACCTCTGGAGAACACTTAGAGAACTAAAAATAAACCTGCCATTTGATCCTATAATTCCTTTACTAGGTATACACCCAGAAGACCAAAAAGCACACTACAACAAAGATATTTGTACCAGAATGTTGATTGCAGCCCAATTCATAATTGCTAGGTCATGGAAGAAGCCCAAGTGCCCACTGACCCACGAATGGATCAATAAACTATGGTATATGTACATCATGGAGTACTATGCAGCCCTAAAGAAGGATGGAGACTTTTCCTCCTTCATGTTTACATAGATGGAGCTAGAACATATTCTTAGCAAAGTATCTCAAGAATTGAAGAAAAAGTATCCAATGTACTCAGCCCTGCTATGATACTAATTTATAGCTTTCATAGGAAAGCTATAACCCAATTATAGCCCAAGAATATGGGAGAAGGGGAGAGGGAGGGGGAAGGATGGGTGGAGGGAGGGTGATTGGTGGGATCACATCTATGGTTCATCTTTTAAAGGTACATGTGAATCTTTCTAAATGAAGAATATAAATGTCTTAACACAGAAAATGACATGAAGGCTATGTTAAACAGTTTGATGAAAATATTTCAAATTGTATATAAAAATAACACACTGTACCCCATGACAGTATCAAGTACACAGCTATGATCTAATAAAAATAATATCTTCAGATTCCTAGTTTAGAAGTTCAGCAGGTACTTGGATGTAAGAGTTTGCCATGTCAGGCAAAAAGGCCAGGGTTAAGATGCAGACCAAGGAGGGAGCAGCATGGGGTGACAGTGAAGCTGTGGGGTACACTAGGAATGGCTGTTCTTAGGCTGGTGTTTGGCCTTGACATTCTTTTCCCTTCCCACCACCCTTGGTACTTGTCTTACCTCTGACCATTCCTTCTCCAAATGCCAAGCGGGCTCTTGTTCCTCCTGCCATAAAATGTGTTGTTCCCAGGTGATTTCACCACCCTGGTTCCCTACTGTGCATCCCTCAAACCTTTACCTCCAGCTCAGAATTCTTAAGATTGAGACCTGTGTGTCCAATCACTTTTTAAGAGAAAAAAGGTAGAAAAGTGAAAAGATTGTCTAGGGACCTTGTGTAAGGTTTGTGCCTCACTGTCCTGTTTTGTCCTGTATTCAAAATTGGTACTGTGATTGAATCTGGCTGTGACTGTCTTTTGTTTCTCTAAAAATATCAAATTTGAAAATCAGGTCAGATTTCAGACCTGTTATAAGCATTAACATGTATCCCCACCTCCCCACCCTACTACAATTATTACATGCCTTTATCCTTTATGCTTACTATATTATTTTCTTTTCATCAGGAGCCATAAATTACATCAAAATGGAAAGAAAATTAAAAATTTTACTGATATAGAATAAAAACTGTACAAATCATAAAAGAGGAAAAATAGTGTAAATTGATCCACCTTTTTAAAAACAAAAATCATAATTCTTACTTTGTGAAAAAGGAGTGCTTTTTACTCTAGAAGTCCTTGTTCTAGGATCATTTAATCATTTCAACGATAAAGGGACTCTGAACTCCTAAGGAAACCACTTTATATCCATAAAAATTGATTAAAACAAAACCAGTATTTGATAAATTTACTTTAAAATGTTTTTCACATCAACTACTTAAAAGTAGTTACAACAATATGATCTTCCACTCCCGAGGAACACATGAAGAGTGACCTTGGACATGATTATGACATTGTCAAAAGCACAGAACCGTCTGGGTCTGACCTGTGGGCTACAGAAATGCGTCCTGAGTTTATCTGAGTTGACATGTTGAACAACAGCTGTACAGAGTTCACCATCAGCAATAGTCCAGTTCTTTAGAAGCTTTAGCAGCTTTTTCTTTGTATTTAATCCTTTAGGATTATTCCTGCAGTAGGAGACTTAGCATCTTGAAAATTTCACAGAAGGGATTAAGAAGGTTCCTATCATTCCCAGAAGAGAGAAATCGTTCCTCTTCTAAAGAGTTACCTGTTCAGAAATTGTGAAGTGCACAGTCATCTCCCGAGTGAGCTGCTCTGCAGTGGCCCTCGGCCTGTGACACTTGTCCTTGTGTGTTCAGGGAAGCCTGCCTGCATATGAGCAATGGTAAGTGGCATCACAATGCATAAGGGCTCAGGAAAACTAAGTATTTTTCTGTCAAGCTGAGGCTTATCGAGGGTCATGAAGACTCATCTCAGCATGTATCTATGTACATACCTTCAGACCCTACAGGTCAATGCATAAGAACATAATCATTCTGTTCTTCACAAACTACTCAGGACTCAGACAAGGAACTGAACCAGTTCATGTAAATACCCATTTTCATACCAACTCGTGAGTTCAAGTTCTCAAAAAGCGGGAGATACTGTTTTTAGTGGTCAGTTTTAGATTGGGAGTACCTTTGACATCCATAGGAAATTATAATGGCTTTCTCCCTAGGTTTTAAATTCCTTTTACCCATTTACGACATTTTCTTTGTCACATACTAAATTCTGGCCAACTCCACATTGATTTACTACTATGACCAAAATAATATTACCCAGCTATTTGTATACATGTATGTATATCTATTTATTTGGTTGACACTTACCACTAATATTTCACCATTTCTAACCTATAAAAATAGTTTTCTTGGCTTGGTGCTTGTAGCACAGTGGTTATGGTGTCAGCCACATACACAGAGGCTAGTGGGTTTGAACCAAGCCTGGGCTAGCTAAACAACTGCAACAAAAAATAGCCGGGTGTTGTGGCAGGTGCTTGTAGTCCCAGCTACGTGGGAGGCTGAGGCAAGAGAATCACTTAAGCACAAGAGTTTGAGGTTGCTGTGAGCTATGACGCCACAGCCCTCTGCTGAGGGCGACATAAACTGTGTCTCAAAAAAAAAAAAAAAATAAATAAATAAAGATTAACGTGGTGGTTGGCCATTTAAAAAAAATAGTTTCCTCATATGATTGAACCTAATAAAATCTGAACTTTAGCTGGCCGGCTGTATCTCCTTACTAATACTACGCAGTACTTCTGCTTTACTTTAGAGCAGGGAGAATGAAAATGCTTACCCTATTCACCAGTTTTATTCGGCTTACAAAATTGTGTTTTCAAACTGATGGTAAATTTCATGAAACTATTTGGAGGTTTAGCAATTTCCACAAATTTAATATTTAACTAAAAAAAAAAATCTGGTCCAAACTGGGCATGCTGTCTGTGTAACTACATCACTGCTACTTAAATAGAATAGCTTATCTTCTGAAAAGATGGCTTTTGCAGGCTTATCGTCAGGTCTAGAATCAACAGGTCAAACAAGAAAATACCAAAGTGTTTTCAATTGGGAATTCTCTACCTCTGTATCCTCAATAATGTCTGGTATTACAGAATGCCTGTGGCTGTGGCACCAGTAAAAGAAGCCTCAGAACTTGCTTTCAAGAAACTCACCATCTCTCATGAGATATAAAAATATAGATAACGAGAGGATATTTAGAATTTAAGTTTCAAACTGGGACAGATTAAAACATAAAAAGATAGCACTTTAAACTGTCATCAAACATTCAAGGCAAATATCCAAATACAAATGTGCGTTGAGTCCAAATTCAGATCCATAAGATAATCAAATGTGTTCTGAACTGAAGTCCTCTTATCACCCCATCAGCAGTGACTAGAGATCTTCCAGGTCAGTTAAATCCACAGCCACTTTCAAGAACAGGGTATCATCTTTAATGTAGGTATTCTTGACATTCTCCAAAATGGAATGAGCCACAAATCGGGGACAGCCAGATGCAATGTTCATCTCCCCATCAGGTCTTTTAAAGCTGCTGCTATTGGGGTCTGCTTTGAAGGTCTCCATAATGTGGTTCTTTTTGCCACTCTGGTCCAAAAGCATCAGAGTCACCCTCTGCCTGAATGGCCACTGCAACAGTGAATCAAACTCTCCTCGCATCACCACAAAGTACAGGGACAGGTGTGTTCCCTTCCCAGAGCCGTCCCCATTCAGGTATGCCCTGGCACAGAGGCGGTAGCCACAGCGGCTGGTGTAGAAGGACTGGCTGAAGATGGACACTGTGTGCCCATCCACTGCCTCCCTCTTCTTCTTCTTGTAATCTGTCACCTTCCAAATGAGCTTTCCATTATAGCAGGCACCCTCTAGCAGTTTAAACCGCTCTTCATTTTTATTCAGCTGTGCTTTATGAATATTAATATGTTCATCATGTTTGTTACTCTCTCCTTCTAAAACAACTGCAAAGAAAAAAAAAAGATTCTTTTTGAAAGTTGTTTTTAGAATTTACCCCCCAAAATGTAATTCTGTAACCTGGTTTGGTGGGAACCAACCAAAATTTTGACATCCTAAAGATGAAATGAATTCCATGTCCACAGGTGGATCGTTTATATTTAATGATACTAATTCAGAGAACATCATATCTCAGCAAATTGACACCAAGAAAACTGAATGTGTACTCTTTAAACTGAAGCTCGCTGAAATGTAGAGGAAACTGAGCATAGTGTGAAGTAGCGTGGTGAGCCCCACATTTTTCTAACTAGGATGCATTTAAATAGCCACCCTCTTTTATATTTTTCCAAACCTGTAACAATGATTTCTCCCTTAGCTCTCCTATTATTTTCTACTTTCCTTAAAAATCATCACTCCCTGTTATTATAATTCCTGGCCCCATTACACCCCTTGCCTATCTCCCCATTACACCCCACCTCCACCCAGCTCGTGGTACTTCCTCATTTTTGCCTCAGACAAAATCTCGTGGACAGACTCTCACTCGGCTCTTTCACAAATAACGGATTCAGATTCAACCACTGTTTATCCCGGAGAGGTGTGACTATTTGGCAAGCCATTCAGTTGTTTCATGTCCACAAGCAAACAAACAATTCACCAAAAGAGAAATAAAATATTAGACATACCTAATCTTTGATCATTGTGTTCTAGCAGGGTAATTTTCTGTTTCACTGTATCAATTGCTTCTGTCAAAGGCTTCAGGTCAAATTTATTTTGTTGCTGGTTAACCATTTGTAATAACTGACGCACTTGAGCTTCTAGCCAAGCAGATTTGTCAACGTGACTGACAAGAACCTTTCGTTACAAAATGAATCACATCATTAAAAAAAAATTAGTTAATATTTTAATAATCCATTGAGATTAAATTTTTTCAATTCAAATGTTTCATTTTAATCAGTTATTGACATAAAAAATACAAGTTTAGAAGAGAAAATTTGAAGAGGATCACAGAGATGAGTCACCTAATTATTTCCCTCCTCCTCTCCTATCACAGCTCCTGTTCTAAATCTTTGAATTTCTCTTTATCTAATTTTTACTCCTCCCTCAATTTCTGTCCTCTTGGTTCTCTAACCCGTCTTTATATATCTACTTTCACATTGTCTCTCCTCTGCCTTATCACTTTGTTTTCTTCTTAAAAGTTACTCTCCTGATTCACTCCTGCTCTGCTAGAAGGCCTGAACACTGCAGCTGTTACAGAAGGGCCTGGTAAAGCTGAAACTACTTTCTATTGCTCTCTCGGGTAGAAGAGATTAAGTAAAACTATTCCACCTTGCCCTACATGCTTTAATTCTGACTGGTCAGTCTTTGTATTAGAAAGAGGTCATAACTGAGACAGTAACATGATGAATTTTTTTCTGCACATGCCCACACCTGTATATATGCACATGTATACATACAGATACACATACGTATATAGATAGTCCCTGACTTAATGATAGTTCGCTTTTAGATGTGTTGCCAAAGCGAGCACAAGAATTCAAATTATAACTTTTTTACTTTAAGATAGTGCTGAAGAGATATGTAATTCAGTAGAAATCATATTTTGAATACCTGTATAACCACTTTGTTTTTCACTTTTAGTACAGCTTTCAATAAGTTAAATGAGATATTCAACACTTTATTATAAAATGGACTTGTATGTTAATTTTGCCCAACTGTAGGCTAATGTAAGTGTTCTGAGAATATATAAGGTAGGCTAGCCTAACCTATGAAGTTTGGTGAGTTAAATGTATTAAATGCACTTTGGAGTTAGGATAGTTTCAACTTACAATTGGTTTATAAGGACAAAATTCCACTTCAGGTCAAGAACATCTGTACATATATATGCACACATTATACATACGCTTACATAGACATACGTATGTGTGTATACATACATGTGTGTACATACATAATTTTCATACACATATATAAAAACACAAACATAATCATAATGTGCTGACATATTACATATACTCATATCTATACACATACACACAAAACCTCTGTAAGTTGACCACCCAAGGGAATATAACAAACTGGTCAACATAAGGAACGAGGCCTACTGTACTGATACATACATGTGGTCCATGTCCAGTCTATGAAAATTAGGTCAACTTAAGGAAATGGTCAATTTAGGTGCTACTGTCTATAACGTGTATATAAAATGGAGGTTCTACTGTATATAAAATGTGCTGACCAAATTTGGAAGTTATTGGCCTAGAAATTCTGGGATAATGCAAACTTCAAATACATTGCCCACACTACATGTCTTGAAATCCTTTTTACTATAAATTTTGTAATCATGATAAAGACATTTGGGGAATTTGTTTTTGCTTAGATTATTTAGCATTCATAATTTACAAAGTAATTTTTTGTATATTTTGTTAATGTTTATTTTTTCCCAAGGGAATTAACAGTTTTACTTTGTTAGCTGCAGAATACAGAACCATGGACTCTCTCAATGAATCTGAAATGAAGTGATTAATAGTGGCCCAACATTAATTAAAACCACAATTGCCATAAATTATATAAAAATATTATATCAATGTTAAATGTACTGACATTGCTAAATGTGCTGGGGTTATGTTACAGAAGATCTTAATTCTTAGGATATACATACTAAAGTATTTAGTATTTAGTTTAGTTTTTAGGATAGTCATATGCAGTGTACTCTAAATGGTTCACACACAGAGGCTGCGGGGAGGAGGAGCAAATGCAATGAGACGTTGACGAGGCATGAATGTGGGTGGAGGATATACAGGTGTTCTTTGCACCATCTTATTCTTACAGCTTTATTGTGTATTTGAAACCCTCACTGTCAACTGAAAGCCAAATCTTGGGTTTGAATGGAAAGGCCATTTCTCACCTGGATGTTTGAGAGGAAGCTTCCATTTTTGCCAAACAATTGTGAAAACTGCTTGAACTCTTTTTCGAATTTCTTTACAGTTTCTGCTAGCTGCTGGATTTTACTTTCTTTCTGTTCTAGGCTCTTATGTAAGTCAGAAATCTAATAGGAATGAGGAAAAATGAGATCATTGAGAAAGCATGCATACAATTATGTTAAAATAGTATTTGCAGGTAAGAAAGTATTTCTAGGGGGGAAATATGCATATATAATCTAGGATAACATTTATAGGCTGATTCCTTATAATTCTAGGAAAATATTGGTAGGTAGTTCCAAAAAAGCAGATCCACAGAATTTCTACCAGCCTTTTCTAACCTAACCTACTATGCTGTTGCATCTAATGATGGTGGCATCACTGGACTGAACTTACTAAACTTTCTGTTCACTCATTCACCATGTACTTATTAAACAACCATAGAAGCTGGGCACAGTGGCACACAGTGTGTGCCAGTTATTTGGAAGGAAGGAGGATCACTTGAGCCCAGGAATTTGAGTCCAGCCTGGGCAACATAGTGAGACCTCCATCTCTTAAAGACAACAAAAACCAACCATAGAATACTGGTTTACCTTAACATAGTAAATGTGATATGCACAGTACCAATAGTAACAATAGTAAACATCTATCATACCCATATGATCATACTAATTCATAGCTCTTTTAATCTTCAAAGACCCTATGAGTTAGTTATGAACGTAAGTCCCATTTTTCAGATAAGGAAATAGAGGTAGAGAGTTTAAGTAACCCATCCAGTATACAAGCTTGCAAGTGGTAGGCATAACACATGAGTAGCATGTTTACTGAGAATTTGTAATCTATTTGAGGGAAGAACAAGAAATACGAAAGTGATCATAGACAACTTATTCTCGTATCCATTCAACCGGCAATACTTGCCAACTTTAACTTTTAACACATGGTATTACAAACAACAACAAAACCCTCTCACATCCATTTCTCATTTCCTCTCATCTAGTTTCAGTTTTCATTATGTCTCACCTAGGCTGTTAAAGCATCTTCCTAAACTATCTACCTACCCTCGACACATACCAGAATATAAGCTCCATGGGAGCTGGGGACTGACATGATGTTACAACAGTCCATTATAATTCCAGGCACCAGACTGGTACCTGGCACGAGCAGGTGTTTGGTAAATACTGTTTGTTAAATGGATGAATGACATGAATGCTCTCCCTGTCTATGGTTTTGTTCTCCAATTTGTACTCCACACTGTGACCAGAATAATATTAAAAAATAAACCTTGGCCGGGTGCAATGGCTCACACCTGTAATCCTTACACTCTGGAAGGCCAAGACAGGAGGACTGCTGGTGGTCAAGAGTTCAAGACCAGCATGAACGAGACCCTTTCTCTACCAAAAGTAGAAAAATTATCCAGGCATGGTGATACATGCCTATAGTCCCAAGAGGATCGCCTGAGCCCAGGAATTTGAGGTTGCACTGAGCTATGATGAGGCAATTGTACTCTAGCTGGGGTGACAGAGCAAGACTGTCTCAAAAAAAAAAGAAAAAAAAAAGGTAGCTCTTGTCTGAGCCTCCTCTACTTAAAGTCTCTAGTGACTTTCTTTTACAGTTCCCACGGGGCCCTACATGACCTGCCCTTGGCTGCCTTTTCAACCTTATGCCCACAAACAATTCACAAACAAGTGCCCTGCCCAGCAAGACTACACAACTCCTAGGCCCTGCTCTCACACATTTCTCTCTTCATCTAGAAACTACCATTTTTTAAGCCTCCACTCAAGGACACATCCTCTCAGAAGTATTTTCTTACTAATACACCCAGACTACCTCTGCAATTTCATGACCCCATCCATACTCTACTGTATAACTTACCCATATCACTCTTATAACTTGCCTTTTTTTGTTGTTGTTTTGGTGTTTTACCTCCACTAAATCGTTTCCTGAGACGATGTTTCCCTTATTTCCTATCCCCAGAGTTTAGCACAGTGTCTGACGCTCAGAGGGCACTTGATACAAGTTTATGAATGAATTCACAAACAACTGAAACAAACATTTGCTCTCTGGCCCCAGAGCTACGTAGACTCCTAGAGCTGATCTCCACCTACCCACCTGACCAAAAGCAAACTCAGTGCGTCCTCTCTCCACACTCACTGGGAGCCTGCGCCTGTTCTTACAGCGTCCATCCCAGTTAGCAACATCACCATGTTCCATGCCTTCCCAGCTGACAGCATGTCACTCAACCTCAATGTCTTTTGGTGCCCATTCCCCATCCCACTGCCCTGGCCTGGTTGAGCCGTCACTATCACCTCCAGCGTTTTGCTTCCCCTGATACCGAAATGTTTATCACATGTCAGGCGCTGTGCTAAATGGCTAAATTATCTCATTTTACCCTTACCACCTCCCCATTTACAAAAGAGGAAACCGTGGAAGAGAGAGGTGAAGTACCTTGCCCAAACTCATATGGTCAGTGCAGAGCTGGACTACAAACCCAGGCATTCTGGCTCTACAGAGCCTTCGCTCTTACCAAGCACCGTGCTATTGACAGCTATCTACTTAAAAACCA
>NW_003852573.1:1886006-1890020 GCF_000181295.1 Otolemur garnettii | reverse complement strand
CCAATGCCACCTGGATCCTACACACCAATCTGCAGCCATTCCCTATCTCACATTGGAAGTTCATTCAGCCTAAAATTCCATTTCCTCAATTCATCAACATCTCTCATGCCTCTCCTGCCATGGCACAGCTCTTCCTTTCTGAAAATCTTCCTTCCACAACATTGTAAACAACAAATCTTTCTTCCTTCAGCATGCAGCCTGGGTGTCCTACCTTGCAAAGTCTTCCCCAATACCCCCAGAGTAAACTGCTGCAGCCTCTGTACCCCAGACTGCATCATGGCATGAGCAATGAGGCATGCAACTTTTCCATTTCTGTGAGGTTTTCGACGTTAAAGTCTATGTCTTCCTTGACTCAGTGTCCCTAGCAACAAGTGTTGTTTTTCTTTTTCTTTCTTTCTTTTTTTTTATTGTTTGGGATTCATTGAGGGTGCAAAGAATTAGGCTACACTGATTGCATTTGCTAGATAAAGTCTACAAATGTTGTTTTACTTTTTTGAAAATTTTTTCCAAAAGTTTTTTCCAAAAATAAAAAAACAGTGAGAAAGTGGTATTTTTTCCTACTCATTTTTTTTTTTTTTAATTTCAGAATCTTATAGAGTACAGATGTTTTGGCTCCATGGGTTGCTTTTGTGCAGTCTGAGTCAAAGTTATACATGTAGCCATCACCAAGACAGTGCCTAGCATCAAACGCTGGACTTGACATATGGTAAGTACAGCCTCTGTATCCCAGTCTAAGTTTTGGCATGTACTACGAGGCATGGCAACTTAACCAGTTTCCAATTCTGTGAGTTTTTTAGGGATAAAGGCTATGTCTTCCCTGACTCAGTGTCCCGAGTAACAAACATTCTACCTGACGTGTGGTAGTTGTTTGCGGAATGAACAAATGAATGAGACAACCAATAAAGAAACAGCTTGGGGGCTTGGCGCGTGTGGCTCAAGTGGCTAAGGCGCCAGCCACATACACCTAAGGTGGCGGGTTCATATCCAGCCCAGGCCCGCCAAACAACAATGACAGCTGCAACCAAAAAATAGCCAGGCGTTGTGGCGGGTGCCTGTGGTCCCAGCTATTTGGGAGGCTGAGACAGTAGACTCGCTTGAGCCAGGAGTTAGAGATTGCTGTGAGCTATGATGCCACAGCACTCTGCCCAGGGGGACAGCTTGAGGCTCTGTCTCAAAAAAAAAAAAAAAAGATAGAAACAGCTTGGGAACAGCTAGTAGGCAGCATGCCTTGTACCAAAGTTACCATTTAATCAGTCTTCCTCATTTTCTCCAGAATCTGACCCTAGAACTCACCTACCTACTTTAATATGGATCAGACAACTCACAGTAGTAAAATTATAAAATAATTCATAGTAGTCAAATTCAGCTCTTTCTCTAAAGATAGGTGGGTTTTCTTCCCTATGAGGGCTTGAAAGTCTTGTCTTCTGAGATATTCTAGCAACATAATTAACTTTCATAAAAATTACTCAATAAAATCAGTTACCATGCATGCCACAAGCACTCTGGCAGGCATTTGCACATATAATTTCCCTTGATAATCACAGTTCAGTGACGTTATGATGTACATATGCATTTATCAGGTTGCAAAGCTTCTCAAGGACAGGAGTTTAGACTTCCCATAAAACTTATAAAACTCATAGTGCCTAGACTAGTCAACTGTTGCTTATGGTAATATTAATTTAATTAAAAGCATCAAACACCTACTAGGTGACAGACATTAACCAAAGGGTATATGAATACCCTGCTGCTGAGAGGCAGTCATGGTGTATCATGGGGAACACCAGACTTAGGTTCAGACGATATGGGTTTGAGATTGAATTCTGCCTCTAACAAGTTAAAACACATCAACATTTCTTTGAGCTTAGCTACTTCAAGTTGAATGAGGAGACTGGACCCAAAGGTCTCAAAGGCACCTTCCAATTCTAACGTTCTACAATCCTGTAAGCCTGTTTGCTACTCAGTAGAAAAACATCTATCTCCAGTAGACTTTTATTGAAACAGAGAACAGAAAAATACCACTATGGAGCAGACAAACCCCAGTAATTCTGTTGCCTCCCTTTATATTTAAACTCTTGAACATTTACCTGTTCTTCTAACTGGATGTTCTTTTCTAAAACCAAAAGCATATGGTCCCGCAAGGCAGAATGCTCGTGGTCCTGCAGGCTCCCCCTCTTAGCCTTTGATAGGAAGAGAAAAAATAAGTCAGTTTTTGAGAAGCTCAGAAAATGAGAAGTGGTAGGATATTCTGCTAAAGCAGAGTCTTCACAACTTTGCTTGATTTAATAGTTTACACATCATCTGTTTCTAGGTAGGTTACAGGAAAAATGATTCCATTGGGTCCCCTTTCCAGCACTAGGATTCTATAGTATCTGTGTGATAATCTTAAACTTACAGGTAAAGAGAATCAGGCCATTGTCAAATTCTGAGCACTGATTTCCTCCCTTGCCCTGGGAGTATGTGACTGTGGGTTAAGTGCGGTTATTATCATCTCTTAACTATTCCCATGTAAACCTATCTCTGGCAGCTTATCTCCAGATGAGTTTTAAGCCAAGCTAGTTCTCTGTCCTATCCCACACATTTCCATGCTGCCTCCCATCACTGCCCTGCTGCCGTGAGCAGAAGGTATGCAACATGATTTTAATTTCAGCCCACGTGAATTTGTTGCCCTCAAAGTCATACGAATACGTTTGCAAGAAGCAATGGTTGCATTTCTCATAATCATTAAAACATTTATTTGCAAATTGTAAATATAGTAATTGCAAATTACTATATCACTAGTAAAAGCAAATGATAAGTGTTCCAGGTGACCCATGCAGTTTTAGCCAACATTTATCAGCAATTTCCTTTCAGGTTAGGGTTGGCCCCTTTGACAACAGTTTGCCCCGTGTAAGTTTCCAAAGATTACCTCCCCCAGCCATCCCAAGCTTTGGTACCAAGATAGGAGGTTTGGGCCTGACTGTAAAGATCCTTTACAGAGCTGGAAAGCAACCCTGCATCTCATACCCTAGAAGGGTAAACCCTGCCCATTTTGCAACCGAGAAAAACACAAGAAAAAGTTATGCACCCTTTGCTGTTTTCTTTTTTAAAGGCTTCTTATAACACATATTTTTTAAATAGTTTTTTTAAAATAAAAGAAATATATGGTTAAGTCCAACAATATAACAAGATGTAGAATGAAAAGTAAAAAGCTCCTTTTCTCCATCTCCACACACAATTCCCTAGTCTTACAGCATCAGCCAAGATATACATACATTTTAACACTAATTAGAACATAACTACATTGGACGTTTTTACATATGCCTCATGCTTTTTATAGGATGCGTAGAATTCCAAAATATGATTATACACTGTATTATTACACAGTTGGCATCTTAATGATGGTCTCATAGGGTGTTTTTAGTTTGGGGTTTTTGGGGGGGTCGGTTTGCAATACAAACAATACTATAATAAACATCTGTGTGTACTTATATGTGTATGTAAGCATCGTATACTTATGAAAAGATATCTGTGACATAAATCTTACCAGCAGAATTGCAGGGTCTGTGTGGGTTCATTTTTTATTTTCATAAGGACAACCAAACTTCTCTCAAAAAGTAGAATATCATAGATATTTTAATATTTGTCAATCTGATAGTGAAATTACATTTCTTTTTCTTTTTCTTTTTTTTTTTTTGCAGTTTGTGGCCGGGGCTGGCACCCTACTCCTTTGAGACACAGGCGCCGTAATGTAATAATAAATTACATTTATTATTATAATTTACATTTATTTAGGAGTGAAATTGAACATCTTTTCATACATCAGGCAAATGAATTTTTTTCTGCAACTGCCCAAGTACTGTGTTGCTTTGCCTATTTTTCTATTAAATTAAATTACTCAATTCAATTGAATTTTATTCAATTAAGTAAATATTCTTCATATGTTAAGGAAAATGGCCCCTTTTGTGTCTGATCATATGTTGCAAATTTATCCCTCCAGTTTGTGGTTTGCCATTTGACTTTTTTTTTTTTTTTTTT
>NW_003852573.1:1879129-1883807 GCF_000181295.1 Otolemur garnettii | reverse complement strand
CTCAAAGAAGGCAGAGTGGGGGGTTACCAGCAGGGCTCCTCTGGCACATGAAAAAGGTGCCATGCTCGGCTGTCACGCCTGCATCCCGTCTCTCCAGGTAGATTACAGAATCAGATGGGTGACTTTATCATCACCTCCCTGAGACCCAGCACCTAGCATTCCTCCTACACTCACACACAGCAGGCGCTCAAATCATATTTTTGCCAATGATAAATAGAGTCCTGCCCAATAAAAGGTTTTAAGGTTTTCTCAGAACTTCTCTCAGATAAACTAATTCTTTAGATGTGGTTCTGTACAAAAATAAACACAGAAAAGTGCTTCTGATATCCCATTGTGACCACTCAGGCAGAATTTAGCCTCACGAAGATGATGATGATGTGTGTGTGTGTGTGTGTGTGTGTGTATTTTACCTGTAGATTAATGACTACCACATCCTTTTTACAATAAAGGCATTTTTCTTCTCGAAACTGACAGTATGCACTCAAATGCTCTTTCAGATCTTTCCGCAGGACTCGTTCCCAACAGTTCTCATTAGAACACTGCACAGCTTGATGTAAGCACTGCTGAAGATGGTCCTGCAACAGACGACACCATGGGCTGGTGAGACACACTGACTGGGCAGCAGGAGCGGAGCCAGCTCTCTGAGAGGGAGGGGGGAGGGAGAGAGGGAGAGCAGGGGGCAGCCAGGCCGAAAGGCTCACACAGGGTGGGAGGGACAGCCTCTCAGGAGAGGCCACCCACTGCCTCTGCTGAGGAGACAGGGTAGGGAGGGCTGCTTAGACTGGAGGCTGTAAAAGCAGCCTCATTTGGAAGGAATTAGGAGGATAGGAGAGGATGGGGAAAGAGGGAAGTATGCCACAGTTGCTTCATGATCTAGTAACATACTCTTATTTTTTGAGACAGAGTCTCACTATGTCACTCTTGGTAGAATGCTGTGGCGTCACAGCTCACAGCAACCTCAAACTCCTGGCCTTAAGTGATTCTCTTCCCTCAGCCTCCCAAGTAGCTAGGACTACAGGCACCCGCCACAACACCCGGCTATTTTGTTGTTGTTGTTGTTGTTGTCATTATTGTTTAGCAGGTCCAGGCCAGGTTCAAACCTGCCAGCCCCAGTGTATGTGGCCGGCACCCTAACCACTGAGCTATGGGCACCAAGTTGTTATTATCAGGATAGTTCTTGAATATTTTCCTTAGCTTACCAGTTCTTCAAGGACACTCTCCATCTCTATGTCCCGCACCAAGAACTAGTCTGCACCCGGCAGATGGTAAAAAACAGGACATGGGGGGAAAGAAGGAAGGAGAGATCATATTCTAATTCAAAGAAGGAAGGTAAAGGATTAAGAAGAAGAAAAGGAAGGGAAAGGAAGATATTCCAGAAATGGTAAAGAAAAAGAAATAGAGGAAATACCAGCTCACAAACCCAAGAGAAGCTGAGAATGTATCAGATGTGTAAAAAAAAAAAATCAGGAAATATTCTCTTTTGTTTTGTTTTTTTGAGACAGAGTCACACTTTGTCACCCTCAGTAGGTGGGTGGCCCTACTACTTTCTGCCTGGCTGCCCCCTGCTCTCCCTCTCTCCTTCCCCTCCTCCCGCTCAGAGAGCTGAGATGGGACATCACAGCTCATAGCAATCTCAAACTCTTGGACTCAAGCAATCCTTTTGCCTCAGTTTCCCAAGTAGCTGGCACTAAAGGTGCCTGCCACAACACCTGGCTATTTTTAGGGAAGAGGTCTCACTTTGGCTCAGTCTGGTCTCAAACCCATGAGCTCAGGTGATCTACCTGCTCAGTCTCCCAGAGTGCTGGGAGTACAGGCATGAACCACCACATCTGACCTAAATCAGGAAATATTCTTAACCAGAATATCAGAGAACAATGACATGGACAGTGTTCAGTCAAGGGGCCCTTTACATTCTAGATTTTGCAAAAGCAGGCATATCTCAAAGAAAACCCTTTGGATCACTGCAAGTTACTGTGATGCTGAAAAGTCACCAAAATCTTAGTGAAATGTCCCCCTGCAAGATCCTTCAAAACAGGGGTGGCAAGCTAAGGCTCACAGGCCAAATCTGGCCTGCTAATTGTTTTTATAAATAAAATTTTATTAGAGAACAGACATGTCTATTCCTTCATATATTGTCGGTAGCTGCTTTCCCTCTAAAATGGGAGAGCTGAGAGATGGTGACAGAGACTATATAGCCTGTAAAACCTAACATATTTACTATCTTGTTCTTTTTTTAACTGTCTTGCTCTTAAGAGTTTGCTGACCCCTTCTCTGAAGGAAAAGAGAGCAAACAATCTTTTGACAGTGAGATAGATAAATATTATAGCTGTTCTTCTTCTCCAATAGCAAGAGACACCTGGTAATGACAGCTGAAATCCACATCTTCTCCAAGATTCATTGATATTACTCTTTAACTCTCACCCAGTCAATATTTATCAAAACTATGCTCCCTAAAGTATCACAAGAATGGAATAGCACGTATCCAATGTACTCAATATTAATATGAAGCCAGCAGACGATCTAATCACAACCACATAAGAGAAAAACTCAATACAATTCATGTTGGAGGGAGGGGGAACAAGGGAAGGAAGAGAGGGATTGTGTGCTCCCACTTAATGGGCACAGTGTAAGGGGATACGACACACCTCTTGGGTGCAGGACACAACTACAAGAGGACTGTACCTAACAAATGGAAACAGTGTAACTTAGTGGTTTGTACCCTCACATTAACCTGAAATTAAAAAAAAAAAACAAACCGTGTTCCCTGTAATATGCTACACCAGGGGTCCTCAAACTTTTTAAACAGGAGGCCAGTTCACTGTCCCTCAGACCGTTGGACGGCCAGACTACAGGCCCTGGGACGAGTCTGCTGCTAACCAGGACAGGCAGAGGCTGCAAAAAGACCCAGCAGGCCGGATAAATGTCCTAAGCGGGCTGCATGTGGCCCATGGGTGGTAGTTTGAGGACACCTGTCCTACACCGTATCTTAGGGGTAGGGGAACAAGGGTGAGAGTAGATATAACAGAAAACAGACAGAAGGAAATCCATCCTGTTCCCCAGATGCCTACAATCTGGTCACTAAAGCTGTTTTATGGTCCATTTGAACCTCCTTGCCTTTGGGGGGAAAACTATTCAAAATAGGTGGCAAAGGACACAAGAAAATACCAAAAAGTTCCACGAACATCTGAAGAAATCCCTGGGTTAACGAGGAAATATTTACACATCGATAACTCAATGCCTAAGGGAGGTCGGTACGTGAGAAAAGAATGAATCATCTGAAATACATGTTTCGAAATGTATGGGGATGAAGGGGAAATTTCAGCAGCCTCCAAGCAATTCCCTGGAAGTTAGGGATGCCTGAGTTTTATTCATTCCTAGTGTGATCAAAACTGATTTGGGCCTGCCAGGCAGAATCACATTTCTAGCTTCCCATCTGAACAATTCTCCCTAGCTAGATGGAAGAGAACTTCATTTAAAGGCACTCAATCCTTCATCTATGCTTCCCTGCACCTTGCCTGTTTGAATCCCCTATCAATGCTTCCCCTTAAAATGAGTGATCTGTCTTAGCACATAAACCCAGGACCCACAGCTGCTGGAAAACACCTGCCACGGCACCAGGTAAAAGAGCAGATAAAGCATGTCCTCTTCTCACTCCTTACAAAATGACCCTCTTCACTCCCACCTCAGCCTGTGGTGGGCTGCAGCACAGTAACTAACTCATTGCTAAACTGGGCGTCACCTGAGGACAATTCAGGGAATCCTTAGCTCCTACATAAAGGGGTTTAATATATGTTACTAGAAAAACAACAAAGGCGACATCTGGAGCAAGATGGCATCTGAGTAACAGCTTCCTTGCAGCTGGGCATGGTGAGACTGGGGAGAGAAGACTCCAGGTATCTCTGGCTGGTAGGATCTGCCCAGAAACATCCTTCTGGGGCTCAAGGAGTCAGCGAGAGACTTCTGGACCCCATGAGGAGGACAAAAGCAGTGGAGAACTGGCAAGCGGTTGCGTGTGTTTGTTTGGTCTAATACTGCCAGCAGCTGTAAGTACAGCAGCAGTGAGATTGCAAACTGGAAAGGCCTTACCTGTGAGCTTTTTTTGGGGTTTTTTGGACTTGGCACTCAGTTGAACTACCTTGGGAGAATTTGGGCAAGAGTACAGAGGACTTTAAGTGTTGTCTAGGGCCCCAGACTAAGCCACTGAGCCAGACGGAGCTAATAGTGTTTGGCTGTGGGCCTCGTGGAGCCATTGTGGAAGAACTGCCACGGCAAGCTCCACCCTCAGGGTTGCAAAGCAAGGATCGGGCTGGAGCAAGTAATCTAATGACTGAGCAGCCTAAAGGTGGGGACAGAGACATCTTACAGTCTTGGCCCTCAGGGGCATAGAGTGAGAACGGTTTTTGACATACTGGGTAAGTGGATAGCCACTTCAGGAGTGATCCCAGTGACAAATGCTTTCCTGGGAAGGCTTCTGCTTAGCCAAGTTTAAAGTGCCTTTTAAGTGGGCTGAAGAGAGATTTAGGCTCTCCACCCACCCTGCAGGGTTTGAGAAATCAGAGAGGCCTCCAGTCTCCATCTTGTATAGCTGTATCAGCATTGTGATTAACATCTCATACCCTGTTGCCCAGACAATATTCAGCAAGATATACATACTGCTTCGTTTTTTAGTTTTTTTTTT
>NW_003852573.1:1847812-1874016 GCF_000181295.1 Otolemur garnettii | reverse complement strand
AAAAATAAACAAATGGGACTTAATTAAACTGAAAAGCTTCTGTACAACTAAGGAGACAACAACCAAAGCAAATAGACAACCTACACAATGGGAAAGGATGTTTGCATATTTTGATTCAGAAATATCAAAAGCTTGAATTTCTTTGATTCAGAAATATGAAAAGCTTGATGACTAGGAACTATAGAGAATTCAAATTAATCCACATGAAAAAAGCCAACAATCCCATATATAAATGGGCAAGAGACACAAATAGAACCTTCTCTAAAGAAGACAAATCTCAAAGAAACATATGAAAAAATGCTCATCATCCCCAATTATTAGAGAAATGCAAATCAAAACCACCCTGAGATACCATCTAACCCCAGCGAGAATAGCCCACATCACAAAATCTCAAAACTGCAGATGCTGGTGTGGATGTGGAGAGAAGGGAACACTTTTACACTGCTGGTGGGACTGCAAACTAATACAACCTTTTTGGAAGGAAATACAGAGAACCCTCAAAGAACTCAAGCTAGACCTCCCATTTGACCCTGCAATCCCCATTACTGAGCATCTACCCAGAAGGGAAAAAATCCTTTTGTCATAAGAACACTTGCACTAGACTGTTTATTGCAGCTCAATTTACAATCACCAAAATGTGGAAACAGCCTAAATGCCCACCAATCCAGGAATGAATTAACAAGCTTTGGTATATGTATACCATGGAATACTACTCAGCCATTAAAAAATGGAACCTTTACAGCCTTTGTATTAACCTGGATGGAAGTGGAACACATTATTCTTAGTAAAGCATCACAAGAATGGAGAAACATGAATCCTATGCATTCAATTTTGATATGAGGACAATTAATGACATGGTGGGGGAAGGGAAGAGCAGAGAGAGAAAGAAGGAGAGAGGGTGGGGAAAGGAAAAACAGAGAGGGAAGCAGGGAGGGAGTGGGGTCTTGGTGTGTGCCACACCTTTTGGGGGCAAGACACGATTGTAAGAGGGACTTTACCTAACAAATGCAATCAGTGTAACCTGGTTTCTTGTACCCTCAATGAATCCCCAACAATAAATTAAGAAAAAAAAAAAAAAAAGGTAAAATCCCTGAAAAAAAAAAAGAGAGAGAGAGAGAGAAACGACAAAGGCAAATATTGTTCGTGAGTCATACCAACCTGGTATCGTCCCAGGATAATCTTGGCATTACATCCAGGAGCATTTTTGCAATATACGTATAAATTGAGGACTTCCCTTTTGCAGCAATTGTCTTTAAACACCTAAAAGATAAACATAAGAGGGCTCATACACTGCAAAGCTTTACAGCAATGTGAATTAAGTTATTATTGTTTTCATCTTCAAGTATACCTCAAAAGTTGGGTGGAAACTTCCAGACAGTGGTTAGAATGGAAATATCACACTCACCACCATGCTAAGAAGAAAAGCTATCTTGGATGCAAACTTCTAACAAGCCACCTCACACACAAGCTGGGTAACTCAAAGCACTATGCCACAGGCCACAGCTAGGAAAATCTCATGGTGAATCTCACATCACATTCTCAAAGGTGAAGAGGTGGAGTGTGGCCAAAAATGATGCTTTCAGCTTCCGGTCCCAGGGTACATGTTTGTATTACCCATCAGAGAGCATCACTGAAGCTGTGCTGGCTTGCTTAAGTACCACAAACCCAGAGGGTGGGAAACTTTTGCCATAAAAGGCCAGAATGTAGGGTGGTGCCTATGGCTCAAAGGAGTAGGGCGCCAACCCCATATGCTGGAGGTGGCGGGTTCAAACCCAACCCTAGCCAAAAAAAAAAAAAGGCCAGAAAGTAAATATTTTCAGTTTTGCTACCTTACAACCATTTCTGTTGCCACATTTCAACTCTGCCATATATAATACTTAAATAAATGTGTTTTGATAAAATATTACTTGTTGGAGGATGAAGAAAACACTATTTATAGACATTGAAATTTGATTTTCACATGTTACAAAACATTGTTATTCTTTTAATTGTTTAAATTTTATTTAGAAATAGTGTAAAACTTACAATTAAGTTGCAAAAATATAAGAATTTCTGTGTATCCTTTTGATTGTTTTCAGCTATTTAAAATGTAAAAAACATTTATTTAGCTCGCAAGCCACATAAACACAGGTGGGAGGCAGGATTGGTCCTAAGATGTAGTAGGACAACCCTTGGATAGTGGGTCAGACAGACACCAAGTACAGCACAGCGCTCTGCTAGACATTTACAAAACACATCTTAAGGGGCGCAGAAAAGAAACATGTACGTCAGAGCAGGTGCTCTGGGAAAGCTTCCTGGAGGAGGTGATTACTTGAATGTCCTATAAAAGAAGTTTCAAGGGAGAAAATCTTCATGACCATGAAGCAGATAACAATTTATTAGCTACCACACCAAAAGAACAAGCAACCAAACAGAGGAAAAAACAAATAGATGAGTTAGACTTCAACAAAATGAACAATTCCCATGCTTCAAAGGAAACCATGAAGAACATGATGAAAAACATGAACAAAGAAAACATGAGAAAAGAAAACAAACATGAACAAGAAAAAACAAATAGATGGATTAGACTTCAACAAAATGAAAAACTTCCATGCTTCAGAGGACACCATGAAGAACAGAAGAGAACCCACAGAATGGGAGAGAAATATCTGCAAATCATACGGGTAAGAGACTTGTAACTAGAACACATAAAGAACTTTATAATTCAACAATAAAAAATAACCCAATTTTTTAAAACAAGCAGTGGAACTGAATAGGACATTCTAGAAATATAATATATAAATAGCCAATAAGCATGTGAAAAGACATTCAGCTGCATTCTGGGAAATGCAAATCAAAACCATAATGAAGGCTCAGCGCCTATGGCTCAAGCGGCTAAGGCACCAGCCACATACACCTGAGCTGGCGGGTTGGAATCCAGCCCGGGCCCACCAAACAACAATGATGCTGCAACCAAAAAAATAGCCCAGCGTTGTGGCGGGCACCTGTAGTCCCAGCTACTTGGGAGGCGGAGGCAGGAGAGTTGGAGGTTACTGTGAGCTATGATGCCATAGCACTCTACCCAGGGCGACAGCTTGAGACTGTCTCAAACAAATAAACAAAAAAAATAATGAAATATTCCTTTATACCCACCTGGAAGGCCATAATCAAAAAGACTGAGAATAATAATCTTTGATGAAGATTTGGAGAAAGTAGAACCCTCCTACACTGCTGGCAGGAATATGAAATGGTACATCTGCTTTGGAAAACAGTCTGGCAGATCTCAGAACATTAAGCAGAGTTACCATATAACCCGGTAATTCTACTCCTAGGTACAAACTCAAGAAAAATGAAAACATAGGTCCCCATAAAAACTTGTACATGAATATTCATAGCAGCATTATTCATAATAGCCCCAAAGTGGAAACAAATGTTCCCTAACTGATGAATAAACAAAATGTGGCATATCCATAGGATGGGATGGGATGGTCCTCGGCAACAACAGGGAATTAGAGAAGAGGTTCATTCTACAACAGGGATGAACCTTGAAAACATTACATTGGCTTAAAGAAGCCAGCCACAAAAAGCCATATGCTATATGATTCTATTTATGTGAAATATCCAGGAGGCAAATCCACAGAAGTAGAAACTGGATTAGCAGTTTCCAAGGGCTGGGGAAAGGGGCAAAGGGAAGTGACAGCCAAATGGGTGTGGTTCTTCTTAGGGTGATAACGACATTCTATAACCAGATAGTGGTGAAGAATGTGCAACTCTGTGAATACGCTAAAATGCACCACATTGTACACTTTAAAAGGTAAATTTGATGGGAGGTGAAATAGATCTTAATAAAGCTATTATTAGACATCATCATAATAATAAAAGAAAATTTTAGGGATTAACCAGGTGAGAAAGTGAATTCTAGGAAACACCATGTTCCATTTCTGTTCCAGCAGCTATTGGACCTATTTGGAAGGTGGGGCTGAGGAAGAAGCAGGAGAGGAGATCTGAGGGTGGTGGCAGGACTGTGGTCAGCCAAGACTCAAACAGGGGTAGGAACAGGAGTGGGCTCTGATCTGACCCACGACAGAAGAATATGGATTCCAAGGGAGGTCCCCTTGACTACTCTCCTGCTCCATCCCCACTTCCAATTCAGCCAAGACTCTGGCTGCTTCTCCATCACCCAGACAGCTGTTAAACCAAAGCAGTAACTTTCTTACCTCCTGGGATTTGATGACCTCCTTATCTACAGGGCAGATTGGCACTGCGTTTAATTCTCTGGAGAGAAAAATTAGAACGGAGCCCAAGTTAGGTATTTACCCCACAGCTCTTCCGAGAACAGCCCCAGCCCTGCAGTCCTGGGCAGGCTGGTTCCTATCTTTGCACATGCTGCTCCCTCTACCCAGAAGGTGCCCCCTGTACCTCTCTTTCAGAGTATCCCCAGTTTTTCAGTCTGCCTGAAAAAAACTACAATTCCTCCTGCAGGATGCAAACACTGACCTCCTGGAAGGAATTAAGTGTCCCCTTCTCCTTTGTTTATCACACTGGGCTACAACTATGTCCTTCTCTAGACTGAGACATTCTAGAGAGCAGACGTCAGGTCCTGGTCCATACTCTATGCCTCTAACTCTTCACCTCCATACATGAGAGCTTAGTTGAGCAAGGTGCCTGGAACACCTTGAATCAATGAGAACATGACATAATAGCCCCCTTGCAAGCCTGGGGGGTGTAAAACAGCTGCCTTACTACCCCTAAACAACTCCCCAAAGCCAGCTTCCCACATCTCTCCTGGTTTCCTCCCTCAAAATGGCATGACCCCGATTTTATAGCTACCTAGGAGTAGACAGCATCCGTGGCAGTAAGGTCCCTTCTGGATGCGACAGCACCTCTGCCTCAAGGCAAGGAAAGGTTAGGGTGACCACAACACAGATGCCATGAGATACAGGCCCTTGCCAGCAGCCTGCTCCCCATGACTGATTATACAGCTAGGTCTCTCCCATGAAGACCAAGTACAGTCTGAATTTTAATAAAAGATGAGTATCTAGGCTCAACGCCTGTAGCTCAAGTGATTAGGGCACCAGCCACATACACTGGGGCTGGCAGGTTTGAACCCAGCCTGGACCCGCTAAATAACAATGACAACTACAACAAAAAAACAGCTGGGTGTTGTGGCGGGTGCCTGTAGTCCCAGCTACTTGGGAGGCGGAGGCAAAAGAATCACTTAAGCCTAAGAGTTTGAGGTTGCTGTGAGCAGTGACGCTACAGCACTCTACGAAGGGCAACACAGTGAGACTCTGTCTCAGAAAAAAAAAGAAAAGATGAGTGTCTATAAATGAGTGGGAAAAATATGAAGATTACTCTTCAGGCCCTCAGAGAGAATCCCTCCTTATATTCGTGATCCTGTGGCCAACCACAGCAGTTCCAAAAACCATGAGAACCGTTGTGTGGCCACAGCAGACACTGAGATGCCAGGAGCACTTAGACGCTGCAGCCACAGCCTCAGGCCCTGCCCGCTCACCTCAGGGACATTATGCAGTGCTGGCAGAAGCGGTGCCCACAGCCTGTCTGGTGGGGGTTGTGAAGCACCGAGTGGCAGAAGGCACATTTGTATCGCTCTTCCAACTGCTCCACAAACCGGTAGTCTGTATTGGGCTCAAAGTCCAAGGAAATGGAGTTGCCAGAATTCTGACGCATAAATCCACAAGGGACACCTCTTTGCTCCTCTGAGTAAGCCATCCTGAAGGGTCAGAGAAAGAGAAGGAAAATTAAGCGTGCAAACACCAAAACAATTACAGCCAATTACATCAGGTGTCTTAATTATTTGTTTAAGAATTAGTGATCATCATTCACACTAATGACTCTGTAACAACAGTGACAACCTTCTGCCACTGGAGGGCTCCTTCCTGCAAAGGTGTGATGTCCTTGGGGTGCTTGGGTTGGAGGCTGGACCAGATGACTTCTAGCGAAATTCTACCAGACTTCAGCTCTTTGTCCACCGACCTTTTACAGGATGTTAAATTATCCTGTCAGTTTGATCACATGCTTGGACAAAGTATAGCCAGATGTTAACTACATTATAAGAAAATTGTTACAAATTATTATTTTTCCACTGGATTGAGAGAACTGAAACAAATGTTTCGTTAAAATTTTTCAGAAAGAGGAAACTTGGACACAGATACATTTCTTACACTATATATTTGTCTATCACTATCCCTGCCAAAGAATAAATGTTTCTATTACCCCCCCCAAAAAAATCATATCCTCACGAATGAGATGAATGCTCTTATAAAGGAGTTCCCCTTGGGGTGGCGCCTGTGGCTCAAAAGAGTAGGGCACCAGCCCCATATGCCGGAGGTGGAGGGTTCAAACCCAGCCCTGGCCAAAAACTGAAAAAAATAAATAAATAAAAATAAAGGAGTTCCCTTGCCTGCTTGCCATGTGATGATACGTGTACAACCCAGAAAAGGGACCTCCCCAGAACCCAACCATGCTGGCACCCTGAACTTAAACTTTCAATCTCCAGGACTATGGGAAATGCATTTCTGTTATTTACAAGCTGCCCAATCTATGGCATTCTGTTATCACAGCCCAAACTAAGACAAGAACCAACCCCATCGTTTCTTGCCTGAAATAATTAAGAGCCCATTAACTGCTCTCTCCTCCGATCCATTCTCTAAACGATAGCCGATAGCCATGATTTAAAGTTATCTCTCCTCTTTCAGTGGCTCTCCAGGGCTCTGAGGGAGAAATGTACGATACTAAGCAGGGTACAAGGCTGTCCCCTCCCCACCCAGCAGCATCCTGGGCTTCCTTCCCTTCTGCACTCCAGCCACGAGGGCTTTCTGTCAGTTCACTATGCCTGATCTCTTTTGCATAAGCTGTTGCCTTCGGCTAGAGAGCGTTCCCACCTGCCCAACCTTTCTAGTCCTCTTCGCTTGGTGAACTCATACTCATGCTTCAAATGTCATTTCAAGCATTGTATCACAGGTAAGCGTTCCCTTCTCCTTGTGGTCTAACAGCAGAAGGTCTATAGCCACCTGTCTACTGCATTATCTATTCAAATATATATATGTAAACAAAAAGTAAACATTTGCCCCTCATAGAACCAGGTTCCTTTTCTTCAGAGCAATACATGGTTTGAAATTAGACATGCATTTATGTGATCACTTGATTCATATCTGTGTCCCTCAATGACACACAGGTTCCATCTAGTCTTGTTCATCATGGCAGCCCCTGCCCCAAGCACTACGCCTGGCATGGAAAACAATTCAGTTATTTGTTGAATTAATGTTACTGAATAGACCTTTTGAAAAACCTTCCACAGAGCAGCTGTAATTGGTGTTGATTCCTAATATATGAATTCCTAATATATGAAGAGTCAAAACGGTGACTCTTCACTGTTTTGGAGCAAGGATTTCCTTCTACCTTTGAAATGTGATAAAGTGCTCACTTCGGCAGCACATATACTAAAACTGGAACGATACAGAGAAGATTAGCAAGGCCCCTGCGCAAGGATGACACACAAATTCGTGAAGCGTTCCATATTTTTAGACCTTGCCTCCTTCATGTTTACATGGATGGAGCTGGAAAATGTCCTCCTTAGCAAAGTATCTCAGGAATGGAAGAAAAAGTATCCAATGTACTCAACACTATTATGAAACTAATTGTTAGCTATCTTAGGAAAGCTACAATCCAAATGGAGCCCTAGACTACGGGAAAAGGGAGGGGGGAGGGGAGGGGGAGGATGGGTGAAGAGAATGATATTGTGGGGATCACGTCTATGATCTATCCTATTAGGGTACATGTGAATTTGTCTGAAGGTTGAATATAAATGTCTTAACATAACAATTATGAGAAAGACATGATGGCTATGTTAGCCAGTTGGATGAGAGTTTTCCAAACTGCATATGGAAGCAACACACTGTATCCTATGATAGAATTAATAAAAAAAAAAAAGAAAGAAAGAAAGAAAATGTGATAAAAACTGGGGTTTTTCTTTTCTGCCACAGATTAGGAGAATAAAAGTTGTCTTGAGTCACACACAAACACTAATGAATGGTGATAAGCAAAAGTGCATACATTTCATCCCGTACCACAGAGAAGCGAAACAGTCCTCGAATAATCTGCAACAATTCATGCAGTCCCCAGGGATGCAGGTTGGACACCCCTGCTAGACCATCTCTCTACAAAATAGCATACACACCCAATCTCTGGGCATTTCAGGACCTTCTGGATCCACTGGCAGTCCTCAGTTAAGAGGAGCCCCACCTGCCCAGGAGGAATGCTGTTAACACAGGGCATGGTGCCAGAAGTGGCAGCTTTCAGTGTCTGGCAAATGGCTAAAAGATGGGAGGCCCTCTGGGGTGGTCTCTGGAGACGTCCTTCTACGTGGCTACATGTGAGAAGGCCTGGCCTTTAGACACACTTGCTCTTGAGATTCCTCCTGACTCCCTGCAGCTGATGAGGTGAACAGGGCCTGAGAGCAGCTGCATGGCAGGTGACATGCACGGCCCCCTTCAACACGCGGCTCTGCTCAGGGCCTCTTGTGGCTGCAGCGTCTGAGCCTGGGGTGTGGCTCAGAATGGAGCACAATAAGCAGCGGGCATCTCTCGGCAAATGAAATTTTCTTTCAGAGAAGCCTAGCAGACCAGGGGAATGTTATTTTTTAATCCCTGGGTTTGAAACCAAACCCCTACCTTTTCCCCTCTGTACATTTCCTGCACAATGTCAGTATAAGATATAAATGTTCCCCTTTGGACATGGTTGATTCTTGGGATTTAACAGGAGTTTTTTCTGAAGATGAAGAGGCACAGCACTTGATTTACACGCACAGCCCTAATACCCAAGACCTGCCTTTCTCTCAGAGAACGGGAAGAAGCCATTTCAAACTACCCTGGTCTGCCCCGCATTCTCCAGTCCCAGGGGAGGCTGACACTTCATGCCCTGTACCCTCAGGTCCTGAGAGTCTCTCCTGAGACCAGGTTCATGTCTGTGTCACAGAGCATCTAAATTTGGACTCCCCAAGATACACCCTGAAGTAACAGGCTCATTCAGCCTCCAGAAAAAAGTAGCAAGAGGTACAAACTCAGTTCAGACTCCTCTCCACCACATTCCATGCTCTTCCTAACCTGAGAATCTATTCCACTCATCTCTGTATGTTCCTCTTTCTCTACAATAGCAGTTCTCCAACTTTTTGGTCTCAGGATCCCTTTTTGTATTTGCTTTGATTTGAATGTATATGTCCCCCCCAAATCCATATGTTGGAATCTAAGACCAAAAGTGATAGTATGAAGAGGTAGGACTTTTCAGAGGTGATTAAGTCCTGAGGGCTCTGCTCTCATAGATGGAATCAATACTCTTAAAAAGGGTTCAAGGGGACTAGTTAAGGTCTTTTGCTCTTCCACCTTTTGCCATGAGAGGAGATATCATCTGTACCCTGTGGAGCATGCAGCAACATGGCACCATCTTGGGAGCAGAGAGCAAGCCTTCATCCAGACACGGAACCTGCTGGCATCTTGACCTTGGACTTTAAGACTCCAAAACTATGAGAAATAAATTTCTGTTGTTTATCAATTATCCAGTCTGAGCTATTTTGTTATAGGGGCATGAACAGACTATAATAACATTCTCAAAAACTGAGCAGCCAAAGACCCTGAGTAGCCCACACAATATGGAAGGAGTACAAAGCTGGAAGACTGACACTGCTCAATGTTTTTTCTTTTTTTGAGACAGAGTCTCACCTTGTCACCCTCAATAAAGTGCCATGGCATCATAGCTTAGGGCAACCTCAAACTCTTGGGCTTAAGCGATTCTCTTGCCTTAGCCTCCTGAGTAGCTGGGACAACAGGTACCCACCGTAACACCTGGCTATTTTTAGAGATGAGGTATCGCTCTGGCTCAGGCTGGTCTTGAACCTGTAAGCTCAGGCAATCCACCCACCTCAGCCTCCCAGAGTGCTGTGATTACAGGCGTGAGCCACTGTGCCTGGCCTCAACACTGCCCAACTTTATTTATTTTTGTTTATAACTTTCCACTTTAAAACTTAGTATAAAGCAACAGTAATCAAGTCAGTGTGCTATTGCCAAAAGAAAGAACAGACCCATGGCACAGAAGAGACACCCCAGAAATAGGCCCACATAAATACAGCCAACTACAAGGGTACAAGGGAATCTTTCTGAGAGTAGAATATAAACGTCTTAGCACAGTAACTAAGAAAATGACACAAAGGCTATGTTAACCAGTTTGATGAAAATATTTCAAATTGTATATGAAAACACCACACTGTACCGCATGATTGCATTAATGTACACAGCTATCATTTAATAAATAAATAAATACAACCAACTGACTTTTGACAAAGGAGATAAAGATAATCTTTTTAACAAATGGTGCTGGAACAACTGGACATTCACATGCAAAAAAATGAAGCTAGACACAGACCTTATACGCTTCACAAACCTTAACTCAAAATGGATCATAGATATAATTGTAAAATGCAAGACTATGAAAGTCCTAGAAAATCTAGGGAGAAAATCTAGATTACTTGGGTTCAGCAACAACTTCTTTTTTTTTTTTGAGACAGAGCCTCAAGCTGTCCCCCTGGGTAGAATGCCGTGGCATTACAGCTCACAGCAACCTCCAACTCCTGGGCTCAAGCGAGTCTCTTGCCTCTGCCTCCCAAGTAGCTGGGACCACAGGCACCCACAACAACGCCTGGCTATTTTTTGGTTGCAGCCGTCATTGTTGTTTGGCGGGTCCGGGCTGGGGATTCGAACCCGCCACCTTAGGTGAAGGTGGCTGGCGCCTTAGCCAGTTGAGCTATAGGCACCGGGCCAGCAACAACTTCTTAAACACAACACCAAAAGCATAATTCATGAAAGAAAGAACCAACCACCTGGACTACCATTCAATTGTATAGGAACATAAAACTGCTCTAAAATAAAATCTTTGTTTTTTCAATTGAGGGCCCCTAAGAGTTTTTGTTTATGTAGGTTCTATCTATTGGTCTTTACGGTATTTGAAATTAAAATCAAGGGATTTTTTTGTTTGTTTTTCACACTAAAAAAGGAAAGAATTGAGAAAGTTTTAAATATTTTAAAATTTAAAAAAGACTTCATTAGGCCAGATGCAGTGGCACACACCTGTAATCTCCACACTTTAGGAGGCCGAGGTAGGAGAGTCACTTGAGGCCAGAAGTTCAAGACCAGCCAAGCAACATAGCAAGACCATGTCTCTACATAAAATAAAAATAAAAAATAAAATTAGCCATGTATGGTAGCACAAACCTATAGTCTCATCTACTGGGGAGGTAGCATCAGGAGGACTGCTTGAGCCCAAGAGTTCAAGGCTGCAGTAAGCTATGATCACACAACTGTACCCCAACCTACATGACAGAACTTGAGACTCTGTCTCTGTAGTTAAAAAAAAAAATCTTCTTTAAGACAATAATCCAATTTTGTGTTAAGACAATACTTTCCAAAACAAATCAAAAACAAATCAGTGAGAAGAGAGGCACCACTTTACATTTTTGCATTTCTTAGTATCTTGCTTAATGGAATACAGCTAGATTCTCCTATTTGCCCCTACATTTCAGTCTGTTGCACATCCCATAGCTTCTGGAAAACACCTCCACGCATTCATGAAGGGAAAGTAAAGATAGCAAATAATGTCTTAGTACTACTATGAAAATAGTTTTGGCCATGCAGACTCCCTGAAAAGGTAGTCAGGGAGCCCCAGGCAGTGGTGTGCTAGTGAATGTTCAACAATCTACCCGATTTAGGGGAAAGCTCCAGTTTGTAGCAACTGCCAATTGCTGTGGTTAAATACTCCCACAGTGGCTAATGTCAAGTTTCTAATTCGAGCAGTCACGGAATGCAAGTTGTGAAGAGAAACACACCACTGGCTGTTACCTGAACTTACCTGAAGTAAGTAAAGGCCCATTAAGGGCTTTCCCAGCAAGAACCACACCAGCACCCCAGAGTCCTGCTCTGGTGCACTGCTATGTGGGCTGCGTCTTGCCCGCTTTGCACCGGGGGCCCCGCATGCAGGGACTCACAGACAGTCTTGCTGCTGCTGAACAGCCAGCAGAGGCCCAGGCACGGCACGCCTCTCTTCCTTCCTCTCCACACTCCTGAGTGCATTTCTTGGGCCCAATTCAACATGCCTACGTCAACCACCAACTGTGTCTGCTCCCTCATCTCTTATTTTCTTATCCAACATTTGTTTTTAGGAAATTGTGTTCTTACCTTATTGCACATTTTAAAAAATATGGTTAATGTTCATCTATAAACTATGGTCTTCAGATGTTTCAGGGGGATGTTCTGCTACTTAAGCAGAGCTGTGATGTCTCCCAGGGCGGGCTCTGTCCCCTTCCTCTGCTGCTTTCTCCGGTCAGGACCCACTGTGTTCCCTGAGAGCCCAATAACAGAACTATAAAGGCTGATGTTTCTTTACCTAACAAATATATTTCTCTAACTAATTAGATATTTGCAGCTGGCTATTCTGTCATTCCCAGGCAGCTATTTAGAGGACGTAAGCACTCCATTTTATTAAAATCCTTCTCCCTTTCTGGATAATAGCTTATGTAATAGGAACAGCAAAGGAGTCCAGTTCTTGCAAATCGGGAAAAAAAATCATCAAAACTACTAAAAATAGAGCCTTTGTGTGCAGTCAACAGCATCTTATTCTTGCTATTGATGGGAGGTATGGTGTGGTTCTCCTGCTGAAGAACTAACAACTCAAGGCAAAAAAAAAAAAAGAAGAGAAAAATCCCATCCCATCCGTACCCTAAGAACACCGAGTTTCTTCTAAACGCCATCTTTGCGTCTCACAGATTGAAGCATCTTTTCTGTGAGAATTTTTTAGGAATTCTAAAGGAAATCTGTGGATGCCACAATTTAAATTCTTTACTTTTATATTTCTTCCGATTCACTTCTGAGGAACACATAACAAATAGACTACCATTCTGAAACAGCACGAGTTTAGCCTTTAGGTACAACAAAAAGGACACACCTATGTCACAGAGTGTAGTCTCGGGCTTAACAAAGCGCAGGTACTCGTCTGTCTGGCCACACCACCTCCACAGCCCCCAACATCTTGTTTGGATCAATGGAAGTCTGGAAAATTTGGAAGTGCTTTTATATATTATGTTATATTGTAGTTCATAAGAGATCAGCCCAGGAACTTTACATCCAGAGTTTTCAAATTGATTCTTGAGGAGTTACTGGTTACTACCGATCAAATCCTAGATTAAAAAGGACAAGAGAGCTGGGCCTGCTCTCTGCTCTGCCACTTATCAGCTATGAAATCTTGAACAAGACACCCCCACAGGCTGTTCATGTATACATTGCTGCACTGATTCACTGTGTTAGGTCCCAAGAATGCAGATGCTGTGACCTTGGGTCTACCTTCGAGGCCCTCTAAGAATGGGAGAAATGAGACAGAAACAAAACATTCCAATATCTTTTTTTATCTTTTTTTTTTTTGAGACAGAGTCTCAAGATGTCCCCCTGGGTACAGTGCCGTGGCATCACAGCTCACAGCAATCTCCAACTCCTGGGCTCAAGCAAGTCTCCTGCCTCAGCTTCCCAAGTAGCTGGGACCACAGGCACCCGTCACAACACCCGGCTATTTTTTTTTCTTTTTGGTTGCAGCCATCATTGTTGTTTGGCGAGCCCAGGCTGGATTTGAACCCACCACCTTAGGTGTATGTGGCTGGCACCTTAGCCACTTGAGCCACAGGCGCTGAGCCAACATTCCAATATCTTGATGACAAATAACAGAAAGAGAGATTTAGACAAAAACTGTTGTAGCCCAGGTAAGGGGTAGCTAACATTTTTCTGGGGTGTCTATGCTGATATCACAGAGAAGAAATCATCTCAGGTCTGGAAGAAAGAGGCAACATTTTCTAGATAAAGGAGAAAAAAAAGAATTTCCCGGAGGGTACCATAAAAGTTCTGGTATGGTTAATACTTAACTGTAGCAGGACTGGAATTAAGGAACATGCCAGTCATTTGCCTGTGTACTCAGAGGCCCTGGCCTGCACCACGAGACAGGGTGAGTTGCCCCCACAAACTGTTTCCCAGGCTCCCTGGGTAGGTTCAGCCAATGACAGGCCCTAGCAGGAAACTGAGGCTGGAAGGACGCGGAAGCCAGGGGGCTACCCTCCCACCCCTCGGTACTGGGCAGCATATCGACAATGACTAGGTCTCCTCCATGGCTCCAATCACCACCAGATAGCCCCTCTCTCTCTGCAGAAGGGCTGCTACAGGCAAACTGTCCACTTCTGGTCTTTGCACAGGCCTTGCTGGGTGCATAAGGAGCCCACTCCCTAAGGCCCACATGCAGCTACACGGGAAGGGTACAAATGTATTATTCTCCAAACCCACCCAAGGCCCAGCAATGGGTCCTGGGTTTAAAGAGGAAAGAACGTGGCTGGTGATAAGAAAAAGTTAAAATGCCCAAACTCAAGATGCTGTGGCCCAAGGAGTCTCTGGAATCCATGCCCCGGGTGGTCTTCTAAAGAGAACAGCGCTGCCAGAGGCTGGGCTGCCAGGATAGGCAGTTCCTTCTCTCAGGGACACATCTGGCCTTGAATTCTGTGATTCTGCTCTTCCAGGAAGAGCAGTCACTACCAGGAAAATTTAAAAAGGAAGAAGGAGAAAAGCACTTTATCTATTGTGTTACCCTCCTAGCATAAGAGAGAACTGAAACAGTCTTAGAGATGCTCTAAAGCTCTGTCTGCAACAGCCCAGACAGATGGGAAGAAGAACCCCCCTAGACAACTGATAGGCCTCTGCTCCAACCCTTAACCTTCTCTTCCTCCCCCTTGTTGGGCAGATTATCCCCACAGTTTACAACCATCACCCAAAGAAACCTCAGGCAACCCCTGGGAAAGAATGGCAGGTTAGACAAAGAGGAAAAGGTTTTGGGAAAAGCAGAACTAGTGAGGCCATTTTCACTCAAGCCTAATGTGGTAGGGAGATCAGGCAGAGACCAGGTGACACCACCACAGCCAGACAAGATGTGACAACAACATACCAGCCACTGTCCTGGCCCCAGAATGACAGGCTTTGGCGACTCACTGGCAGAAATGGGGTACACTTTCTTTTCCTTCTGATTTCATAGAAGAAGGCTTTCTTGGGAACAGAACAAAGAATGATGTGGTATGATTTTAATTCCTTTAAAGAGAAGTGTGACTTCTCTCCGAGTTGTCACAAAACTTCGGGTTCCCCATTTTCCTAGCAGTGCAGCAAGCACTGTTGGTGAACAAAAGGGGGGTACAAGAGCTGAGGGCATCCCTGCACCCCCTGCATGCCCACACGAGCCTGAGCCTGCTGCCACCTAAGTCAGTCTCCCTTACAGAGAAGCCTTCAGTGGAACTCTCTCTCCCTCAGCACCATCCAGGGGCCACCTGACTCCAGGTGATGCTTCTAAGGTATCCAGGAGATCTTTAGATTGACCCTCAGAACTTAGACCAAGAGGAAAAACTAATAAAGAAAACACACTGATCTGCCCACACAGAAGCATTCTCTGTTAGGAAACCTTGTTCTATTCCACCCCTCAGCCCCTACACAGCTTCAGCTCTGTCACAGGCCCCAGTGCTATCTTGGGACCACTGGGCAAGTTCCTCAAGAGAAGGGCTATCCTCACTGGTGCCAGGATCCTTTGGGCTGGTCCCAGGCCTTGCCCAGAGTACTCGATCACCTTATAGTAAATAAGAATGAAAACAAGGGTTAATGTCAGGCCACAGTGGACAGGGGCCATGACAGAAGACAATCTAGGACAGCTCTGATTGAGCTAGAGGCCAATGGGATGATATGAAAAAGTATAAATGGAATCTAAGGGCCTAATCAGACATGGGTTAGGATTACATTACTAAAGCTATGTCTAAACACAGAGCCAACTAATTTACATGCTCATTTCAATCCTGACAATAACCTATAACATATATACTGTCATCATTCCCCATTTTTTGAATGAGGAGATGGAAGATTGGAGAAGTCCTACTGCCAGGAAGTGGCGGAAGTCCTAGGGGACGAGACATTGAGGTTCCTCCCTTCCCCTCTAGGTCCATCAACAGGCAGTGGTTACCACCATGGACTCTGCAGTAGACCTGCCAGGATTCAAGTCCCAGCTCCAACCCTTCATAGCCATGTGACCTCAGGCAAGTTACTTAGTCTCTATGCTGCTTAGTTTCTTTACCCATAAAATGGTGAGAATAATAGTAGCTAACTCATAGAACTTCTGAAGATTAAATCAGTTCATAGTATACATTAAGGGTTAGTGGGCCTGCCACTTGTTTTTATAAATAAAGCTTTATTGGAACACACTATGTTCTCTGCTTATATATTGTCTGATGGTTTGTGTACTACCACAGCAAAGTTGAGTAGCTGCCACCAGGGCCATATGGCCGGCAAGCCTAAAATATGGTGTTACCGTCTGGTTCTTTACAGAAAAAGTTTGCTGACCCTCCTATACATGAAGAGCTTATAATGGTGGTTGACAGGAAGTACTATAAAAGCCATTATTATCAATAAGCATTTGACCCCAATTCCCTCCATCAACAGCCCTACTCTGAGGATAACTGACTGCCTGACATGCCGGGCACTGCACCAGGCTCTGGACGCAGAGGTGAACAGGACACATGGTCCACATATGCCTCTGTGAAACTTTCAGCCTGGAGGAAGACATAGGAACTGAATAAAAGGGCAATTATGGCCTGGGACAAGCTCTTTGAAGAAAATAAGCAGGACATTGAGATAAAGAGAAACAGAAGCAGCTGCTCTAGCCTGGAAGGCCTCAGGGAGAGAGTGGTACCTGAACAGCAGCAACCTGAAGCATGAAGAGAAGACAGCGAGAAGAGCAGCCAGGGAGGCACGCTGAGCTCCGGAAAAGGCTCGCCATGTCTGACAAACAGAAAGGAGGCCTGTGCTGCCTACGCATCACAGATGAGAGGAAGGGTGATGGGAGATGAGGCAGGAGCCGGGGCACTTGGGCCTGGTGGAGCACAGGAAGGAGTGCGGATTTGTTCTCAGAGCAGAGCAGCAGGGAAGTGCAGGCCCATTTTAGGCAGTGTGTGCTCTGGTGTGTGAGATCCCTTCAGGGGCTGAGTGGACAGCGGAGGGCCTGGGAAGCAGCGGGGAAGCCATCAGGAGGCTGTGCACCTGCAGGTGTAGATGCTGCGTTAGCCCGGGAGAGGGGCAGAGGCGCAGGCCCAGGCTATGGTGGTGGTGTGGAAAGTGCACGGGGCACTTCAGATATACTTTCACCGTAAAATCAAGAGGATGTGGTGGCTCAAGCAGCTAAGGCACCAGCCACATACACCTAAGGTGGCGGGTTCAAATCCAGCCCGGGCCCACCAAACAACAATGACGGCTGCAACCAAAAAAATAGCTGGGCAGTGTGGCGGGTGCCTGTGGTCCCAGCTACTTGGGAGGCTGAGGCAGGAGACTCGCTTGAGCCCAGGAGTTGCAGGTTGCTGTGAGCTGTGATGTCACAGCACTCTACCCAGGGGGACAGCTTGAGGCTCTGTCTCAAAAAAGAAAAAAAAGGATGTAGTGACTGAACATGAGGCTTGAAGGCATGGGAAGAGTGAAGGCTGACTCAGGATTTGGAACTCAGCCCCCAGGCAGAGGTGGTGCTACTCAACAGACAAGAAAAGTGAGGGGGAAGGGAGGGCAGTGCACTGGGACCACAGGGAGAAAGGCTAATCCCTCTTCTTGAAGACAACCTTCAGGTGAGAAGACAGCTCCCTCAGCTGCCTGGAGACTGGCCTAGGCAGAATAGCCCCATTTCCTTCTTACCCTCTTTTCATTCTCTGCTTCCTCATCCGCTGTTTGCTGTGAATGGACTTTACCTTTCTTATATCCCTGTCTCCTCTGTGGGCCCAGAAATGAATGTGATCAGATGTGGTCTTCGGAGCCCTCCCCTCCTATGGTCTCCCAGTGAGGCACAGGCTCACAGCCATGACCTTCTGGGTGGCACAGCACACTGCTGACGCACCTTCACTTATAGTCACCACGCTGTATGTACTTCTGTGGTTTTTCCAGGTACACACAAAGCGCTTTTTCATTAGATACCCACTGCCCCCACCTGTACCAGAAAGGGCTGCCCCTCTCACCTGGGACCCTTAGTGATGCCAATTGATTTCCTTCTACCCAGAGCTGCCTTTCTGTTGTAATTTTTCTCATTTCTCCATTTTATCTTCTAAACACATTTGCCTCCTCACTTTATCCAATGCATTAGTTTGAATTCATGATTATACTGGACTATCTCCCACTAAACATTTATTCATTCAGTCACGTTTTATAAATCATTTCCTTGCTGAGAAACTACCATAGGCAAACACAGATGAGCAAACAAAAATACGGCATGGTGGGCCCAGATTCCCCACCCCCAAAGCTCTGGCCCACTACCATCCTCAGCCCAGCAGCACTCTACCAGCCCCTCTCTCCCCTCTTCCCTGCCACTCCTGGCTCCAGAGCAGTACCCAATGGAAACATGCCTTCCAGGTGGCACGTGAGACCTAGCAACATCTCCTTATAGCCATCTTTACCCCCTCTGAGCTCCTCTGTATTCTCCCTAGAATAATCTGAGCACTGGGGTGTGTGCATGTGAGGCCCTGCATAGTCTGGAAAAACATACTATGTCTGTTTGATGATCTAAACTGTCATCACATCATCAGATTTGCTGATTGGTCTCTTCTAAACTGCTGGCCTCTGCCCTTTCTGTGACATTTGGTGCTTCCTTCTTGAAACTCCCTGATCCCTTGGCCCTTAGGTTGGTTCTCCTCTCACCCGTGACCACACGTTAGAAGGTTCTCAATCAGCAGCCCAGTCTTGCTGGGCTCCCTAAGGCTCAGCCAAGCCTCTGCTCAGTGTTCTCCACACAGCTCCCACTTCTCATGTGATCGGCTCCCTCCTCCCCACTGACTATGTTGGTGCTTAACCAAAGGGGACAGTCATGGGGCTGTCATTTCAGACTCACAGTTCTCTCCCCGCTTCCTGACCATACTATTTGCTCACATAGACAGGCATAAAGAGCACACATACTCAAAAAGTGAACAAGATTACAGTGGCCCATCAGGCAGAGGGACATGGGAGCTGACTACACAGCCAACAGACAACAGTGTAGACTTAGCTTGGAATTCAAAAGCACTTTCAAGTGAGAACAGCCTTCACCTAGCCGGCCCCCACCCCCAATCCGTGGCCTTAGGGTGCTCTAAGGAAAGGGAAGAAACCCGAGACTGCCCCAGACAGGCTACAGAATAGATATGCCTATGAGCATTCAGAAACTGTGGCCTGACCTTTTTGTGCCTTTTAGCTACCAAAGGTCAATGTCATTCTAGCCGTGCCCCATCTTCCCACAAGTGCTCATCCTAACAGCCGCCTTTACGTTAGGTTTCTCTCTCCAAAGCTGACCACAGACGTGGGACATACTGACAACCACCTACTGCCTCGAACGGGGAGAGTCTGTGGCTAGGGCGTGTTTTGTGAGAGGCAGATAGGGCAATCCCCTCCTCACTGGCAGTGAGGCCAGCCCTAGCCTGGGTCCATGGAGGAGGCCAATAGGACCAGAGGGATCCCTCTCAGCCCAGCCTCCAAAGGAGAGACCTCCTGGGGCACACACCAGATGCCCAGCCCACACACCAGCAGGTAAGCTAGAGTCTAGTTCAAACAACACAGCCCCTCAGGACAACATTTGACAGCAGGCTCTTGGCACTGATGACTCATCAGCTCTGCAGGGACTTAAGGGATCTGATAGCTAAAGGTGTCACATTTTTTTTTAAAAACACCGAAACTCGTCAAACCAAATTTCACACAGAATCAACCAATAAATAAAAGAGCACATGGAGCTATTCTGATTAAAGCAGGCCTGGTGGATTTGTTCCAATCTCCACTGCTCTGGCAGCAATTCTGGCTAATCCTAAGGGATCCACAATTTGATTTTTCAAGATGATGAGGGTGATGATAATGATCGCTGACATGCACTAGAACTATCCAGCTTGTACTCTTTTTTTTTTTTGATGACAGAGTCTTGTTCAGTCACCATGGGTAGAATGCTGTGGCATCATCATAGCTCACTGCAACCTCAAACTGCTGGGCTCAAGCAATTCTTCTGCTCAGGCATCCTTCTCCCTCTTGACAGCTGGGACCACAGGCATGCACCACGACGCTTAGCTAGTTTCTTTCATTTTTAGTAGAGATGGGCTCTCTCTCTTACTCAAGGCTGGTCCCAAACTTCTGAACTCAAGCAATCCTCCCATCTCAGCCTCCCAGAGTGCTCGGATTACAGGCATGAGCCACCATGCCAGGCACAACTTGTACTTTTATTTACAATATCATGTCTAGTCCCCAAAATGACCCTGTGGCAATATTACCATGGTTACATTCCTGATGAAGTATATGCGACCTCAAGTTGTTGAACAACTATCCAAAATCACACCGCTGACACATGGTGGAACGGGGATTTGAATACAGACTTTCTGACAGCAAATCTAGTGATTTTTTCTCTATGTCATGGCTGGGAGAAAATGTACCATATCCCAGCCAACACCAAAAGGAAAGTCTTTTTGCTGTTTCATTTTAAGACATTTGAGTGCTTAACCAAAGGGGAAGAAATCTTGATGAGAAGCAGTGCAACCTACTGGTCAGAGACCAGCCTTGGAGCCAGCACACTGAGGTTCAATCCCTATTGCCATCTACTGCCCCATGTCACCTTTTCCTCATCTAGAAGACCAGACAATAATAGCTAGCACCTCCCAGGCCTACTTACAATCTGGATCCCTGCCCTGGGACTCCCGACTCATTCCAACGGCTTAGCCTGTAATTCCTGCTTTAAGTGGCATCGCAGCCCTAACACACCCAATCCCCACCCGAGCCTGCTCCTCCCAAAACCTTTATCCCTCTCAGTGAAACAGCACCACCAATCCCCCTGCTGCCTAGACCAAGAGCTTTGGCATCACCCTGGGCTCCTTCTCAAATGCTATAGGCTCTTCCTTCCAGTCTATCCCCAGGCCACGTTCCTATGACCACATTCAACATAATCATGGAGCCTAAGCAGCCGGCATCTCTCCACTGCCCACAGCATTTCACAGAGGGACTCACTCTGCCTTGCTCCGTTATGGACCATTTGCAACCTAGCAGCAAATGATCCTTTTAAAAACATAAGCCAGTTCTGCACTTCTCTGCTCCAGGGCCCTGTCACACCACCCAGTGTATAAGCCAGTGGCCAAGGAGGTCAAGGCCCAGTGTGATGCGGCCCTCAGTACTCTCTCCATCCTTGTTTCCTAGTGTTTACCTCTTGGTCCCCTCCCTCTGGCCACAGTGGCCTTGCTTTTTCCTGAACAGGAGATCTTTCTGCTTGGTATTCCCTCTACCTAGAATACTCTTCACCCTAACATCTGAAGGGCTTGTTTCTTCACTTCAAGTACCCACTCAAATGTCACGTCCCAAGTAAGGCCATCACTGACCACTCCACGTGGAAATCCAAGACCCCCTAGAAGCCCCCATACTGCATTTTTCTCCAAAGCGCTTATTACTGTCTAACATAAACATTTCTGTCTTTACTCTCTGTCTCCTCCTACCAAAATACAAGCTCCACAAGGGCAAGGATCGTTTCTTTTGCTTGCTGAGGTCCCAACCCTCAGCACTGTGCACATGATAGGAGCTCAATAAATATTTGTCAAAGGACTGAATAGCTGCCTCAGTGGTATTCTACAGAAAGCAGTGCAGCCTCTCTCTCACTGGGCACAAACGTCACCTGTTTGTAAGTCCAGAAATTCTACCAGTCACAGCTGGAGAAGATAAGGCTGGCTAATGACAGCTGACTTGGGGTGGGTGGGAATAGGGTGGGACAGTCAGCATGAGAGGGGAGGGGGCATCAGGCCATACCTATGATTGCATTAATGTACACAGCTATGATTTAAATAAATACATAAATAAACATAAACACTTATGGGGCCCTCACTCAGGTGCCGAGCATTGTGCGAACTGCTGGAGATGTGAAATCCCATTTGCTAGGCCCTTTTCCAGAGGCCTTATAGCGTCAACAGATAGCATAATAGTAGGCCAGCTTTTCCCTTTCAACTCACTCTTGTTTTCAATGTTTATTTCAAACGTTTCTCTTCACAAACCATGACCACTCCCCCTAGTTTCACCAGGAAACTCCACTCCTACTGCACAGAAAAAAAAACAGAAGTCATCAGACCAGAACGACCTCCACTTCCTGCCATCAGATTTGCATAGCTCCTTGCACAGGGCCCCTAAGCTGCCCTCTTCCTCGCACAGTGGTGACAGAAGTGACTTAGGAATTAGACCAGTCTCCCCAGCTGTCGTCCACCTGTCCTGAGTCCTGACTCCTGTCTCCTCAGGATCTTCTGATGTCAATTCTCACCCACCTGCACCTGCTCGCTCATCAGCCTCTCTCTCCCTTTCCAGCTGGCTCCTTCCCACCAGCATTCTAATAGCTGCAAGTCTCTCCTAAGATTAAAAAAAAAAAAGGCTCACTCTCAGATTTCCCTGAAATTCGTGCTTTCCTTCCTCCCACAGCCAACCTTCTTGACTCACCCTAACCTTGATCTCTGCTGGCCTCTTCCACCCAATGCTCAGTTGCTCCAGCCACTTACGCCTTCACCAACCACTCACTGCCCTCACCAAGGTCACCAGAGACTTCTGGGTCACTAATGCCAATGGTCATCTCTAGCCATCACCTTATCTGACATCTCAGCAATCCCCCACCCTTCACACCCAACACACACACACTTTAAAACACTTTCCCCTCAGCTTCCGTGAAACCCCACTGAGCTGGTATGGAAGCCCATGTGTAATAAAAACAGCTCCCAGACATCTCCACCGTGTAGACCCATCTATGCTGCTGCCTACCTAGCACTGCTTTTCAGATCGGAGACTCCAAAGGCAGCTCACTCCAAACCGAACCCACTGGCCCTCTCCTAAGCGGCTCTCTGCAGAGCGCCCTCACTAGGGAGAGACTCACTCTGCACCTTGCTGCTGTGGCCACACTAGGGTAGCAGCATCATTCCTGCAATGCCTTTGCTCCTCCCCCACATCCAGTTCGTTACTGAAGGCTCTTGAGTGTACCTCATAAATACATTCGGCCACTTCATGCCCAAGACCAACCAGGATTCAAGCCTCCAACCATGCCTGTCTCCTCTCACTGGTTCTCCATCACGTATGCTTGCCACCCCAGAACATTCTTCACACAGCAGCCTGACGGAGCTTTTGAAGAAGCCAAGCTGGTATGACTCCCAAAACCTTTTCAAAGCCTCCCATTACTCTTAAAAGTTCTAAATCCCTAACACATCCTACAGTCATCCCGCCCACATCTCTAGGTCACCTGGGAGCTCCCTCCACTCCTCCCTTATTCCCCAGCATCTCTGGTCTCTACCCACTCCTCATACGAGCAGAGAACCTTCCCTTCTACGGCCTTCACCTGAAGGCTGGTCTCCCTTTGCTCCAACTGTGGCCTCTGCTGGAAACATCCTCTCCTCCCTCTCTCCCCACTCCAGCTGAGCTAAACGCACCCAAGCCCAGCTGAGAATCCACTAAGACTTGTGTGCCTCCTCTGCCAGGTCAGGTTCCCCCTTTCTTAGGATGTGCCCTTTAATTACCTACAGCACTTAACAGGAATGTAATTTATTGTTTATGTAACTACTGTTCAATATTAGTCTTCCCCAGTATTCAGAAGGCACCTTCTTTTTGAAGGTGCTGACATACAGCAAGTACTCGAATTAACAGCTGCCACTCAGGGGGCCTATAATGTGCTAGGAACCATAGCTAGGAACTTCACCTGGGTTGGTCCATGTAATCCACACAGCAACCCCTATGAGGTACTAGTCTATCATTCATCTTCCTATTTTATAGTAATCCACACAGTACCCTATGAGGTACTAGTCTATCATTCATCTTCCTATTTTACAGTTCAGAAACCTGAAGCTCGGGGGATTACACAGCATGGACAAGGTACCACAGCTAGGAACCACACCACGCTCACTCACCCCTTCCTCTCCACAGCTCACTCACAATCCTGCAGGTGCTCATCCCAGAAAGATGAACAGAATGACCAGCTCTATCATCTCCTTCAATTTCAGTCACTCTTGAGGTCTACTAACGAGAATCATAATTCCCCTTTTCCAAATGAGGAAAACGAGAATGAGGGGTTCAAAAAGTCACCCGGCAGTAAATGGCCATGCTGGGCTCTAACCCAGGTTTCTGGCTCCTTATTTAGGGAGATTTTCTGTGCTATATAACCATAGTTAGGCACTGAGGGACAGGACAGGTGGGATTATAGAGGGAAGCTGTGCAGAACAGAGTTGACACAGCAGGCCTGAGACTGCCACACTACAAAGGTCTGCTTGCAAGGACGGCCCCTGGCTGTAACCTGGGAATGTGAATTTCAGGAAGACTCCCACTATCCCAACTGATATAAGTGGCTCACTGTGCCTAAACTGTGTATGCAAACAATGTGGTGTCTGCTAAATTGTTTTTCTTCTGGAAGTCTGGAATTTTATTATGTACCAGACAGAGGTGCCTACATGACCAGACCTCAATAAAACCCTTGGGCACTGAGTCTCCGATGGCCTTGCCTGGTAGATGACACTTGGAGCCTGGTGTCGGAATTTGCTGCTGCAGAAATTAAGCACATCCTGCATAATTCCCACTGGGGAGTCCCTTCCGAGATTCTAGGAAGCTTGCATCTGGTTTCCCATGGACTTACCCATAGGCACCTTTTCCGTTGCTGACCTTGATTTCTAACTATTTTTTTGTTATAATAAATTATGGCTGTGAGTCACATGACTATATGCTGAATCCTGTAAGTCTTCTTAGCAAATCATGGAACCTGGGGATGATCCAGGGGTCATAACACAGAAACCCAACAAGAAATGAATTTTGAATTTGTTTTGAAAAGGGTGATAGGGCACAGAATAGTAGATTAAAATAGAAGGCAATCTAGGAAGGAGAAATGACGTGAGGAAAGGTAGGAATAGATAAGTCAGCTGCAGAAGGCCCTACAGCTGTGCGAGAAGGCTCGAACGGGTTGATGGTGAGAAAATCTAGCACGACAGTTACGGGGTAGAAGAAATGGGGGCTACAGAAGTCCTCTTGTTAGAAAGATCCAATGTAAGCGGAGTCAACCACTTAACATCACACACAGGGAACAGTTAGTATCAAGGAAGGACTAAAGAATTTTGTGTCGGGCTGTCCACTGCTAGTATGCAGCTCTCTGCACGTCCCTGAGGAAGGTCTCTGAGTGCTACTGAGAGCCTCAGGCAACATCCCAATCGATTCTGAAATAACTACCTTAACATAAGGAACTCAGTCTGCTCCAAAATCATCTATTTCCCATCCTTTAGGACTATTCACTTCTTCCTCTATCTCTCAGAAACATCTCTGCCAAGTCCAATGTTTCTTCCTATCCCTCTGATCCACTTCTTACTTTCCAGAAGGACTTCTTGGAACAACCCCACCCAATTTCTTAGTCACGTCCTTCATTCTGCATGTAGTTAGCATGCAAGCCTTTGCTTTATGTTAAATTATTTTGCCTTTAGCCCAGGGAGGCATATGAAGTTTTCCCAGGTTACATGACAGGCATTGGCTCAGCCTCTCCCTCAGAATCCTAACAACATGAAGTCAGAACAGGGACTTTCATGAGTTTTAATCAGCTTAACTCCACCTGTCCAACACCCACCTGCCTCTCTTCTCCAAGGTCAAGGGCCTCCCTGACAAACACCTCAGAACACAGCCTGGCTGCTCTGAGCCATTGCCTTAGTAAGGAATAACTGAAAGGGTTCTGGGTGGTGGCATTGAATCAAGTCAACTTTATCCCCCTCTGACTTCACCACTGGATCCCTCTAAAGTAACTGGTCTGCTCCTGTTAATAAAACAGAGCCTATATTTTCTTCCCAAGTAAGTTTTATTTCTTCTGCTGGGTGCCTGTGTTGGCTCCCTGCCAAGCACTATTCTTCCTCTAAAGCTGCAGTGTGCTCTGCCCAGAAGACCTTATAATAACTAAAATCCTGCCCCTAAAACATGAGCCCCGGGGCACCAGCCTCTGATGCTGCCTGCCCCCCCTCTGCCCACCAAGAGCTCATGCAGCCTCCCTGCATGATGCTCTGCACCATCCTAGCTCACCTACCCTGGCCCCTGAGTCTACCTGGTCTAAAGACGAAAAGTGGCAGCAACAGGCTAATTTAAAGGATTGTCTGGCTC
>NW_003852573.1:1839408-1846695 GCF_000181295.1 Otolemur garnettii | reverse complement strand
AAAAAAAAAAATAGTGGGACACTGTGGTGGGTGCCTGTAGTCCCAGCTACTTTGGAAGCTGAGGCAAGAGAATTGCTTGAGCCCAAGAGTTTGAGGTTGCTGTGAGCTGTGATGCCACAGCATCACACTCTATCAAGGGTGACATAGTGAAACTCTGTCTCAAAAAAGAAAAAAAAAAGAAAGACAGCCCTTCTGCAATAGTGTGAAAAAGAAAAGAGGAAAATGAGTGAATGGATAATTAAGTTGCCCAGGAAAGAGTCTGTGGCCCTGAACTGGGAACAGACAGTAGATCAGGACTGGCAGGCAGGGATAGGACTAAGGTGACTGAGGAGCAACAGTGAGCTGGAAGAGGAGGCTTGGGACAGACGCCTAAGGAGTTCCAGGTTGGAGTACAGTGGCACAACCACAGTTCACAGCAACCTGAAAATCCTGGGCTCCAGCAATCCTCCTGCCTCAGCCTCCCAAGTAGCTAGGATTCTTGCTATGTTGTTCAGGCTGGTCTCAAACTCCTGGCCTCAAGCAGTCCTCCTGCCTCAGCCTCCTAAAGTACTAGAATTTCAGGCTTGAGCCACTGTGCCTGGCCTTTCCTTAAGAGTGGTGGTTTAAGTCCTGGTAGTGGAAAACAGTTCTAGAGAGAGGAGCTGAAGGAATAGAACACCAGCCTGAGGACCCAGGGGTGGTCCCATACTGGCACTTGCAGGATAGAGGACCAGAAGTTCAAGGGGACAATAGTGGGGGGTGTTGTGGCAGCCTCAAGGAAATGGGTAACAGCTGCAGTGAGGGTTGGCGCAGGCTGGTGACCAGGCCTTAGAAACCTCCAATCTGAGCAGCATGGCAGGTGCACAGTGCTGAGTGAGGAAGGGAGCACAAGTGCCAGCTGCTCTTCCCAGAAGCTTATTAGTGAAGAGAGAGAAGGACTGGGAAACATGGGGTCTTCTTGTTTAAGAGAAAACTGAGCTGGTGGGGGAAGGAAGGCATTTGTGGGAGGAAGACAAGGAATCTGCCCCAGGGCAGAGGTATAGGTGGAGACAGTGCTCTCACTTTGTCTGGAGAAGAGCACTGTCTCCTTGAGAGGAAAATTAAAAAAGTTGTGGGGGAAATTCCAGGAATGTTCTGAACCGTGACAAGGGAAATGGAGGGAGCCTGTGGTGTCAAAAAATGAGACAGGGGAATCCGCTGAGAGTGAGATGAGATAGAGCTCTGCTGAGATAGAGCTTGGCCTGCACCACACACCTCCCAGGGTGCAGGCCAAGCTCTATCCACCTGCGAATCAGAAGGACACCGCAAGTGCAGCATCACAGTGCAGGCCATTCGGATGCGTTCTACCTTTGTATGTACAGCGCAACCAAAGCACACACCACTACCTGCTGCCAAATATCAATAAACAAAATATATTCCCTTTACCTCTTCCCTGGTCCTCCTCCACACTGTCTCAGGAGCTAGAACTTGCCGGAGGCTATATAGGTCAAGGATGCCATCTGATCCCTCAAATAAAGCTTTCCTCTGGGAAAAGCAACAAACTTGCAGGGCCCAACCCTGGCAACAGCAGCAGCAGATGCCCTCCAGCCCTAGGGATAGCCTCTGCCCCGCAGCAAGCTCCCCTCTACCCCCATCACACACACATACTACACCTCTGCTGGGCTCCCGCTCAGAGGAAGCTCAGTAAAGCTCTTCAGAGACTGTGTCTGCCACTGCTCCCTCCCCATTTTCCTGGTTAATAACTTTAAGAGTTAATAACTCTTAAAGACCCCTGATCAATGACAAAGGTGTCAGGCAGCTTTTGATGAATATCTTACTTACTTTCTCATCCTCCTCCTGCCCAGAATCCTTCCTTTAGGCAAGATACTCGGGAGGAGTATAGGAACTGGAGTCAGAAGACATGGGCTCAGGTCCTGCCCAATTCCAACGTGAGGTGTTCCTAAGCCCCAACTTGCAACCAGATAATGTAGAAAGAATAGCACCTGTTTCTCCCTTCTCTTAGAGGAGGCAGTAGGGGGTTAATCAGATGAGTTGGGCTACTTGCAAACTGTACAGTATTGTTCTAATTCCTAGGATCTATGCAAGTCTTGCGGGCCCGCTCAATCTCTTTCTCCCAAGCTCTACCCAGCAGGTGTCCCTGGCAGCTCAGAGCCCAAGGAAGACACATCCCAGGTGAATGCAATGCAATTCAGCCAACACAAAAGTAGGCACAGGTCTTGTCCCAAGTTTGCCTGGTTGGGCGGAGCTAATAGATCGGGAGTCTGTTCATGCAGTGGCTAGGGCAGTTTCCAGCACAACTTATTCCATGTTACCGAGAACAGACCACAGCCATTACCAGAATTTGGGTCCCCTTGCTGACCTCTCAGATAAGGAAAACAGGGGCAGATGTGGCTCTCTAAAACCAGGAGAGGGGCCTGGAGCAGGAGAACCAGAGACCCTACAGCTCCATATCTGGTCCAGAGGTGACGCTCAAGGGATTATTGACCTTGTCATGCTTCACCTGACTCAGCATCTGGGAGACCTGAGGAATAGCTCTGCATTGGCCTGACTCAAAAAGGTATCATGGAGGGCAAAATGAGAACAAAACAACAAGGACAACAGGGAAATTCTTTGAAAAGGAAAGAGTGTCCCAAATAAGGAATTCTCTTTTTCTTCAACATCCTCCCAACTAAACCTGAGATAACCATAGAAAGTTTGTCTAACTACTGAGGTGCCCTCCCATCAGTAACCTAGTCGTACTTTCCATGAACGGGGTGCCATCTCTTTTCCATATTCTTTTCACCACCCTACTAGGTAACACTTGCTGACCAAGGGAAACACTGCCATCCTACCCTACACTACCACTGACTCAGCCAAGAATACCTAGGAGTCACCTTCTCCATCACTTCTCTGCCTCCAGATGCTGGCTCAGGTGGGAGACTTTCTCCCGCCCTTGGCCAGGACCCGGGGAGTCAGAGTTCCAAGATCTATTAGCTACAACAAAAACAACAACAAAACCAAAAAGCTTTATAGAACGTAGGTCTTTTCCACTTCCGTCCCACATCCATCTTTCTTGTATCCATTTCTGTCTCTCTTGATCTACTTAGAGAAAACTTAGGGGTGGGGCTGTTCAGATGATCAATTATGTTAATAGCCCAGGTTTCAGCTTTGTGTGTATAACAGGCAGAGCAGGCAGCTGCACTGGGATTTCAGAGGTCTTAGCCCAGCCTTTTGCTGCCTAAAATTATCTCACACACACCCAGAACCGTTCTATTCCCAGAAATACTTCAACTTACTTCCTTGTATTTAATGCCTTCCAAAATTCTTTTAAATGCAAATCTCTCTGGAGGAAGGAACTGTTATTTCACTGGCCCTGGCCCAGTTCTCATAAAGCTCTTACCCAGTAAATATTTGCTAAATTAAATTAGTTGCTAAATGCCTGTCCTCACAGGGCTCTGGACCAGGGAACAGAGCCACAGCAGAGGGTGGGGCCCGCAGGGGGCAGCGGGGGCAGGGAGCCTCGCCTGCCTCATTCCACTAATCTTAACGCTCTCCTAGGGCGGCTCTGCCTGCCACAGTGAGAGAACTGAGTTCTCATAAAAGTAAATCTGAAATAACCAAATATGGAAACTCTGCAGGAGGGGGCAGAGCCAGCAGAGAAAGTCGCTAGAGTGGCCCAGTAGGACCAGCAGCAACAGCTCCGCGCTGATAATCACTGAAACGTCTCACAATTGCCAAGACCCCGGCAAGAGCAGTAACAAGGAAAGGCGATCTGGGCTGCAGAACTCAGATTCTGCGAATTCTCTGGGTGTCCCGAGACAACTCATCTGTCTTATCAGAGCCCTGGTTTGCTTCAAGGCCCCTTTAAGCTCATTTTGTGCAGAGGGGGGACTGGTCCTAAAGGAGGACACGCAAACCAACAGTTGGTGGAGTTTTCCATTCCCTGCAATGTTCAAAGTTTCATTCTGGAGTAGCTCTGGCTGGAAACTCTTGCAAAGGTGGAAGGGATGCCTGAGGGTGTGGCAGGAGGCCAGGCCCCATCTGCCGTGCAGGTGTGCGGGGCACCCAGAAAGCCCTCCTCCGCTGCACACCCCAACTAAACCCGGCCCCTCGGTCCACAGCCGCCCTCTGGACCAGCTCCCCAGCTCGGGACCCCAGCGCCGTCTCGGTCTCCGCCACACCTCTCGCCTGCTAAGAAAACCCGTTCCTCCCCGCGCCCACTCGCCTCCATCAGCGGCCTCTCCCCGCCGGCTGGCCCCCCGCGACCTCCGGCCCAGGCCCGCAGTTTCCCGCCGGGCCTCGCCTGGGCCTCCTGCCCTCCCCGCGCCGGTTTCGGGGTGCTGGCCGGACGCTTTCGGTTTCAAAGTAACCGGGACCAGCCGCAAAGGACCCAGCGGTCGGCTCGCCCCAGCCCTTCAGCCATGGGGGTGCCCGGCCGGCCACCCTCCAGGACTTACGTGTGGCTCTGCGCTCTGAGGTCCAGGGACGCCGGTCTGCAGGCACCCGAGGCTCTGGGGCGGCGGCGAGGCGGGGGCGAAGCCTGGGGCGGGGCCGGCGGGACCCGGGCGGGCGCGGGCGAAGGGCGGACGCGCAGGGAGGGGTCGGGCTGAGGCTCAGAGCCACCTGGGTCAGAGAGCTAACCTGCTTCCTCTGGAACCGTTAGTACCTCCAAATACAAGTCGTCTCTGACTTCCCTCACGTGCCTTTGAATTGTAGGCGTCTTGCTCTTTCACCAGGGACACGCAGGCTGCGCCCGTCCTTTCAGGTGTGACCTACTCGCTCCAGATCTGAGGTCTGTCCGGAATCAGACCTTCCGTGACCTTCCTCCTGTCGTGGACTTGTCAGTCCTCTTATCTTGCTTTTGGCCTAACACTCGCAATCTTAGAGTTGCAGAGTGTTCCCTTTTGTCAAAGGCTTCCCAAGGCAGCCTGGTGAAGTAGGGCTGGTCACCCCCATTTTACAGATGAGCTGTCCGAGGTCTAGAGCGGCAACGGGAAGTGACACACCCAAGGAGAGATGCATTCAGCAAGTGCTGGTAGCTAGAATTTGAATCCCGGTCTTCAGACTCCTGAATACAAGGCTCTTTCTTACAACACATTCTCTCCATGAGTGTACGTTTTGAATACTATTTAGAGTCCATGTAAATGAAATTGGACCAAAATTTCAATTCCAGCTTCTTCACTTTCAGTTAAGCAGCTGTGGCAAAGGTGCTTAACCGTTCTGAGTTTCAGTTACTGGAGTCATAAACAAGAGGAGAGTATAATATCTAGGTTGGGAGTTCAATAGCTTAGATTGCACAGGGGCTGGGAGGAATGGTGCAAGAGGGAGGAGAAGGTCGCACTCATGGGAGAGGAGAGAGACCCAGGAGCACTCAAGAGCAGTGCAGGCTCTGGCAGAGAAGCCACCGCTGGGGCCAGTCTGTTGTTACCTTTCTCTTCTTTTTTAACAAGAGGCAGAAATCTAGATTCAGGCTTTTTGGTTGGGGAGCCAGATTAACCACTCTGCGAAGGAGATGGGCAGTGCTTTGGGGCTGTAGATCCCACTCAGAGTCTTTGGGTGAGAATTAAATGAGATGGCACTCCTGTACCTGAGACAGGTCATACGTGCTCTCGTCCTTCTCCCTGTCCCCCTATGCAATACACCTGTTTCTTGCCTCTCTTTACTCCCACAGCATAATATAAGTTGATATGTTTTTTAGAAGTTCTATCTCCTTTCACTGGCTGGAAACACCAATGCCTAGTATGTGTGCATGCAGGTATGCTCAGGGGTCCTGGTACTGTCATTGGCTGTGATCCATTTATCTCTCCCACTTTTCTCCTCACCAACTGAATAAAGCAGTCAATTTGTTTCAAAAGTGAGAAGCAAACTTTTTATGCTAGAATCAAAGCTGGGCTAGAGAGTAAATGTTGACTGTGGTGCGAAGTGGGGCTCCATGACTCTAGGTGTCTTAGATGGTTGTTGGTCAGAAGCCAGTGAAATGTTCCCAATTCCCCCTTGTTGATCACAGAGTGGAATCTGAATTGCATATGTTCATAAATGTCCATATAAAATAAGCATTAGATGGGCTTGGCGCCCGTAGCACAGTGGTTACAGCACCAGCCACATACACCAAGACTGGCGGGTTCAAACCCAGCCCAGGCCAGCTAAACAATGATGACAACTGCAACAACAACGAAATAGCCAGGTGTTGTGGTGGGCGCCTATAGTCCCAGCTGCTTGGGAAGATGAGGCAAGAGAATCACTTAAGCCCAAGAGTTTCAGGTTGCTGGGAGCTGTGATGCCACAGCACTCTACTACCCAGGGCAACATAGTGAGACTCTATCTCAAAAAATAAAATAAAATAAGCATTAGATGGGGCATGATGGCTCAGGCCTGTAATCCCTACTCTATAAGAGGCTGAGGCAGGGGATTCCTTGAGGTGTTCAAGGCCAGTCTGAGCAATATAGCAAGAACCTACCTCTGCAAAAAATACAAGAATTTGCAGGGTCTGTAATCCCAGCACTCTGGGAGGCCAAGGTCGCCTGAGCTCATGAGTGTGAGACCAGTCTGAGCTAGAGAGAAACCCTGTCTCTAAAAATAGTCAGGTGTTGGCAGTGCCTATGGCTCAAAGGAGTGGGGTGCCAGCTCCGTGTACTGGAGGTGGCAGGTTCAAACCTAGCCCTGGAAAAAAAAATAGTCGGGTGTTGTGATGGGCACCTGTAGTCCCAGCTACTCAGGAGGCTGAGGCAAGAGGATCACTTGAGCCCAAAAGTCTGAGGTTGCTGTGAGCTATGATGCCACAACACTCTACTGGGAGTGACAAAGTAAGACTCTGTGTCAAAAAAACAAAAACAAAAACAAGAATTTGCCAGGTGTGGTGATGCAAATTAGGGGGCTAAAGTAGGAGAATCACTTGAGCCCAGGAGTTTGAGGTTGCAGTGAGATATGATGATGCCACTGTACCCAGTAAACAGATCAAGACCCTCCCTCAAAATAAAACAAAATAAAATAAAATAAACATTAAATGCTTACAAGTGATAACATTTCTTAAGTTTTATATACCAGGTACTGTGGCCAGTGTTTTATTTGTATTAGCCCATTTAATCATTAGCCCTATTTTATAGATAAGAAATTCTGGGTTGGTGCCCATAACTCAGTGAGTAGGGCACTAGCCACATACACCAAGGCTGGCAGGTTTGAGCCTGGCCTGAGCCTGCTTAACAGCATGACAACTGCAACCAAAAAAAATAGCTGGGCATTGTGGTGGGTGCCTGTAGTCCCAGTTACTTAGTAGGCTGAGACAAGAGAATCGCTTAAGTCCAAGACTTGGAAGTTGCTGTGAGCTATGAT
>NW_003852573.1:1837143-1838798 GCF_000181295.1 Otolemur garnettii | reverse complement strand
CTGTTTAATTTGCTAGATTAAATCAGAAAGGTGAGAGATTGCAGCCCTGGCTGTCAGTGTAAAGGCGGTGCTGATGAAAGGTGATGACGCCACCTACTGGAGCCGTCGATGAATGCACTATCTGCCTCTGCTCTTCTGTTAACAAGGCTGATCAATGTGGTGAGTTAGTTGAGAAGAGCAAAAGGTCATACTTTCCATCACCTAAAGATCAGTGAGGTCAGACAAGGAAGGAAAATAGTTTCCTTGGGCCTCAGATTGTACCACTAACTTACATTGCAAGTTACAATGGAAAGTCTTTCCCCGTAATAGGAGCACACATTGAAAGTGTGATATGGTTTGTAGCAGAAAACCCCTCCCAGGCAAAATGCAAACCTCAGGGTCCTGCACTCAGAACGCTCTCTTACTCACCAAGTAGGTGTTGCATTGAGGCAATAAATGAATGTCTGTGGGTTTTCTGTGTATAATTTTCTAACCCAGTGATGTGTGGTCCCTTTGCTGCCATCAAATAACCTTTTTTGCAGCTGTGCCTGTCAGCGTGCTGACTGCCACAAGAAGAGAGGCAGGCAGTGCTGGGAACAGGGCAGGGAGCTTCTTTCAGTACTGTTGTACTTTTTTTTTGCAGTTTTTGTTTTGGGGGGGCCAGGACTGGGTTTGAACCCACCACCTCCAGCATATGGGACTGGCGCCCTACTCCTTTGAGCCACAGGCGCCACCTCTGTTGTACTGTTTTTTTTAAAGATTTCCTTTCCAGGGTGGCACCTGTGGCTCAAGGAGTAGGGTGCTGGCCTCATATGCTGGAGGTGGCAGGTTCCAACCCAGCCCTAGCCAAAAACTGCAAAAAAGAAAAAGAAAATTCCTTTCCAAAGGAGCCTTTGTATGTGCATCCAGAAGTTGTGCTTTTTTGGTTTCAGAGTTTAAGGCCCATGTTTCTTTCGTTCTGCCTTGCTTTACTGTTATCTGTGTATATGTTCAGCACTAATTTGTTTTCTTGTTTTTGTTTTTTGAGACAGTCTCGTTTTTGTAGCCCTTGGTAGAGTGCTGTGGCATCATGGCTAACAGCAATCTCAAGCTCTTGGACACAAGTGATCCTCTTGCTTCAACCTCCAAAGTAGCTGGAACTACAGGCACCCACCACAACACCCAGCTATATACTTTTTTTTGTTTGTTTTGAGGCAGGGTCTCACTCTTGCTCAGGCTGGTTTCGAACTCCTGAGCTCAAGCAATCCACTCACCTCAGCCTCCCAGAGTACTGGGATAACAGGCATGAGCTACTGCACCCAACTTCAGCACCAATTTGAAAAAAAGTAGACTGTCTTCATTATATACCTGGCTAACTGTGAATTCCATCCACTGAATGTAAATTCTGTCTCTTTAATACAATTCACACATGCGATTCCCATCACTTCTGGGAAAACATTTTAATATATTAATTCTGCATAGTTACCATAAGGCATTAAAATGTAAATTTTAAAGTTAATATTTCACCTTAGGAATCAGGTATTATGATCATAAGCTTTAATTGGCACAATTTTGTCTCATTCGATTTTGTAATAGATCTATAACTATGAAACTGGGCCAGGCCTGGTGACTCACACCTGTAATCCTAGCACTCTGGGAGGCCAAGGAGGGTGGATTGCTTGAGCTCATGGGTTTGA
>NW_003852573.1:1831183-1836668 GCF_000181295.1 Otolemur garnettii | reverse complement strand
TAGCTGGGACTACAGGTGCCCACCACAACGCCCAGCTATTTTTTGGTTGCAGCCATTATTGTTGTTTGGCAGGTCCGGGCTAGATTTGAACCCGCCACCTTAGGTGTATGTGGCTGGCGCCTTAGCTGCTTGAGCCACAGGCACCGAGCCTGGCATTTCTTTTTGAGAATGGTTCTTACTCTACATCAGTGATTTCCAACTGGGGTGCCCTGGCACATTGATGAGAAGATCTTACGTGTGCCGTGAAAATTTTTAAAGATCATTAATGGAATTATTTTCAAAAGAAGTTCAAAGCACAATAAGTACATATATGTGTGTGTGTGTGTGTGTGTGTGTGTATTAACTCTTTTTTTAGATCAATATAATTTAAGTGTGCCAGGGAAGTTTAACTACAAGTTCAAGTGTGCCATGAGATTAAAAAGGTTGAAAAACATTGCTGTATATGGAGAGATTTCAAGCAACGTTTTTATAACCCTGATAGAAGAAATGATTGTATCTTCCTTTTAACAGAAAATAGGACAGGAGTATTGAAAAAGAAAGGGATAAGTTCAGGAAGGGCTGATCCTGCTAAAAGTTGACAAAGTTCAAATGTGTTTGAATCCAACCACACGTCAGTATTCCATGACCTTGCCCCTCGATCCTGAGAAATACCCTCTGTTGGCAGTGAGGTCTGTCACTGTGGTACACCTTCTGGGGCTGCTGCATCTTTTGTTCAGACCTAGCACTTTCGTACTTTTCCTTTTTTCTCTTTTAAACAACGTTAATGTTATACTTTTAATACCATGTGATTCACCAACCGACTAATTTTAGTAAATGCATAGTTGTGCCACTTTAACCACAACAAAATTTGAGAACAAATTCATCATTCCTTGTGTTCATTACCAGTAAGCTTACACTCCTGGCCTTGACCTCGTGCAAGAGAAGATCTGCATTCTGTCCCTATCGGGTTGCATTTTTTTTTTTTTTTTGGAAAATGTATATAAATAAATACATAATATTTTGTGTCAATTAGGGAAATGTTTTTGAGAGTCATTCATTTTGTTGCGTATGTGTGCCGTTGTATAGACACACCACATTTTGTCTGCTCCCCAGTTGATAGACATTTGGATTATTTCTGGGTTTTGCTGTTATGAAGAATGCTGTTGTGAACATTTGAGTACAAGTTTTTCCATGTACATACACTTTCATTTCCCTGTAGGTAGACATCTAGGAGTAAAATTACTAGATTGTATTGTAAATATACATTTAATCTTTCAAAATTTCTGAAGTTATAGTGGTTTATCACACTATAGTTCTAGCAGCCATGTGAGAAGGACCCAGTTTCACCACATCCCTAACAACACTTGCTATGTCAGTCTTTTATTTTTTTTATTTTTTTTCCCATTCAAATTTCCTTTATTATTTCTTATAGCATAACTGTATACATTAATGCATTCATGGGGTACAGTGTGCTGTTTTCATACACATTTTGAAATACTCTCATCAAACTGGTTAACATAGCCTTCATGTCATTTTCTTAGTTATTGAGTTAAGACATTCATACTCTGCTTTTAGAAAGATTCACTTGTACCCTTGTAAGATTAACCATAGAGGTGACCCCACCAATCACCCTCCCTCCCCCATCTACCCCCTCCCCTCCCATCTCCGACTCCCCTTCCCATATTCTAAGGCTATAATTAGGTTATAACATTCCTATGAAAGCTATGAATTAGTTTCAAAATAGGACTGTGTACATTGGATACTTTTTCTTCTATTCTTGAGATATTTTGCTAAGAAGAACATTTTCTAATTCCATCCATATAAACATGAAGGAGGTAAAGTCTCCATCTTTCTTTAGGGCTGCCTAATATTCCATGGTGTACATATACCACAATTTATTGATCCATTCGTGGGTTGATGGGCACTTGGGCTTCTTCCATGACCTAGCAATTATGAATTGGGCTGCAAGAAACATTCTGATACAAATATCTTTGTTGTAATGTGATTTTTGGTCTTCTGGAGATATACCTAATAAAGGAATTGCAGGATCAAATGGCAGGTCTATTTTTAGTTCTCTAAGTGTTCTCCAGATGTCTTTCCAAAAGGAACGAATTAATTTGCATTCCCACCAGCAACGTAGAAGTGTTCCCCTTTCTCCACATCCACACCAACATCTCTGGTTTTGGGATTTTGTGATATGGGCTAAACTTACTGGGGTTAGGTGATACCTCAAAGTAGTTTTGATTTGCATTTCTCTGATGATTAAGGATGGAGAGCATTTTTTCATATATCTTTAGGCCATGCACCTATCTTCTTTAGAGAAATTTCTATTCAAGTCCCTTGCCCACCCTGAGATGGGATCGCTTGTTTTTTTCTTGCCAATACATTTGAGTTCTGTGTGGATTCTGGTTATTAAACCTTTGTCGGAGACATAACCAGCAAATATCTTCTCCCATTCTGAGGGCTGTCTACCTGCTTTATTTACTGTGTTCTTGTACAGAAGCTTTTTCGTTTGATCAGGTCCCAAAAATATATTTTTGACATTGCTTCAATTGCCCAAGGGGTCCTCCTCATAAAATTTTTGCCCAAGCCAATTTCTTCAAAAGTTTTCCTTACACTTTCTTCTAGTATTCTCATAGTTTTATGTCTTAAATTTAAAATCTTTAATCCAGTGAGAGTCTATCTTAGTTAATGGTGAAAGGTGTGGGTCTAGTTTCAATCTTCTACAGGTCGCCATCCAGTTATCCCAGCACCATTTGTTAAATAGGGAATCTTTTCCCCACTCAGTTATGTCAGTCTTTTGAACACATTAAATGCCACATGAATTGTATTTAACGCTAGCTCTGAGCCAGGGGTCTTGTGAAGCATATAGAACCAGTGGATAGGTCCACCAGCATATCTGCGTGCTGTAAAACCTCTGCTCATTGTTTCTGCTGTCTGTCGATCAGCATGTCTCCCCTATCTCCTCTTGCCCTACCCCACTCCAAAATACCATACCATGCATGCTGGAATGTGTTCTCCAATTGCCTTAACTTCTGATGGTGCATTTCCCCTTGAACGTTTGCCTGGTGGATCTTTGAATGAAATGGATAGGACAGTATGTGGCAACATGACATCATTGCACATACTCCAGGTGGGAGGTGGGGGATGGGGTATGATTCAGAGGTTGTCATCCAGGACCTTCCAATGTCCAATCCAGACATAAAAAAAAAAAAAACTTATAGAGGGGGTTGGCGCCTGTCACTCAAAGGGGTAGGGCACCAGCCCCATATGCCAGAAGTGGCAGGTTCAAACCCAGCCCCAGCCAAAAACTTCAAAAAAAAAAAAACCTTGTAGAAAGACAAGTCTCAATTCTCAGAAACAAACTCAATAATTACATCATGGGTCACATACTACTCATGTGGTATGCAGTATAAAAATTGGTTCTAGTGCCACATAAGTTGCATTAAGTCACACCCAGAAAACAATAAAAAATAACCAATTTTTCATTAAATTAGAAAGGATTGTTTTGCTTTCAAAGTTTTTATTCTATTTTTATAATAAAGCTTTGTGGGGTGGCGCCTGTGGCTTAGTGGGTAGGGCACCAGCCCCATATACCGAAGGTGGCAGGTTCAAACCCAGCCCCAGCCAAACTGCAACCAAAAAATAGCCAGGCGTTGTGGCGGGCACCTGTAGTCCCAGCTACTTGGGAGGCTGAGGCAAGAGAATCGCCTAAACCCAGGAGTTGGAGGTTGCTGTGAGCTGTGTGATGCCACGGCACTCTGCTGAGGGTGATAAAATGAGACTCTGTCTCTACAAAGATAAATAAATAAATAAGTAAAGCTCTGTGGCCCCAAGGAAAAAAAATTTCAATGTAGCAGTCAATGTGTTAATATTTGTTATTTTAACGGGGGTTATAATATCTCATTGTGAGTTCACATTTACCTTATGACTAGATAATGTGATCCCCTTTCTACATACTTATTTTCCATGTGAAAATCTTCTGCCCACTTTACTCTTTAATTATCACTTTGTCCTTATCATTGACTTGGTAAGAGTTCTTACATTTGAGTTGTAAGAGTTCTATATATATTCTGGATGTGAATCTTTTGTCAGATATACAGTGTCCAGCAGAAGTAATACCCTTTTGTACTTGAGTGTGCTACTTTTATTTTACAGAATTACAGGCACAAAGTAACAGCACCAATGATCCTTCTTTTGTATGAGCTGGTAATCTATACCAATCTTTTATTATAAAATCATAAGCATGTAATTATGTAACATAACAATATCATACTCAAGAATGAAGGAGTCTTACTTCTGCTAGACTCTGTAGTCTTTTTCCCCCTGTGTTTGTTTTACAAATATTTTCTCCTTGTCAGCGGCTTGCCTTTTCCTTTTCTTTATTGTTTCTTTTGAAAAGAAAAATGTTTAAGTTTCATGAAATACAGTTTATCAGGGTTTTTTTCTAGTGTGGATCATGCTTTTGGTGGCATACTTTTTCTGTATTTCTAGAAGTTTCCAGTTTTTGTTCTTACATTTAGGTCTATGAGCCATCTCATGATAATTTTGTACATGGTACAAGGGAAGAATCAATGTAGTTTTGGAGAGGTTTTTATTTGGTTTTTTTTTTTGCATGCAGATATCTATCCTTTCTGCCATTGAATTACACTGATATCTTCATTGAAAACGAATTGACTATATATGTGGGGACTCTTTATTTTCTTCCATTGATATGTATGTCCATCTTTGTATCAATACCACATTATCTTGACTACTGAAGCTTTATAACAAGTATGGAAATCAGTTACCATAAGTCACTCAATTTTGGTCTCCTTTTTAAAAATTGTTTTAGCTAATTTAAGTTAGGGGTTGGTGGCTGTTTGTATAAATAATGTTTCATTGATACATAGCTCTGCCTTTTCATTTGGCTGTTTTTGAACTACTACACTGGCAGAAATGAGTAGTTACAACAGAAAGTTTGTGGACTGCAAAGCCTAAAATATTTACTATTTAGCTTTATAGAAAAAAGCTTGCTGGCCTTGATCTAGGTCTTTTGCATTGCCATATAAATTTTGAAATTAGTTTGTCAATTTCTGTAAAATTAGCCTGTTAGGATTTTGATAGGGATTTGGTTGAATCTATAAATCAAGGACAATGATCATTTTGACAGTAACAAGTCTTCCAAACCGTGAACATGGTATATGCCTTCACTTATTTAGGTCTAATTTGATTTCTCTTAGCAATATTTTAGGTTTTGGTGGATACGTGTTATATATTTTTGTTAAGATTTATTCCTAAATGTGTTATTGTTTTTGATAGTATTGTGAAAAAAAATTTCTTAATTACATTTTCAGGTTATCCATTTCTAGTATGTGAAAGTTTGATTTCCTAGTGATCTTATCTCCTGCACTTTCTTAAACTTGTTAATACTACTCCAGTGGGTTTTTGGAGATGTCTTAGTATTTTTTACATGGAAGATAATGTCATCTGCACATAAAAATAATTTATTTGCATCCTTTTTTTT
>NW_003852573.1:1828181-1830975 GCF_000181295.1 Otolemur garnettii | reverse complement strand
GCCACCTTAGGTGTAGGTGGCTGGCGCCTTAGCCACTTGAGCCACAGGCGCCGAGCCTATTTGCATCCTTATTTTGCAAACTATATTATTATTCTTGCCTTATTGCACTGGCAATACCTCCAGTATAATATTGGATAGAAATGGTGAGAACAGACTTCCTTCAGTGGAATCCAATCATAGGGGGAAGCCTGTGGTTAAGAGTTACATTACATTTGGCTTCTAGTAGATCCCTTTATCAGGTTGAGGAAGTTTATTTATATTCCCAGTTTTTTTGAGGGCTTTTATTATGAATAAGTGTTGGATTTTGTCAAATATCTTTTCCGTGTCTATCAACTTGATCACATGGCTTTTGCCTCTTTATTTTATTAACATAATGCATTGCCATGATTCTCAACTAGAGGTAATTTGCTCCCCAGGTGACATTGGACAACATCTGGAGACATTTTTGATTGTCAGACTGGGGAGGAGGATTCTACTGACACGTTACGGTAGGTAGAGGCTAAAGATTCTGTTATATATCCTGTAATGAACAACAAGAAATTTTCTGGCCTAAAATGTCACTAGGGCTGATGCTGTATTTACATTAATGGTTTCTGAATGTTAAACCAAACTTGCACTTCTGGGATACACACAGCTAGGTTATGTTTTATAGTCTTTTAAAATGTTGCTGGATTTGATTTGCTAATACTATATTCTATTAAGTATTCTTACGTCTCTGTCCATTAGGAATATTAGTCAGAAGTTTTCTTTTCCCCCTACCTTCCTCTCTCCCTTCCTTTCTTTTCTCTTTCTCTCTCTCCCTCCCTCTCTCCTTCCTTCCCTCTTCCTCTGTTTTGCTGGGCTCTGTTGCCCAGGTTGAAGTGTGGTGGTATCATTACAGCTCAGTACAACCTCAAACTTTTGAGCTCAAGTGTGCTCTCCTGCTACAGACTCCTGAGTAGTTGGGACTACAGGTGCATACCATACCCAGCTTAGTTTTTCTGTTTTTAGTATTGTTGGGGTTCTCACTCTTGCTCAGGTTGTTCTCAAACTTCTGTGCTGAAGTGATACAGATCGTCCTGCCTCAGCCTCGGCCTCCCAGGGTGCTAAGATTATAGGCATGAGCCAGTGGGCAGCTCTCACATTTTATTTTGTTGTGATGCTTTACCTGGCTTTGCACCAGAGTACTAATGGTCTCATAGAATAAGCAGAGAAGTGTTTTATCCTCTTGTATTTTCTGAAAGTGTTTGTGTATCCAGAGTGCATCCAGAGTTCAGGGCTGTCGCTGTCTCTCACACAAAGAGCATTGGCTCCCAGACCCACTCTATAAATTCTACTCCATTTCTTTTTTTCTCTTTTTTTTGAGACAGAGCCTCAAGCTGTTCCCCTGGGTAGAGTGCTATGGCTTCACTGCTCACAGCAACCTCCAGCTCCTGGGCTCAAGTGAGTCTCCTGCCTCAGCTTCCCAAGTAGCTGGGACCACAGGCACCCGCCACAACGCCCGGCTATTTTTTGGTTGCAGCCGTCATTGTTTTTTTGGTGGGCCCAGGCTGGATTCACACCCACCACCTTAGATGTATGTGGCTGGTGCCTTAGCCACTTGAGCCACAGGCACCGAGCCTCCATTTCTATTGTATTTATTTTCCTCATTCCCTCATCACATTCAAGCATTGGGGAGTCTTGCGGCTTGTGTGGCTGCTGGCTCCCTACAGCAAAGGTTTGTGTAAGCTTAGTATTTCTTTTTTAAGAGTTCAATAGCCAGGACTTTTCTGTGTGTGAAGATTTTAAGTTACAAATTCAATTTCTTTACTTGATTCAGACAATTTCTTTTTCAGACGGTTTTGGTAAGAACATGTTCATTTTATAAACATTCCCAAATTTGTTGGCATAAAGTATTCATAATACTTCTTTACAATTTTTCAAATTTCTCTAGGTTCTGTAGTGATGATCCATCTTTCAGTCTAGATTTTGATAGTTTGTGCACTTACTTTTTCCCCCTTAGTCTATCTAACCATTTATAAATTTTGTTGATCTTTTCAAGAAGCAACTTAACTGGTTTCTATTGTCTCTATAGTTTTTTCTGTTATGTATTTGATTTCTTTTCAACTATGATCTTTTTCATTTCATCTGCTAAATTTGAGTTGGGTTTTTTCTGTTGGCTTTTTAAGAAGGAAACTTAGATTACTGATTTCAGATCGCTATTACATAAATATCGTTCTAAGCAGTGCATTGCTGCCTCTCATAGATTTTGATGTGTTTTCATTAACATTCAGTTCAAGATATTTTCTAATTTCCCTTGTAACTTCTCTTCTGACCCCTAAGTTTTTTGTAAGCATGCTTAATTCCCAAATATTTGGAGATTTCCAAAAATTTTTTTTTTGAGAGTCTCACTTTGTCACCCTTGTTAGAGTTCTCAAGGAGAGTTGTAACCTCAAACTCTTCCAGCTCAAGTGATCCTCTTGTGTCAACCTCCTGAGTAGCTAGGACTGTAGGCACCACCACAACACCAGTCTATACACACAGGGTCTCACTCTTGCCCAGGCTGGTCTTGAACTCCTGAGTTCAAGCATTCCACCCGCCTTGGCCTCCTAGAGTGCTAGGATTAAGGCACAGGCCACCCCACCAGCCAGCATATAATCTATTCTGAAAATATTTCATGTACACATTAAATACAATGTGAAATCCAATCCATTGTTGGATTTCAATCAGGGAAGTGTGGATAAACATTAGGGAAGTTGGGATTATGGGAATAGAGTTAGCTTGATATAATAATGAAATGATTGTATGAAAAGTTTTTTTTTTTTTTTTTTGAGAC
>NW_003852573.1:1818596-1827622 GCF_000181295.1 Otolemur garnettii | reverse complement strand
AAAAAAAAAAATATATATATATATATATATATATATAGGGGGCTTCACAAGACAGCTTGCCATGAACATCAAAGGGACTTCAGGGAAAAGCCTACAAAGGCCTGGCTGAAATCAGAGAGAGCTTCAGGAAAAAGGTCCATAAGGGCCTGGCTATAACCAGAGAGAGCTTGGGAAGCCATTTTAAGATTAACTAGGACAACACGGTATAGTTGACTCATTGAACAAGAAAGACTAGTTCTTATAGGTGTGAGATAAGAGAATTCAGCTTTTTTCTCCCCAGATCCTGATATGAGCAGGGCCTCAACTAATTTGCCCCACAGGAACACAGAAGATTATAGAAGCTAGGTGGCATCTAGCTCTAAAGTCCATGTTCCCTTTTCCTTTGTTTTCCATAATCCTGTTAGTGATTAAGAAGTATTTTAAGAAGTAAAAATAATTGGGGTGGCACCTGTGGCCCAAAAGAGTAGAGCGCCAGCCCCAAATGCTGGAGGTGGTAGGTTCAAACCCAGCCCCTGGCCAAAAACTGAAAAAAAAAAAAGGAAGTAAAAATAATAAAAATTAAAAGTAATCCAGTGGGTAATAGAAAATTAGGGCATGAGAAACCACAAGGATGGCATATGTTATTATTGTTATAAACACCCATTTGCTGATCAAGAGAAGTAATAAAAACCAAGCGTATCCAGAATTCAGGGCTGTCCCTGTCTCTCACACAGGGCCTGCAGACCCACTTTATAAATTCTACTCTATTTCTATTGTATTTATTTTCCTCATTCCCTTGTCACCACCAAGCAATGGGGACACTCACAGGTTGTGTGGATGCTAGCTCCCTACAGCAAAGGTAATGGATAGTGTTGTTCAAGTCCATGTTCTCAATAATTTTTGGTTTACGTATTCTATCAATCATTCAGAGATGAGTGTTGAAATTACCGATTATAATGGTATATCCACCTATTTCTTCCTGCAGTTTTACCATAGATCCGCTTGATGAATAGACATTTATCATTATTATGATTATTATTACTTTTTTTCCCTTTAGAGACAGAGTCTTACTTTGTCTCCCTCAGTAGAGTGCCGTGGTGTCACAGCTCACAGCAACCTCCAGCTCTTAGGCTGAGGCGATTCTCTTGCTTCAGCCTACTGAGTAGCTGGGACTACAGGCACCCACCACAGTGCCTGGCTATTTTTTTGTTGCAGTTTGGCCTGGGCTGGGTTTGAACCTGCCACCCTAGGTATATGGGGCCAATGCCCTACTCACTGAGTCACAGATGCCGCCCCACCTTTATCATTATTAAATTACCATTTTAACTCTGATATTCTTTGCTTTGAAATTTTTGTCTGACATTAATATAACCTTAACCATACTAATACTTCACTAACAACAATCAAATTTCTTTTGATAAGTGTTAACAGGTATATATTTACCCACAACATTAGTTTTTTATTGTTGCATAACAAACTTCTCCTAAAACTTATTAGCGGCTCAAACACAACTCAATTCCATTTCTGTAGGAAATCTGAACACAGCTTAGCTGAGTTTTCTACTTCACTAATCACAGGCTGCAGTCAAGGTGTTGACTGGGCTTTAGTCATCTCAAAGCCCAAGTATGGAAAGATCGATTTTCTTTTTTTTTTAGAGACAGAGTCTTACTTTTTTGCCCTCGGTAGAGTGCAGCAGAGTTGCTCCAGCAACCTCCAACTCCTGGGCTTAGGCGATTCTTCTGCCTCAGCCTCCCAAGTAGCTGGGACTACAGGCGCCTGCCACAACGCCTGGCTATTTTTTCTGTTGTTGTTGCAGTTTGGCCGGGGCTGGGTTTGAACCTGCCACCCTCGGTATATGGGGCCAGCGCCCTACTCGCTGAGCCACAGGCGCCTCCCAGAAAGATCGATTTTCAAGAACATGTTGTTGCCAGCAGGATTCAGTTCCCAGCAGGTTGTTTTTTTTTTTTTCCAGGGGAGGGTGTTTGTTTTGTTTTGTTTTACATTATTTCTTTAATTTTTTTTTAAATTTCAGATTAATGTGAGGGTACAAACAATTAGGTAACAAAGTTTGCATTTGTTAAGTAGTTTCTCTTGTAGTTGTGTCTCACACCCGGGAGATGTGCCTTATGCTGTTACATTTGCCCATTAAGTGGGAGCATACCAATATCCCTCCCTTCTTCCCCCTCCCCCATCTTGAATTGAACTGAGTTTTTATCTTTTTCTCATGTGTGGGCATATATTAGATCATCTACTGGCCTCATATTAGTATTGAGTACATTGGATACTTGCTTTTCCATTCTTGTGATACTAAGCAGAATGTGTTTCAACTCCATCCAGGTTAATACAAAAGATGTACAGTCTCCATCTTTTTATGGCTGAATAGTATTCCATGGTATACATATTCCACAGTTAATAAATCATTCCTAGGTTGATGGGCACTTAGGTTGTTTCTACATCTTGGTGATTATAAATTGAGCTGTGATAAACAATCTAGTAAAAATGTCATTATGATAAAATGATTTTTTTTTCCTCATGAGTAGATGCTTAGTAATGACATTTCAGAATCAAATGGAAGATCCATTTTAGAGTTCTTTGAGTATACTCTGTACTTCTCTCCAAAGAGGCTATATTAGTTTGCAGTCTCCCAAACAGTCTAAAAGTGTTCCTTTCCCTCCACATTTGCAGTGATGTGGGCTCTTCTCACTGGGGTTAGGTTTTGATTTGCATTTCTCTGATGATTAAGAATGATACACATTTTCTCATGATTTTTTTTTTCAGCCATTCATCTGTCTTCTTCAGAGAAAGTTCTGTTCATGTCTCTTGCCCAACAATAGATGGGATTGCTCTTTTCTTGTTGCTTAATTTGAGTTCTTTCTAAATTCTAATTATCAACTGTTTGTCAGATTCATAACATGCAAATATCTTTTTCCATTCTGAAGGTTGTCTATTTGCCCTAATTGTTGTGTCCTTAGCTGTGCAGAATGTTTTCAGCTTAATTAAGTCCTGTTTGCTTACTTTTGTTGTTGTTGTGATTGCCACTGAAGTTGTCTTCATAAAATCTTTTCCCAGGGCTTGGCGCCTGTAGCTCAGCAGCTAGGGCACCAGCCATATACACTGGGGCTTATGGGTTTGAACCTGGCCCAGGCCTGCCAAACAACAATCACAACTACTACAACAACAACAAAATAGCTCAACATTATGATGGGTACCTGTAATCCTGGCTACTCAAGATGCTGAAGCAAGAGAATTGCTTGAGCCCAAGAGTGTGAGGTTGCTGTGAGCTATGATGCTATAGCACTCTCACGAAGGTGACATAGTGAGACTCTGTCTCAAAAAAAAAAAAGAGAAAAAGAAAAAAATCTTTTCCCAGGCCAACATTCTTGAGAGTTTTTCCCACACTTTCTTCTAGGATTTTTATCATTTTATGTCTTAGATTTAAATATTTTATTCATCTTGAGTCAATTTTTGTAAGTGATGAAAGATGCAGGACCAGTTTCAGTCTTTTACATGTTGTTATCCAATTCTCCCAGCACCATTTGTTGAATAGGGATTCGTTTCCCTAGTGTATGCTTTTATTTGGTTTATCAAAGATCAGATGGTGATAAGAGATTGGTTTTATCCCTTGGTTTTCTATTCTGTTCCATATGTCTATATCTCTATTTTTATGCCGATAACATGTTGTTTTGATCACTGTAGACTTGTAATATAACCTGAAGTCTGGTAGAGTGATGGCTCCAGCTTTATTTTTATTACTAAGAATTGCCTTGGCTATACAGGTTTTTTTTCCTGGTTCCATACAAAACAAAGGATTATTTTTTCCAGAATATGATGTTGGTATTTTAATGGAATTTGCATTAAATCTGTAGATTGCTTTGGGTAGTATATACATTTTAACAATATTGATTCTTCCCAGTGAACAGCATTTGTTCCATTTGTTAATGTGTTCTGCTATGTCTTTTTTTAGGGTTTCATAATTCTTTTTGTAGAGATCCTTCACCTTCTTCTTAGATATATTCCTAAGTATTTCATTTTCTTTGAAACTATTGTGAAAGAAATGTCTTTGATTTGCTTCTCAACATGGTTATTATTGGTGTATACAAAGGCTGCTGATTTGTGGACATTGATTTTGTATTCTGAGATGTTATGGTATTTCTTGATCACTTCTAGGAGTTTTATGGTTGAGTCTCCGAGTTCTCTAAGTATAAGATCATATCATTAGCAAGGAGTGAGAGAGTTTGACCTCCTCTGCCTCCATTTGGATGCCCTTTATATCCTTCCCTTGCCTGATTGCATTGGCTAGAAATTCCAGAACTATGTTGAATAGTGGTGATGGATATCCTTGTCTGGTTCTAGTTCTAAGTGTAAAAGCTTTCAGTTTTACTCCATTCAGTATAATATTAGCTGTGGGTTTGTCAGAAATGCTTCAATCATCTTAAGAAATGCACCATCAGGCAGTGCCTGTAGCTCACTGGGAGGGTGGTGGGTTCAAACCCGTCCCTGGCCAAACTGCAACAAAAAAATAGCCAGGCATTGTGGCAGGCACCTGTAATCCCAGGTACTCGGGAGGCTGATGCAAGAGAATTGCCTAGGCCCAGGAGTTGGAGGTTGCTGTGCCATGGTACTCTACCAAAGGTGACAAAGTGAGACTCTGTCTCTCCAAAAAAAAAAAAAGAAAGAAAGAAAGAAAGAAAGGTACCACCTATGCCTATATTCTTAAGTGTTCTTGTCAGAAAATGATACTGAATTTTGTCAAATGCTTTTTCTGCATCTATCTAGAGGATCACATGGTCTTTGTTTTTGCTTCTATTGATATGGTGAATTACATTTGTGGATTTGCATATGTTAAAACAACCTTGCATCCCTGGGATAAAACCTACTTGATTATGATGTATAATTTCTTTAATATGTAACTATAATCTATTTGTTAAGATTTTCTTGAGTATTTTTGCATCAATATTCATTAGTGAAATTGGCCTTAGTTCTCCTTTTTAGTTGGGTCCTTTCCTGGTTTTGATATCAGGGTGATGTTTGCTTCATAGAACATCTTGGGGAAGGTTCCTTCCTTCTCAATGTTTTGGAATAGGTTGTACAGTATAGGTACAATATGTTCTTTGAAGGTGTGATAGAATTCTTGTGTGGCACCATCTGGTCTAAGGCTTTTTGTTATTGTTGGGAGCTTTTTTGTTTCTACAATTTCACAGCTTGATATTGATCTGTTCAAGAGATGTTTTGTTGTGGTTAAGTCTAGGGAGATGGTGTGAATCCAGGTACTGGTCCATTTTCTCCACATTGTTAAATTTCTGGGCATAGAGTTTTTTGTAGGAGTCAAAGATAATCTCTTGTATCACTGTGGTATCTATTGTTATGTCCCCTTTTTCATTTCTGATTGAGGTTATTAGTGATCTTACCTTTTTCTTTTTTTGTAGTTTTTTGGCCAGGGCTGGGTTTGAACCTGCCACCTCCGGCATATGGAGCTGGCGCCTTACTCCTTTGAACCACAGGAGCCACCCAATCTTACCTTTTTCTTTCTAGTTAATCTGGCCAAAGGTTTATTAATTTTGTTTATCTTTTTAAAGAACCAACTTTTTTCTTTTTATTTTTTTTCTGGACAGAGTCTTATTATGTTACCCTCAGGAGAGTATTGTGGTTTCACAGCTCACAGCAACCTCAAACTCTTGGGCTTAAGTGTTCTCTTGCCTCAGCCTACCAAGTAGCTGGGATCACAATGCCTAGCCATTTTTTCTTGCAGTTGCCATTGTTGTTTAGCTGGCCCAGCCTAGTATGGAACCCACCAGTCTCAATGTATGTGGCTGGCACTGTAACTACTGTTACAGTGCCAATTTTTTGTTTCATTAACCATTTTTTTGTTTCATTAATTTTCTGAATGTTTCTTTTGTTTTCAATTTCATTTATTTATGATTTAATTTTGGTTATTTCTTTTCTTCTACTAGGTTTGGGATTGGATTGTTCTTCCTTTTCCATTTTCTTGAGATGTTTCATTAGGTTGTTGATGTACTCTCTTTCTGTTTTTCAGATTTAGGCATCTAATGCAGTAAATTTCCCTCTTAGGATTGGTTTTGCGGTATCCATAGGTTTTGGTAGCTTGTGACTTCATTGTTGTTATGTTCAAGGAATTTAATAATTTCCTCTTTTATCTCCTCCTTAATCCAATTAATTTCCATGCCTTTGTATGGGGATGAAAATTTTTGTTAGAGTTGAGTTCCACCTTTATTGCCTCATAATCTGAGCCCAAGAGTTTGAGGTTGCTGTGAGCTGTGATGCCACAGCACTCTACCAAGGACAACACAGTGAGACTCTGTCTCAAAAAATAAATAAATAAAATAAATAAGTAAATAAATACATATTTTAATTTCCTTTCTGTCATTTGCATAATTTCTTTATAGATGCAATCCTGTGATAGCTGCCTCATGATTCCTTGGGAGGTGTTGATCTGTTCTGTTTCTTCTTGTTGCCAGAATTTTTCTCTTGGTTCCTCCTCTTGTGTGTTTTCTTCTTGTTCACTTTTTTCTGTCACTTATTCCTTCTCTCTAAATTAACTTGTCTCTGTGCTTAGGTATTGAAGTGTCCTTTTGGTATAGGGTCTAAAAGAAGAAAAGAGGGAGGAAAGAGCAAGAATGGAAGAAAGAAAGAGAAAGAAAAAAAAGGGAGATGAAAGGAAAAAAAAATTTTAAAGATACAAGAAGAACAGAGATAGGAGTAACAGTGGTGTTTGACAGGGTGCTTTGACCCACACCCACAATTCCAGGACTCTGAGGGGCCATGCTGGGTGGGCCCCTGAAGCTCAGGAACTCCTTACCAGCCTGCGCAAAAGCAAGGTACCTCCCCCCAAATATATAAAAAAGAACCTCCCCCAAATATATATTTAAAAAAATAAGCAGTGTATCATAGTGAGGACCTACCAATAGTGTCCTTCCAAAGGTCAATGGTAGAAGGACACCCTAGAACAGGTGCTCAAGGCCTCCTTGTGCGAGGCCAATGCAGTAATGACACCCCAGCTCAGGCCTCAGAGTGAGGCTCTGTCTCATAAATAGAATACAGAATGAAATGGAATAAAACAGGCTCAGCACCTGTGGCTCAAGTGGCTAAGGCACCAGCCATGTATAGCCATGTACACCCTAGGTGGCAGGTTCAAATCCAGCCCAGGCCCGCCAGACAACAATGATGGCTGCAACCAAAAAATAGCCAGGCATTGTGGCAGGAGACTGTGGTCCCAGCTACTTGGGAGGCTGAGGCAGGAGAATCGCTTGAGCCCAGGAGTTGGAGGTTGCTGTGAGCTGTGATGCCACTGCACTGTACCCAGGAGGACAGCTTGAGGCTCTGTCACCAAAAAAAAAAAAAAAAAAAAAAGAAAAGAAATGGAATAAAACAGATCAGAAAAAATAAAATAGAATAATAGTGACAATATATAAAGAAAATTAAAAATAAAATTATGTAAGATGTAAAAAAAGATATCTAGTTGTTTGAGAAATATATGTGGTAAAGACAAGAAAAGTAGAAAAATACCTACAAAAAGAGAGAAAAAGGAGAGAAATAGAAAAGAAAGAAATAATAAAAGGGGCAGAAAATAGTAGTGAAAATGGAGCCCTTGTTACTGATGAAAGTAAAAATGAAAAAAAATAAGAAAACCAATCAAACAAAAACTAAGGAAAATTATATATACTGTAATATATTGCTTGGACACGAGGTGGTGCGCTGGGGTTAGGAGACACAAAACATGCGAGCTGATTCTGATGTATTAGATGGGGGCCAGAATCCACTATCTAGTTGCTGAGGAGACTTTGTCCTGTTTCCCTGATTTATTTGCCCTTGGTGGGTACTCGGTTGCTTTGCTAGCACTTAATCCCACAGCATTGGGAGCCTGAAGTTCTTGCCAGACTACTTAGGAGACACACCTTGACCTTCTGAACAGTGCCCCTTGGCCACAAAGTGGCTTTTGCAGGGTAGCAAGAGCTACCTAACTTATTGCCAGGGTGGTGTCCCAAGCTCAGGAGGTGTACCAGAACCAGCCATGTGCTAGGCCCCCTCCTGGGCAGTCCTCCTACAATGGCAGCACCCTGTGGTCCACCCCACCTGGTGGTTCAGTCTCAGACACTGAGTGCTGTTCAGGTTCACTTGCTCGCTTAAGCCCTCCCACGGTAGCTCTGTTGAGGACCTAAGTCCAAAAAAATTGCAGGACAGGACTTCTAGTCTCTAGCCCTCCACCTGCACCCAGATACTCATCTTCTGTGCTGGTGGTCTTCTACTGCTCCTGACCACCTTGTTGGCTTCTGGAATCCCCTACTTCACTGTGCCCCTGGAATGATGTTTCTGGACAGCACACCCCAGTTTCTGGAGTGGCTCTCCAGTGGCTTGAGTCCTCTCTCTTTTGTCTCAACACCTGTGGTGGCTAAGGAGATATCTATAGTCTTCCATCTTGCTCTGCCTCTCAAATAAACACGGTCCCTGGCAGGTTGTTGAACTAAGTATCCGAGCTTTTTGTTGGATGTTGGCAGAAAGCTGGCCTCAATCCCTTGCCTCACAGTCCTCTCCAACGTGGCAGCTTGCTTCATTAAAGCAAGCAGGCGAAGAGGCAATATTTTGCTAGTAAGACAGAAGTCACCATCTTATATAACCTACTCATAGACATGACATCTCATCACTTTTGCAGCATGTATTCTGTTGGTGAGAAGTAAATCACTAGGTCAAATCCATACACAAGGGCATGAATACCAGGAGGTAGGAATCATTGGGGGCTGTTCCAAATCACTGCCTCTAATTTGAGATTATCCTTCTGAGAACATTACTGTTTTCCTGCTTTTTGCCTTTATGGAGTTGGTAGGTTCCTTAATTCTGTGGAGTTTTGTCATAAATTTGTCCCCATCTGCTGGTAACTCCTCCTTTGGCTTTCCAGCACTGCTAAGGATTATTTTGGTTTTTATAATTCCAGTAAGATTTTGTTTTAGGGGGGAGAAAAGTAAACAACTATGTTCAACCTATCATCTTCAACTGAAATGCATCTCTTTTTGCACTGTAAATTAAAAAAAAAA
>NW_003852573.1:1787559-1818411 GCF_000181295.1 Otolemur garnettii | reverse complement strand
TAAGTAGGACAAATAAAAATGTCTAGCATACATTGAGCAGGTATATTATATTCCCCAATTTACAGATGAGAGAACCGAGGCTCATAGAAGTACTTCTTACATGAAAGTAGAAAATAATCCTCATGTTAGAGGTAAAGTAGTAACTATTTTGCATTTACAAGCCCCTTGCTGATTCAGATTGTTTTCAAACTCTTTTTGAGAGGATGAAGAGCCAGCATGTCAACAAAAATAGTCTTGAGGGTAAAAGCCTCCTGAAGCCAAATTCTGTCAGTAAGTAGCTATTCCAGATAGTAAGCTAGACAGATTCCTTAAGAGATATCTTGGTTGCGGTATTATTCAGAATGTTCTTAGTTATTGGTAATTGTAACTCAGACATTTAAGTAAATATACAGAATTAACTTTTCTTAAAATAATCCAAAGGAAAAAACATTGTACAAAGAAAGCATTCTGGGACATGAATGTCTATGTCATTTACATTGTGAAGACTGCTCTTGGATCTCTCCACATTACATCCCTGGCATCTTGTCCTAAAGTGATTCTCTTCGCCCAAATTCCTACTTTAGAATTCTAAAGTTTAAGAAGTTACCATATTGGCTTGGCACCCGTAGCATGATGGATACACTGCCAGCCACATACACAGAGGCTGGTGGGTTTGAACCCAGAGTAGGCCTGCTAAGCAACAATGACAACTACAACAAAAAAATAGCCAGGCGTTGTGGAGGCCGTGTGTAGTCCCATTTGGGAGGCTGAGGCAGAGAATTGCTTAAGCTCAAGAGTTTGAGGTTGCTGTGAGCTGCAATGCCACAGCACTCTACTGAGAACAACATGGACTGTGTCTCAAAAAAAAAAAAAGAAAAAAAGATGTTGCCGTATTGTAAAGACCCATTCCCTTATCAACAGACAACAATCTACTTTAAATCTGGTAACAACAACTAGCAAAGGTCTCAACCTGACACTTTTATCTTCATTGTTTTTCTCTGCTAACTGTACAGGATTTAACAGAGCAGAGAAAGGGCAGTTAAGGCCACATGGCCTTTTAGACACAAGACATACATCTAGGAGCATTCCTTGTGATGTTTATTGCTATAGAACATTCCTTCACCAAGGCAGTTATTTAAAGTTAGGATAAAGATGAAAGTTGTGGGGAGGGATATATTTTTTTCTAAGAGAAGGCAGTTTATGTACTTCTATAAATTAGCTATCAGAAAATGAGATAAAGTTTCTGGTAGACATTTTCTAATCTAGCATGGTTTCTCACATTTGAATGTTTTTTTTTTTTGGAGATAGAGTCTCACTTTGTTGCCCTCAGTAGAGTGCCATTACAGTCACAGCTCACTGCAACCTTCAACTCTTGGGCTGTAGCGATTCTCCTGCCTCAGCTTCTAGAGTAGCTGGGACTACAGGTGCACACCACAGAACCAGGCTATTTTTAGAGACAATGTCTCACCAACTTGCAAGCTTAGGCCGTCCACTGGCCTTGGCCTCCCTGAAAGCTAGGGTTTCAGGCCTGAGCTACCTTGCCTGGCCTCAAATTGATTCTTTTTTTTTCTTTCTTTGAGACAGTTTTATGTTTGCCCTCGGTAGAGTGCCATGGCATCACAGTTCACAGCAATCTCAAACTCTTGGGCTCAAGGGATTCTCTTGCCTCACCAAGTAGCTGCGTGGTGCCCATCACAACAACTGGCTATTTTTTTGCTGCAGTTGTCATTGTTGTTTAGCAGGCCCGGGCCAGGTTCAAACCTGCCTGCCTCAGTGTATGTGGCTGGTGCCCTATCCACTGAACCTCAAATTTGATTCTTGAGTTCTAACTCAATATTCTCTTATCTTCTCATAAACAATTTAACCTATAATGAATATCTAAGAAACTAATATACATTTAAGTTTCTTTTTTCTGGGTTGCTTTTTTTTGAGACAAGAATCTCACTTTGTCGCCCCTGGTAAAGGGCTGTGGCGTCATAGCTCACAGCAACCACAAACTCTTGGGCCCAAGTGATCCTCTTGCCTCAGCTCCCTGAGTAGCTGGGACTATAGGTGCCTACCACAACACTGGCTGTTTTTAGAGATGTGGTCTTGCTCTAGCTCAGAGATGGTCTCAAACTTGTGAGCTCAGGCAATCCGCCCTCCTTGGCCTTCCAGAGTGCTGGGATTACAGGCGTGAGCCACTGTGCCCGTTCCTAGTTTCTTTTTTCTTCTTTCCTGTAATCAGAATGTATTCTTCATTTACTCTGGGGAGACATGAAGAGAGATTCTGCTTAGAGCTCTAAGTCAATTATTATTCTTTTTTGAGGAGACCTTGATACCCCAGTGTTAACTAATTAGCAGTTAATATTTGTCGGTAGTATTGTTTCCATAACGGGAGAAAATTATTAAATTAATACATCATATTTAATATCAATTCGGTACTTCAACCAAAGTTATAGTCACGTGCTACAGTACATTTTGGTCAATGGCAATCTGCATATACAATGATATAAGATTATAATACTGTATTTTACTGTACCTTTTCTATGCTCCCATATGTTTAGATACACACATATTTACCATTATGTTACAACTGCCTACAGTATTCAGTACAGGAACATGCTATACAGGAGCAACAGGCTATACCATACAACCCAGGTATGTAGGCTATAGACTTTAAATACATCGTGATATTCACATGACAAAATCACCTAACAATGCATTTCTCAGACTATATCCCATCGTACGTACGACTGTACTTGCAACATTCTTATTTTTAGAAATGGCTTTCACCTTCTTGGCTTGCTGTCTGCTTCTATTCCTAACAAGAATGTATTAAGACAGAATTCTGTTTTTTTTTTCATCTTTTATATTCTATTTACTCACTTAATTGTAAGCTTATTGAAAACAAGTTTTGATCATAACTTTAACCTTTACATTAGAACTAAATCATGGAGAAAAAATATTTTTTCATTAATTTTTACCAGATGTATCCACAAATGTGATTTATTTTTAGTTATGTAATTTTAAAAACACGTTGATGTAGATTTTTCAAAAATGACAACCCTGAAATTAATGAAAATGGTCATTAAAAGATTTCTAGGTTTTGCTTTTTTTATAAAAATCAGTATTTAGCATTTCACAGTGAAGAGGTCCTAAGTTTCTCATAACAACATGACATTATATAAAAATAGAAGACATAGACATCTTTAAATCTTTAATCCTTTGATTAAGCAGCAAGCATATCACTCTTCCAGGCCAAACACTGCTTAAACAAAAAGGGAAAATAAAGACGTGCAAAATATTTACAAAATATGCAAAGCACACAATAAAGACATCTCACTATATACATGTGTCATATTACTAATGAAGCTAAGATTTTTCTGCTGTGTGCTCTAATGTATGTAAATCAAATTACAGCACATCCCTCAGATGCAGCACCTTGGCCCATGTCTGGGATAGAACAGATTTTATATGAATCACAACATACTGAACAGCTGGACAGATGCTGGTGCTGACCAACTTGACTGACATCCCACATACTGTGTACTGAAGGTCTATTGACAAGAGACAAGACAACAAAAACTGTAAAGATATAGTATGCACATATGCAAGACAATCTAAGTGCTTTAAAAAATGCTTTAGATATTTTCTTTTAAGATATATAACTGTCACCCGTGGCTTTTAAAGAGAAAAAATAAGTATACATTCTTGAGTATTAAGAACTTTTAATCAGTTAAATTGTATCTGGTTATAATCCAGGGGAAAAACTATTTAAGATGATCCAATGAGAAAAAGGACTCAAGCTAGAAAAAAAGAGTTTATGCCAGAACTTAGGGTTTTTAGGGAAAGTGGTTCAAAGGTTAAAATGAAAATTAATCAATACATTTAAATTTATAGCTCTTTAATGCTGCAGAGACAATGGAAAGGACTATTTTTCTTATATTTTGGGAATACACAACCTTTCAAAACATAAATTAGGGCCTTAGGTGTTATTTCATGAAGTAGCTCTAAATGTGTTGAGAATGTGAATGTGCAAACATTTAAGCTTTATATTCCACTAGTATATAGCATTCTAAGTGATCTGTCCCTTTGCACAAATCATGATTCCAATATGAAATCATTGTATCAAAAATATTAGTAACACATTGAAATACTATTACTTGTAAAATATTCTTTGTAAGTGCTTAATGATTATGTGTTGAATTAAGAAGCCTTGAAATGTCTTTTTGTTTCTTTATAAAAAGGGGTCTCAGCATTTTTAGTTAATAGCACAATTGTGACAATATACTGATGCATCTTTAGATAACACAGGACAAATTCTTATATTTATTTTTATGAAATAATGTTGATGATTTAACCCTAAACCAATCCCACGAGTCAGGTTGGCTGCAAGGAATACACAAATGTATCCAAATAGTACAATAGAGATTTATCAAGAAAACATCCTTCATATCAAATGCAGACCATATTATTAAGAAATGGGCAATTTGAAGTTCATAAACTAAACACAAAAAGGGTATTGTAAATAAATGCATCCATTACCACCATCTCTACATAACTGACAAAATATAATTCTTTTTCTAAAGTCCCCAAGTATAGGCAACTACTATTAATAGTTAAAAGCTGATAGCATTTAGAAACATAAATTTTTTTTTTGAAATTAACTTCATTTTCAAGAAACTTAAAGACATTACATTTCAACAAATCAAGTCCTCACTTATATGTAAAATTCTTATCCCAATCCTCTCATTACTGATAGATGACAGGTCAATGACCCATAAACAAGGACTTTACACTAGGACCCTAAACTGTATACTAAAGGGTTAGTAGGTTCAGTACATTCTTTGTGGTTTCATATAATTGCTTTGCAATTGATTAAATTGCTTTCTTTTAAAGGAATACATTAAAATTCCTTTAGAAAAAAAAAAGCAACATTTTTTTTGAAAAAAGGGATATGTAGCTATAATTTCTTAAATATGCATAAAATGAACATAGGTCAAAATTTGAAATGCAGGCTATTTATTCTTGCACTCCTAACATAGGAAAATGTTTTTAAAAAATTAAATTAAAGAAAAAAAGCCAAACATCCTTAAGAAACTTAAGAAGGAGTTTTCACAATTCTTAAGTCAATATTCTTGTACTAAGAGCCTTGACTACAAAGAGGCAAGAATACAAAAAGCCTCAATAAAATAAATACAGTAAAAACAACCAAAAAAAAACCCTTGGTATATAGAATACTTAACTTTTTTTTTCTTTTATGAGATCACATTACTGAACATATATTCTAGTAAGGAAGCTAACTAGAGGCTTTTGTTGTATAGGGAACTGAAAAATTTCTTAGACATCCACTTACACTAGTCCACTGCCACAGAACTAGTTCGCAGCCTCAGTATCTAGGAAGGATTATTTTTTCCTCTTTTGCATCAGTCAGATGAGCATTGGTATAGTGATGGGGTGAAAAGTTACTGCAGCTCTGTCCAATTTAATTTTTAGTGCAGAGAGGACTGTGAATCTGTCTGAATTCCAATAAGTGATGGTGGCTGTTGACCACCAACCGTGGACAACACTGGTCTTGGGTTTAGACGGGGTGGCATAGAATTAGCAGGGCGAATGAGAGGTGGTGGAGGCTGATTTAAAGTTGGCCGGGGCTGGATGAACCGAGCCTGCTGCTGGAGTGGTGGAGGCTGCCGGTGAAGAGCAGGGGCAGCAGGCAGTGTTGGACGAAGAAGTGGTGGAGGCTGGTTCAGAGTGGCAATGGGGGCTGTCGGTGTTGGAGTGGATGATGGGGCAGGAGGTGAAGGACCCAGAGTCCGCGGAGCCTGTGGGGTCTGTGCCTAGAGGTAAGGAAACAAAAATACACGTATGAGATCTAAGTCCTAATGAATTTAATACAAAATAGTTTGGCCTGTCACAGAAAAAAACAAATCAAATCAAAACAAAACAAAAACATAACACCAGTGTTTATTGGAAGCACAAGCTTCTTTTATTTTAAAGAAAACAAAAACAAAAAATCAAAAACCAATGAGGCTACCAAACAGGCATCTTTATTTGTAAACAGCTTAACACTGGAAATAAAAATAAGACAATGAAAGAACAATACACTCTCCATTCTTCTAGGATCAGAACTTAGCATGTCATTATGACTGAAGAGTCACAAGAGATGCACCACTGAGTAAGTGTATTGTCAACCTTTCATGCTCATTTAGCTAGCCCTCTGACAAATTAACCTTACAGAACACCACACAAAATGGTGATTCCTCAACTCATATTAGCTCAAATTCCATACACAAACACACCTCCTCTTCTTCATCAGTGCTCTTCCCTGATGGCACATTAGAAGCACTTTTTGTCTCCTCCCCTAAAGTAGAAGCATCACCATTAGAAGCCTGGGTTCCTTGTTCTGCTTCCCACTCCTGCAATACCTCCTCTAAGTTAAACCGACGCCTGTAGTTTACAAAGAAGTTCTTCACTTGGCCAACAGTCTTGTTGCCAATTACATCTGCAATAGCTTGAAAATCTTTACCATATTTGCGGACACCTGGAAGGCAAAGTAAATAATACACCTGTGAAGGATCAATAAGGAGAGCTGTGTGTACTATACATCATGCACACACAAAAGATACCAGCAATGAAAATCCTTTCTGATAAACTCTGGTCATTTCTCAATTCTGAGATAGAGGCTAAGATATCAGGGTCACAGATGAAAACTATCAATTATGTCATTTCATCGAGCCAGCCACTTGCCTTCAACTGAACAATCAGAAACTTACCATTTTTTACATACTCAGTTATTTTCTCCAATCCTCTCTTGAACTCTCAAATATAGTCCATTTATTGTAAAGCATTGAATTCTTTGTTCCATCCTCAATTCCACATTCATTTATTTCCCTAGTAGCCAGTCACCTAAATTTGAGCAACATCGTTTGTAAACAAAACTGGATGGGAATGAACCATCTGTCTTATCCCCTCAATGGACTGAGTGAGTAGCAGGGTTCCCCCATTAAGAAAAGCAATATAATTTTGGTTTTAATACTAACCAAAGTATTCGTAATAACTTCAACACGAATGCGTGCCTATCCCACCAGGGTACCAACAAATAGAAATGATGTAAGATAAACATATTAATAGGTATAAAAAGCAGAATCATCATCAAAAGCTGATGCATTAAGAAAACGTATTTTTCTGAGTCTGTTGGATTTTAAGTCACTTAATAGTTCTCAAAACTGTAAGTATGAAGGATTTTAAATAATAAGGTAATAGTAATGACTACTTAAATAGCCCTTGTGCTCATCATTACAACCTTAAAATTAAGAAGGGTTGTATATGTTATTTGAGAACCTAACTTTTCATTAAGGAAGTTTCATTATAATGAAGGATAATGATTTATGAAGTTGATGGCCAATTAAGCTATACAGAATTTAAAATGGATAATAATCCTTTCTTAAGGGATACTAAAACGAGTTCACAGATTCACTCTAGAAAGAGATGCACTTAGCTCAAAACATAAAAGTTAACAAACATTTTGATTTTATAACTTGATAACTGCTCTTTAAAATGTCAGAAAACAGCAATCTGTACAATAATCACAGATAAGAAAATAGTATATAGATATGTTAATACCCAGCAGGAATGCTAGATATATTCTTACTGATACCAAATGATATGAAACATTCAATTATCTTAAAGCACCACCATCACAATATGACAGAATTCTGCTTTAAAATTCTACTTTTATTTTAAACTGAAAATTAGCAATAATCATCTCTAGCTACATTAAACCAGTGGGGCTTGACTCTGAGAGGAATTCCTTTATCTTAGAGCATTTTTGAGCAGGAAGTCTGACATTAATATCCTGCAACTATATCCCATTTTTAATGTAGAGTCTTGGGTTTGTAAGCTGTAAGCTATGCTCATTTGCTCTGTTCTCAAAGGGAAAGACATATGCATGACAATAAAGTAATTAGTGACAGGCATTGTTTATGTTTTATCAATATAAATGAATTTATATGCTAATTAAATCTATGAGTTGACTTCCAATTTGTCCTCTACAGTTAAGTATGAATTCTAATGGTGACTAGATTCTACCAAAGATATATTTGGCAATAAAAATCCAAGGTTATTTCATAGCAGGAGCTGCTATCACACATTCAAGTACTCCTCCATTATACTACTTAAAACAGGAACTTTTAAAAGGCCGAGTCTTTGTGCCATTTCTAAACCGTAACTCTGAGAGTGCTGCACTGACAGTGTTCTGCCAGCATACTGATTTTCCTAAGAGATATTTAATGTGCATTCTAGCAATGCCCAAACCTACATGAGTTTAGAAATAAGCATCTGAAGTCTAGGGTTAGATTATATTCCTAGCAAGAAGTCACATTAAGACTAAATTTTGACTCCAAGTCTGGGGGTATCATAACCCTCAGAATACCTATTTGTTTTGCAAAATACATTCCAAAACCACAAGTTGTTTCCAAGTCTAATTCCATTATGTGACTGTCCATCCTTCTAACTCATCTTTTGAGAGTAATTTTAATTTTTTTCTCAGAGGACTTTACCTTGTCACTGATATCATCACATTTGCAAAATTCTGAAAGCTTAACCAGCTTTGCAAAATTCAAATCTACTTCCCATAAGAACTTTAGTTTTTCTTTCCCAAGTCTCCCAGCTTTATTAACTCATACATGCTAGTCTAAAATCTTGGGACTCAACCCACACTGCAGACTTCTGTAGTTTGACTGCGGATACCAATCAGTGTCCTGAGAATTAAGTATACCCAGATGCATGTGTATTAATTCCTTCAGGCTTCAGGATGGCTAGACAGGATCTGAAATAGCTGGGGCTTCTTGGCAGTCTCCTCTGGACAAGAACAGCTTTATCTGCTTGTCTTAGTGTGTTTGACAAATTCCATATTTTCGTTCTGTATGTGAGAAGGGTTGAGAAATACTGTCCTATGCTGAGTACATAGGAAGTGCTTAAAAATAAGAATTTTCTTCCTTGTAAGGCTTCATTCTATTTTTCTTCCCCAAAGCACAAGAGGGATATATGGCTGACTTCTTTATTATCTTCACACATCCAGTGACGTGGTCATTAGCATGTTTGAGTTAGAAGATGGATTTCTCAAGTTCTATACTGTGGCCAACAAACAGGCAAACTCCACTGAAACACTAACAGATTTAAGTGGGACTGCTTCTTTAGCACTCCCAGCTGGGCTTCCAGGACAACTAACAGGGGCAGTGATGAGGAATAAATAACTTGAAAAACCTCTGGTATCAGAGCTACCTTAGATTCAATCTGTATCTGAGGGGAGAGAAGTCCATTATTTTCTTATAGTTTATAACAGACAAGGCAATCCAACTGCTTTCTCAGGAAAGGAGTAAGATATAATGACTCAATGAATCCTTCTTTTCCTAAAAATGTAAAAGGCTTAGACATATTTGAAGCACTATTGCTAAAAAGAGGTCAGTTTGCAAAGGTTAGTGGAATGAATAAACACTTTTAGAGAACTGTGAAAAGAGGCAAAAAATAAATTTCCCAGGTGGGAAATTGGTGTCTCTCAATTCTGAAAACAAAATCAATTTTTATTTTTTAACCTAGAAGGGATGGCATCGACAGTTAATTTTCATATGTTTAAGAAATTATTTTTAGGTTCAGTGCCCACACCATAGTGATTATGGTGCCGGCCACATACACTGAGGTTGGCAGGTTTGAACCCAGCCTGGGCCAGCTAAGCAGCAATGACAACTGCAACAAAAAAATAGCTGGGCGTTGTGGAGAGAGCCTGTAGTTCTAGCTACTCGGAGGCTGAGGCAAGAGAATCACTTTAAGCCTAAGAGTTTGAGATTGCTGTGAGCTGTGATGCTATAGCACTCTAAGGAAGGTAACATAGTGAGGCTTTGCCTCAAAAAAAAAAGAAATTATTTTTAAAATTTTATTTTAGACTTAAAAAAAAAAAAAAAGGAAAACATTAATGGTAATGTGTAGTGAAATTCCAGAGGATTTTTTTCATAATTTCATTAGCACAATTTCTTTTTTTCTTTTTTTTTTTTTTTGGAGTTTTTGGCCGGGGCTGGGTATGAACCCACCACCTCCAGCATATGGGGCCAGCACCCTACTCCTTTGAGCCACAGGTGCCGCCCCAGCACAATTTCTTAAAGTGAGTGTGTACTTAATATAATAAATTTTAAACTAAAACCATTTGGAAACATGTATTTCTTTCCATCTCTGATAAATTACTTCCAAAATTCAGTATTTCATAAGGTATAAAAGACGCCAATAGCAGTAGAAAAGTGATTGATGCATATATGGGAGGGCTAAAAGTCAAAATCACATACTCTTTTTCCAAAGTCTATCCTTTCTTGATTTTGCATTCCCATCTATTTCTTGTTAAATTCCATTACTGAAATGCTAGAAATTTTGAATCATCAATTATCTGAAGTGTACCAAAGGGCTGACAATCCTACTTCTGAACCTCCATTCTTATTGTTATGATACAAAAAATTCTCTAAAACAAAAGTAGGCTTCTCAGATGAAAAAGGTTAAGAACCTCTTATTTCCACTTCCTTTTGATTAGTCATGTACTGGCTTTACCATCTTTATATTTTTATCAACTACCAAATCTATTTTTTCTCCTTTATGAACCATTCTGGCTTTGTATTTATTTTTTTGTATGAGAGGAAATTAGAAAGGAGACAATTTTTAGACTTATAACTTTATTTCTCTTAAAAAGAAATATATGAACTAGAGGAAGATAAAGTAACTTTTATTGTAAGCATAACCTACTTGAACACAGTTCTGTCATTTTCTGCTTTAAATGAGAAGGCAATAATATGAAAAAAATAACTAAAAATTAAGGTTGATATCTTGATAAAATTGGAGAAAGGTTTTTTTAGTTCTTCCTAAAACAGCATAAAAATTTTAGTTGAGGATCATTTTTTTTTAGCACTAATGACTAGGAAATAAATATATTTAAGAAATGACCTAAAGTTAAAATGGCAAATATTACATACATGCTTCTGCTGTCCTTTACACATTTTAACGAATGTTTTGTATTATCATTTAAATCTTTTAAGTGTGTTTTGAAAATAGCTAACAATTATGTCATTTTACATGGAAAAAAGGTATACCTAGAATCCAATTCCTCTCTTTAGTCTTGCTAGATAAGTATTATTTATCATATGAATATCAAATTTGATTTTAGGGTAATTCTTTTTTTTTTTTTTTGAGACACAGTCTCATTATGTCACCTTCGGTAGGGTGCCGGGGCCTCACAACTCACAGAAACCTCAAACTCTTGGGCTTAAGCAATTCTCTTGCCTCAGCCTCCCAAGTAACTGGACTACAAATGTCCCCCACACTGCCTGTCTATTTTTTGTTGCAGTTGTCACTGTTGTTTAGCTGGCCCAGGCTGAGTTCAAACCCTCCAGCCTCAGTGTATGTGGCTGGTGCCATAACCACTGTGCTCTAGGCGCCAAGCCTAGGGTAATTTCTAAAAGCATTATAGGTTAGGAAAAAATAAATACAATATAAGGTACAAACACAAATATTTCAGCATTAACATAAATATGGGAAGACCATAATTGGTCTGTTAATTAATTTTTTATAATAGAAAATTTAGATTCTTAAGACTTGAAACAGATAATAGAAATTGTAAAAGTACCTTTTCTTAGCAAATATTTTAAGAGAATTAATTTAGCAGCATTAATGATACCCCCCCTCCTGGGACAACTGAAGAATATTATTAAAATTATAACATAGGCAGAACTAAAATTAACATAATATGGTGACAGATTACAAAAGTATAAACTGATACCTATTTGATGTAAGCATGATTTTCCCCCTTTCAACTAAGGAAAAAAGAAAGGAAAACTTATTTAAATGGTTAACAGTTAAGTAGACGGGACAGGAAAGGTAGAAAATATGTAAACTCCAGGAAAAGAAATGATCTTATGTTTGGTTTTTAAAGAGTAACAACATCTATTTAGAGGCCTTGTGTGGTGGCTCAAGCCTGTAATCTCAGCACTCTGGAAGACTGAGGTGGGTGGATTGCTTGAGCTCAAGAGTTCGAGACAAGCCTGAGCAAGAGCGATACCTCATCCCTAAAAAAATAGCTGGGCATTGTGGCAGGCTCCTATAGTCCCAGCTACTCAGGAGGCTGAGGCAAGAGAATCATCTGAGCCCAAGAATTTGGGGTTGCTGTGAGCTAAGACGCCACAGGACTCAACACCAGGTGACTCAGTAAGATTGTCTCTAGTGAGGGAAAAAAAACCAAAACAATGTTTATTTAATAGTAAAGCTGTAAATCTTATTAGTGGTCCTAGAGTATTTCTTTTTCCAGATCACTATAATAGTCTACTATGAGCAAGATAAAACATTTATTTAACAAATGAGTGTCAAATCAAAATATATGTGTAAAATGTCTTGAAAATCAAGTGCTATACAAATTAAAACATATTAATATCAAAACATAATTTATTATTACTTTGTAAGACTGAAATGGCCATTGGAGTAATGCACAAAGTTTTACTATAAATGAAGATTAAAAAGTAGAAGAAGAAAAAACAAAAACTGACTGATGAGTACTTCTGGATAGCAAAGTATACATGTTAAAACAGACACCACAATTATGCACCTTAATCACACTAAGGCTAAAGTCTAGGTGACATTACTATATGATTATACTTTATAAGGCACACTTGTGAGCATTATGTAAATATGTGAGGACATCAGACAAAATGGCACTTTTTAATTCTCTCTAAAGTAACCATTTTGGACATAAATAGCCTTATACTTTTTATTTAAGGTAACAATTACAAAATATCCAAAAGAAAATCAAAAATTCCAAAGTGCCAAAATAAATAAAAACAGAGACATTGATACCATTAACACATTACTAAGACGGTACCTTTGAAATCCTAAGAACACCCACAGGAACATCCATACAAACTGCTGCATTAGCATAATTTATTTAAAGGGTTACTTTTTAAATGTGCAAAGTAGAATACAAAATTTATTTCGGTACAGAGGGAAATCTTTGGTCATATGTATTAATACTTCATTTTTAAATTCAAATATTTATAAGCTAAGATAGATACAAATCTTATCATTGCCCTTCCCTTGGATGCAGCTTTGTGTAATATCCAGCCCACCCAGATTCAATGGACTCTTAGCATTTAAAGTAGTGCTGTAGAGCTCTATCAAATACTGAGTGCTGTACAGATAAACATTAGCTCAGACTTTTCCTAGCAGATTCTCTTCAGAACTCCTTTCACTGGGATAACTTCTTATATTTGAGTAGAGAGGTAATATACTAACCTTTAAGGAACTGAATACTGGAAATCAGCATTCACTCCTTGGTAGGCTAAATACTATGATGGAGGGATATATAGGCCTATAAGAATAAAAGCAATGCCCATTCAAGACAACTATGCTAGAGTTATATTCTAATTGAACTAAAGAAGCCACTGAAAATGCTCACTAATTTTGTACACAAATGTTTAAATCATCAGACTCTAACTTTAAAACAGCTTTTATTGAACATTATAAACAAACCTGTTCTGACTCAGAAACTTAGTTCTACAATTACAAATGTGCTCAATGTGCATCCACCACCCTGTCTCCTAGTGACTGGTCTGGTGTATAGGCCAAAGGGAAAGCTGACATCATCCTGCTGGCACCCTCCTGTGACATCTTCCAATCATGCTGGCTGGCTGGTCCTTACTCTCATCCAAACTGCAGTCATCTCTCAGTTAATTTTTAATTACATTATTTCCATGTTTGAATGATGCTTGCACAGCATTTTTGTACTGAATATGTTCTGTGATGAATATTTAAAAATACTTTAATTAATTTTTTTGAGACAGAGTCTCACTTTGGAAATATTTTAAAAGGTATGCTTATACATTTCACTGGGGCCCTACTCCCTCATACTACTTAACCTAGATAAAAAGATGTTAGTAGTCAACACAAAGAGGGAGGGCTCAGCGAGGAATAAAGAAATGTTGACCAAACTTTAAGTTACACAATCAGTCCTGCAGACAGTTTAACTTGAAGAGGAAAAAAAAATCCGTAACACTGAATAAAAGAACAATTTGTCCTTCTTTAAGTAATATAAACATTGAGAAAATCCAAATTTATAATGTTTCCAATTTGCCCATGGGTATTCATAATACAAAAAGTCTTCTGCCATATAATTCATCAAAACAGTCTCATAAGTAGTGCATTTAAATCACTACATGTGTATTTTTTGATATGTCTCTAAAGTCTCCTTTTAAAAAAATATATATTTAAAGTCAGGTTTCTAAGCATTCAGTGGTACATCTCTTGGTATGATACACTGAAATTTAAACATATAGTTAATATTTACAATACCTGACATTTATCAAATAGAAATATATTCTAATATAGAATTAGAGAAACCAGAAACATATCATCATCTGTTTATGCTTTTAACTATCAACTATGAGATATCAACAAATGCTATATAATAAGAATGAACCAACTGCAGGAATACTGAAGCAGAAGCAGAGAAAGCCTACATGATCGCTTACACTTATCACCACCATCCATTATTTAGTGCTGAGAATGCATTATGTGCTACTCAGGACCCAAAATGCACATAGACTCAGTATGTCACATCCATAAATACAACACAGGAGTCCTGGTCACCAGGACTTTGTGGTATACACAAGAGCCCTTTCATGATCCATTTCTACAGGAAGGGAAGAACTACAGTAGTAACCTTTCATGACAAATTAAAAAATTATTAACAATAATAACTGCTTATCTTTAATATACCTTGCACTGCTAGAAGCTGCTCCTCTGTGGTCCAACGGGCATTAATTTTCTGATTTGACTACAAAATTAAAGAGAAGTTTCCTAATGAGGATATGAAGACAGACATTTTTTCAAAGTGCTCATTTTTTTAAACTTTTCACCAAAATCAGACATTAGATTACTAAAACTTTGATTAATGGAGACTCCATTTTTAGAAGGATTAAAAAATATATTATGAGTTACCTTTTAACCACACAGAAAGATAAAGGGATGGGAGAATGAACAACATTTGCATTTATGTTTTTGTTAGATATTAAAACCTGAGAAAATCTATTAATCTCCCATTTTCTGACTAAAATGTTCCTATCACACATTGCAGGTAGTAATTTTCCCCTTGTTTTAAACATTTAAGAGACATTATTTTCTTTAGATAGGATGTATGACTCTAAAATTTCTTCCCTTCATATTTAGATTAACCTCTCCTTATTCCCCCTAAAACAGTGCTATAACTTAACACAGGACTATGGAGCAAACCTAAGTCCTAAAACATTTCTTTAAATTCCTGATGTAGAAAGCGAGTTTGACGAGAATAGATTTTTTTTCTTCCAAAACCTTCTAACATTCTTCCTGATATCTTTGTTCAAAAAAAAAAAAAATCATTAAATGTAGGGTTTTTATTACGTTAATGTCACAATATCAAATACCTAAATCAGATTTCACTAGTCTACCCATTAAATAGTAAATCAAAGACCTTTACAGTAAATGGAGTGATAGAAATAATTACACCAGCTTGCAGAGGTTTATAGAAGGGAATGCCAAGATCAAGTGGCATGGTGTAATACCTGGATATGCTGGGCCAAACAGAAAGCTCCTTTGAGAAGCTTCCTTTGGGAAGTGGTGTTTAAGTCTTACCTCACCCCAGGTCTTAGCAGTAGGAGTTTCTAGAGTACGTGGTATACAGAAGTTTTGTGTGATACCAGCTTTCTCACCATGAGTGAAGAGGTATAAGTATTCAGAAGAAAGAATAAAATGAAAATTCAAAGTTAAAAATAAAATCTATGAGAAAAGAAAGGAAAAAGTAAAGAAGGCCTTAAAAGTAAGGAAAACCCTAAATATGAACCATGTTTTCCAGATATTCTGTCTTAATAAAGGGTAGCAAAGCAGGCCACACAGAAAATAGATGATCCTTAAGGTCCAGATACTGCTGATGAAGCAAAGGGCACAAGAGAAAGGAAAAGGGGAGGAAGAAGAGGAAAAATAGCGAGGGACACACAGAAGCAATAATAAAAGAATGAACCAAAACTAAAAAAGTAAAAAGAAAAAGGAGATAGAGGAAAAACTAGAAATTTAATCATTATGTCCCCCCAAAAGTGGAGTAAAAGAAACAGAGCCGGAGACAGGGATTTGCTCTTGCTCAGGCTGGTCTTGAATTCCTGAGCACAAGCAATCCATTTGCCTTGAACGCACTTCCCAGAGTTTCTGCTTATATCCACACAGCCTAATATTCCTTTGGCACTGGAATGGCCCACTAGTTTTTTAGTCAAACCCCAGATGAAGACCAGCTTCAATTTAGGATAGTGGATGTTTACTTACTGACTTGCTAGAATCTCCCTCAGTTTAGAGATACTCACAAAGTAAATATGTGGAAGCTAAGGCTGGTTAAAGAAATAGTAGATTACCAGTTCAAAGTTTATGACTGCTCATTTGGGGGCATATAGTCAATAAACGGAGTTTAGGCAGAACTGCAAGCACTACCACATTTGCTATTATTAAACATTCCCTCCACTTCTTTCTTTTATTTTGGCTGAATATCTGTGGATGCTATGGATGAATTTGTGTCATTTAAAGATACACACTTTTTTTTTTTTTTTCAGACAGAGCCTCAAGCTGTCGCCCTGGGTAAAGTGCTATGGCATCACAGCTCACAGCAACCTCCAACTCCTGGGCTCAAGCACGTCTCCTGCCTCCACCTCCCAAGTAGCTGGAATTACAGGCGCCCGCCACAACACCTGGCTATTTTTTGGTTGCAGCCGTCATTGTTGTTTGGTGGATCCAGGCTGGATTAGAACCTGCCAGCTCAGGTGTATGTGGCTGGCACCTTAGCTATTTGAGCCACAGCTGCCGAGCCAAAGATACACACTTGTAGTATAAATAATATGATTGTGTATCTCTAGGAGAGGAGAGATAATGGAAGATAAAAATTTGGAGAATACCTATATTTATGCACAGAAAGTAAAATTACAGCTGAGAACAGAACAACATGGTTACAAAGGAACATAACTTCTCAAAACTAAAGGAAGAAGAAAAAGAAGGGGTAGTCATCTATGTTAAGGACTCAGAAAAAAGGTAAGGGGAATCAGAAGTCGAAAGTTGTGGCATGTTATCATTAGTGCCAATGTTAAACTTTAAGCAGCAGCTTTAGTGTAAAAGTGCAGAAGGAACAGTTGAAACTGTGTAGGATTAAATGGTTTATAAGTAATAAAATGCAATCAGTGCAAGGGGATGAAGGAAAAACAGGGGCAAATATTACAAACATACAGGATTTCTGTAATTTATTAACTTTTATATTGTCTTTTAAACTCAAGAAAACAATTTGAGATTTATTTAATTTTGAAAAAAAGACAACTGGAATATAATCTAGGAACCTAAAACTATGTGGTAGTTGTAGTTAGCTAGATAGTAACACAAGAGTATTTTCTTCCATAGAAATCCTAGTTTGAAATGCTGTTTTAAAAATAATTGCATAGCCTAGCGTGGTGGCTCACACCTATAATCCTAACACTCTGGGAGGCCAAGGTGGGTGGATTGCCTGAACTCACAAGTTCAAGACCAGCCTGAGCAAAAGCGAGACTGCACCTCTAAAAAAATAGCCAGGTGTTGTGGCAGGCACCTGTAGTTCCAGCTACTCGGAGGGCAGAGCAAGTGATTACCTCAAGTCCAGGAGTTTGAGGTTGCTGTGAGCTATGACAGCACAGCACTCTACCCAGGGTGACAAAGTGAATCTCTGTCTCGAAAAAAAAAATTTTTTTTAATAATATAAAATAAAATATGTAAGAATACTATGAAAGGTTCCAAAGAGCCTTTTAAAACAGTCTATAGGGGCAGCACCTGTGACTCAAAGGAGTAGGGCACCGGTCCCATATACTGGAGGTGGCGGTTTCAAACCCGGGCCCAGCCAAAAAAAAAACAACAACTGCAAAATGAATAAATAAATAAAACAATCTATGACATCCTTAGGAAATTCAGCACTTTTACTTCATCCTTTCCCTGATAAATTAATTTGTCTTTAAATCTTTCTTATTTCTATCAGTGATAGATTCAAATTATCTCTGAGTTGGAAGTGTTGGAAAAGGTCACCAAGGTAAACTTTCTACCCAATGCTGAAAATTCCATCCAATATCTGTAATGAAGGGACATCACCAACTTTGCATGAAAATATCCATAGATGATAGCTCGGCACCTGTAGCTCAGTGAGTAGGGCACCAGCCACATACACCGAAGGTGGAAGGTTTGAGCCCGGCCCAGGCCTGCTAAACAACAATGACAACTGCAACCAAAAAAAAAAAAAAAAAAAAAAGGCCGGGCGCCTGTGGTCCCAGCTACTCAGGAGGCTGAGGCAAGAGAATGGCTTAGCCCAAGAGTCTAAGGTTGCTGTGAGCTGTGACACCACAGCACTCTACCGAGGGTGACATAATGACACTCTGTCTCAAAAAAATAAAATTAAATAAATCTCTCTCTCTCTATATCTATATATATATCCATCCATGATGGGAAGTTTCTAGATTCAAAAAGCATCCTTTTTCAGTTATAATTATTCTTCCTTCCTGGATTCATTATTCTCCTTGCTGCCCACTTATCTATTTATCTCCATCCAAAATAAATCAACTCATGCTGCCAACACCCTCAAAAACTCACATACTTTCAAGGACACACTTTAATTTCCTACTTTGGAATTTTTTTTGATTTATCACTGTTTCCATTCCTACAACTAATGCCCAACTGTACTGATACCCCTTTACCATTTATCATTCACATCCTTAATATTTCAGTAGCTATAAGGTTTCCCTATTCTAATATATCCTATATAATAATGCCAGGATAATTTTCCTAAAATTAAACATTTTCATTACATCCTTCTTATACTGAAGAAACTAAAAGGTCTTTCCATATGACTTAATTTAAAAGGGAAACTTCTTTCTAGCTTTCACAAAGACTTATATACTCTGGCCCTTGCCCACTGACCCCTATCACAAAGAAGCCCCTGCAGGGTTGGCACTTGTGGCTCCAAGGAGTAGGGCGCCAGCCCCATATGCCAGAGGTGGTGGGTTCAAACCCAGGCCCAGCCAAAAACTGCAAAAAAAAAAAAAAGAAACCCCTGCTCAACCCTGTCAACATCTCTCATAAACTGTGTTCATTCGTTCTCTGCATCGAGGTGGCCTTCCTAAGCAGATAATATGCCGCCCTTCTTAAGAAAGGGCTGTTATGGCTCAGCGCCTGAAGTGGCTAAGGTGCCAGCCACATACACTTAAGGTGGCGGGTTCGAATCCAGGCAGGGCCCATCAAACAACAATGATGGCTGCAACCAAAAAATAGCCGGGCATTGTGGCAGGTGCCTGTGGTCCCAGCTACTTGGGAGGCTGAGGCAGGAGACTTGCTTGAGCCCAGGAGTTGGGAGGTTGCTGTGAGCTGTGATGACACATCACTCTACCTAAGGGGACAGTTTGAGGCTCTGTCTCAAAAAAAAAAAGAGAGCTGTTTCCACACTTTCATTGAAGTCTCACTAGCAATTAGCACAATAAATGACCATACAAGAAGTATAGTGCTTTTAATTTCTTCTCACCAGATTTACATTTTGAATATACTATTCAACAATAAACCACTGCCCATATTATTCCCTTTGCTTGAAATGACCTCTGCCCCTTCCAAATGTGCAAAAATCCCACTTCAAACCTCAGCTGAAACATCACCTCTGTAAGTCAGTCTCCTCTAGTCACTTAGCCAGAATGAACAATGTTTGTTTTCTTGTACAGGTGCTTAAAATTCTATCATATAACTTTCATCAGTTTGCCTTTCCATCTAAGGTGGAAAGATCACTTCATCTTGTCCTCATTTTTTTATGTGCTTCTCGCTTCCCACATACATTACCCACAGTGCTCAACACAGTGCCTCACGTGAAATAGGCAATCAATAACTATGTGAAAGTGAACAGACTTTCTTCACTAAATTTTTCCCTAAATGAAAATAATGGATACAACCAAATTAATAAGCACTTTAGTTAACTGTTTACTTCCAGTAAAATTATTTCATTTAACGGTCTATTTTAAAATTCCAAAAGTTATGAATATTGTTAGATTAGGTATAGTCTAACCTAAAGGTAAACGGATGGATTACATGATTTTTTAAGATCTTTACTATGATTGTTAATTTAATATATGACGATCAAGTTGCCCTTCTCTCAAAAGCAAAAGGAATAATATGATAAATATATCCAGGGGACTTTCTAGATGATAAAACATATATATATATTTTCAAATCATACGAACTTGACAAATCACCCCCAAAGTAAAATTCAAATTTTTTTTTCCCAGAAATAAAATGGATTTTATTTCGTGTTGACTTTGTATCTTGTGACCTGGTTTACTCACTCCTTAGTTCTAGTGTTCTGTTGTTTGTCCTTCGTTTCTACAGATGCTTAAGCATCTTCTTTGTAGACAATCATGATCTCCATGAATATGGACAGTTTTATTTCTTCCACTCCAATCTTTATGTATTTTCTTTCTTTTTCTTGCTTTATGGATCTGGCTAAGGCATCATTAGATGTGGGCAAGATGTTCATGAAGAAACGGTACCTGATCTTTGACAAGCCAATTAAAAACATTGAGTGGGGAAAAGATTCCTTATTTAACAATGGTGCTGGACGAACTGGCTGGCAACCTGTAGAAGACTGAAACTGGACCCACACCTTTCACCATTAACTAAGATAGACTCTCACTGGATGTTGCCTTAAGGGTCTCATGGAAAAACGATGTAGCGAAGAATAAGCACGCTTATTGAAATTGTGTTTTAAACAAAGGTGACCATCTGCTCGCTCAGGCAAAATGGCTAAAATTCAAATTTCAATGTATAGAATGTATGATACCAAAATTTTGGTAATTTTATTTTTTAATTATTTTTACAATAAACCAAAAGATATAATAAATGTTTTGATAATTTCTAATCCAGTAACTGTATTAAAAAACTGAGAATCTAATAACAATTTCGCTATTATTTGAAAATATCCAAAAAGTAAGAGGCAGCATGATATACATATACCATCCCTATAATCAGGGACTCTTAAGAATCTATGATATAGCTAGAATTTCATTACTTACTACTTCTGTGATCATGAACAAGTCAGTTAACCTCTTTGAGTTCCAGTTCTCTCAGGTAAAACAGTAGTATCTGCTTCAAGTACTTGTATGAATTTATGTAAAGACCAAATGAGGTAGCACAGAGGAAAGTTATAAACTGCTACTGTACTTTCATGTTTTTCTTTACATAATGTAAATGAGCGAAGTTGTCCTGTGATCTCATGAAACATATGAGATTATAAATACCCATTCCTTGAAAATTCAAATTAATATGAAGGTACAAACCACAGGTAACAATTTTTGCATTTGTTAGGTAAAGTTCCTGTAGTTGTGTCCCACACCGAGGAGATGTGCCAATATATACCCTTACATTGTGCCCATTAGCTGGAGACTTTTTCTTTAAAATTGTCTTGGTCTGGTGTTTCCTTATAATAGAAAAATGTTAAATTATTCCTTCATTTTATGTAATGATGATATATGATTTAACTTTTCTTTCTTTTCTGACAATTTTGGGAAGACATTTTCCTAGGAATTTGTATATTTTAATATTCAAGCTTGTTAGCATGAAGTTTGCTACGCTATTCATGTTTTTAATATTTGACTTTTTTAGATTATAAAATGTCATTTAACATCTTTGTTTTTTAAGACATGACTAAATACAAAATTAAAATGCTTTAATAGAAAATTTAAAATAATTTTTTGTTGCAATAATACAACAAAAAAAGGTAGTTCTTTTTTGTATTATAGTGACCTTAAATAAATGTTACTACTAGCATGTTTATCAGTTTACCTTATCAGTTGACCTGTGGGTTTGGCATGAGACACTGGTTTATAATATATTTTTCATTCTTCTAATGTTCTTGAAAAAGTTTATTCAAAACAGCCAACAAAAATAATTTTCCTCATAATAAGTCTTCCTTTCTGAAAGATCATTTCTAATGATTAAGATGACCTATGTTGCACTGTATTTCTAAAGTACTACTCTCTGCCTCCTTCCCAACCCCTCACATATATTTCATCTGTAGCTATTTCAGTCAGCCTGTGATTTGGGGTGTGGCGATGGAGGAGTCCCATTAAGATTAAAGAAGATTATTTGATTATCACATACACAGAAAGGCAAATTCAGGATATAAAGCAAAACATAGGAGTCTTAAAAGAGAGAGAGAGGGAAAAGGTTTTATAAATAGAAGCTTCTGTAAGACCACTTAATTGGATCTTAAGGACATTAAATACTTCTATAATTACCACAAATACCAAAAACATCTTTAGACTGCATCTGAAATATAAACAAGATTTGAGAAAATGATCAATCTATACCTCATTTTTAGATTTTTTCCCCCAGAGATGTAAGTACAAGAATGTAAGTTTACATAATAAAATCCTAATTGGAAATCTAAGCCAACAGATAAATAAATTAAAGTTTGTTAAACTCCTGTTCTTGTGGTGTTTTTCTTTCTATCTATATTAACAATTCACACAGGCAAGAAAGAGGTTTGAGTAAACATTACTGTAGACCCAGAAATGCACTGGCTTGTTCATCAAAGAGCTTCTGGTATCACATATACTGCTCCTACTCTGATAGCTATTTTCCCTAATTACTTTGCTTGATACGAACTGCTGAGGGCAAGAAAGAAATAATTTACCTTAAATACAAAACCATGAGGCAACCCTCAAAAGACCAACTATCTAAATGAAAAAACAGAGACATAACAAACTACTTTTATTATAAAATCTTCAAAGTACTATCAACATGTACATCCAAAATAGTACATGAACAGGGAATAATACTTCAGAGAACAGGGTTTCACTATATTTAATCATATGTATTCTTTAATAACCTACCTCAGGAGGTTTGAATTCTTCAATTCCACCTTCCATTTTCTGTTTAAGTGCACTGTTTACTTGCTTAGCATTCTGAACCTTCAACAAAATAACCAAAAATGTGAATATAATCATATACTTAGGTAAATTTGAGTGAACACCCAATAAATGGAAATGACATATTCTAAAATTTGCTTAAATTTTGAGGACAGTAGACATACATATTACACTTAGTGGTGAGATAAACCACTCATTCAACTAATAACCACATCAATATACATACCTAACAAATAGATTTTGAATATCTTTGAATATCATAAATTAGATTCTCAGAATATCTATTATTAATAATAATGGCTCTTATAACCAAAGATAACTGGCATAAACAGGAATTAAATAAATTAAATATATTTTGACCAACAACAATTATTCCAATAATAATAACAGTGGAGACCAATATTTACAAGATGTTTATTATGTATAAAACATCATTCTCAGGGTTTTATTTGTAATAAATCACTTGATTCTCATTTGTTAATAAGTACAATCAATTCTGTGAATAAGAACAATTGGCTCTGCTGTAACACGACAAATACATTCTTAAAAGTTACTATACTATTGGGTGGTGCCTGTGGCTCAAAGGAATAGGGTGCCGGCCCCATATATTGGAGGTGGCAATTTCAAATCCAGCCCCAGCCCCCCCCTCCAAAAAAACAAAACTGCCAAAAAAAAAAAAAAATTGAAAAAGTTACTATACTCTGCAAAATCCCCAATAAAAACCACAGGGCTGACTCAGTGCCTGTAGCTCAGTGGCTAGGGTGCCAGCCATATACACTGGGGCTGGTGGGTTCAAATCCAGCCCGGGCCTGCAAAACAACAATGACAACTACAACAAAAAAATAGCCGGGTGTTGTGGAGAGTGCCTGTAGTCCCAGCTACTTGAGAGGCTGAGGCAGGAGAATCGCTTGGGCCCAAGAGTTTGAGGTTGCTGTGAGTTGTGACACCAAGGCACTCTACCGAGGGCAATATAATGAGACTGTGTCTCAAAAAAATTTAAGAAAACACCCACAAGGCTTATAGGGAAAAGGAGATTGGAATATAACCCTCAGAAACTTCATCAGTAACACGTAAGAAAACAGGCACTTAACAAAAATGGGAGCACAGTTCTACATATTCTAAATGGTTAAGAAATCTATAAATGAAAAAAATCTATAAATACTACAATGAAGATGGTATACTTAGCCTTGAAAAAGACCTGAAGGTTTCTTATGAACGTGGGTGCCAAACTAGTTGCAGCCTGTGAGCTACTATCAAGAGGTAGAAGATCAACCGGCTAAGGTGCCAGCCACGTACACCTAAGGTGGCGGGTTCGAATCCCCAGCCTGGACCCGCCAAACAACAATGACGGCTGCAACCAAAAAATAGCCGGGCGTTGTGGCGGGCGCCTGTGGTCCCAGCTACTTGGGAGGCGGAGGCAGGAGACTCGCTTGAGCCCAGGAGTTGGAGGTTGCTGTGAGCTGTAATGCCACGGCACTCTACCCAGGGGGACAGCTTGAGGCTCTGTCTCAAAAAAAAAAAAAAAAAAAAAAGAGGTAGAAGAAGGGTAGAAGAAAGTAGAAGTACAGATATATGTACTTCATAAGTCATAAGGAATTGTGGGGGCTGGGACATGTTTGGGACATGTGCATAAACCTCACTTCAGCTGGGTACCATTTTTGCTGACAAAAGACATACATAAACAGAAAATTGTTTCCTAGTATACATATATTAATTGCATTAGAACAAATTAATGTTTAAAAAAAAAGTTATAGCAAAACTGACCCTATGTCTATTATAACCATTACAAATGAGGAATGTAAGGTATAGAAAAGTTAAGAAACTTTCCTAAGGCTACAAATGTTGGAGGTAGAACCTGAATTCAAACCATACTAATTTTTTAACTACTTTTTACTAGCAATATTATTAGTCTTTATTTAGAATCCTGAGGGCTAAAATTATTTGTTTACTTTTTTCACCGGGGTTGGTTTTTTCCCCTAGTATAGATAACCAAATATTTATAAAGTGATTTCTGAACTTTTTTTCACTAAAGATCTTAATTCTCAAGGATTTCATAAATTAGTGAGGAGATAAATACAGACAGAAGCACAAAAACACTAGAACACCTATCGTAGACTTGGAGAGAAAAGAGAGTAAGAATGTTTGTATGTGTATTGTGGACAGGGGGTGGGGAAAGTTAGGGAAAGTGTTCCAGAGAACATAACATCTAAGCTGACTTCAAAAGATTAGCAAGAAATAACCTGGCAGACAAGGTTGGGAAGAAAGAATGTATTCCAGGCAGAATAGCATTTACAAAGACAGAAAATCCCTAAGACAAGGGCAGGAAGTTAGCCTAGGGCCAGATAAAAGAATTTAAATTAGAAAAAAAAAAGAATTTAAATTTTGCCTAAGAGGAATAAAATCTAAAGGATTTTAAAGTAAAGCAGTAACTTGACCATATTTGCCTTCTAGAAAGATACTTCAGGGCTGGGCACGGTGGCTCAAGCCTGTAAGCCTAGCATTCTGGGAGGCCCAATCAGGTGGATTGCCTGCACCCACAGGTTTGAGACCAGCCTGAGCCACAGCAAGACCTAAAAATAGCTGGGCATTGTGGCAGGCAGGCAGCCAGCTACTTGGGAGACTGAGGCAAGAGAATCTCTTGAGCCTAAGAGTTTAAGGTTGCTGTGAGCTATGATGCCATAGCACTCTACCAAGGGCAACAAAGTAAGACTCTGTTGTAATATATATATATAAAAGGGCTCGGTGCCTATGGCTCAAGGGGCTAAGGTGCCAGCCACATACACCTAAGCTGGCAGGTTTGAATCCAGCTCGGGCCCACCAAACAATAATGATGGCTACAACCAAAAAATAGCCAGGCATTGTGGCGGGCGCCTAGAGTCCCAGCCACTTGGGAGGCGGAGGCAGGAGAATTGCTTAAGCCTAGGAGTTAGAGGTTGCTGTGAGCTGTGATGCCACAGTACTCTACCCAAGGCGACAGCTTGAGGCTCTGTCTCAAAAAAAAGGCTTAGCGTCCACAGTTCAGTGGTTAGGGTGCCACCCACATACACTGGGAGCTCACGGGTTTGAACCTGCAAATGAAAACTACAACAACAAAAAAGCAGGCGTTGTGGCAGGCGCCTGTAGTCCCAGCTACTTGGGAGGCTGAGGCAACAGGTCACTTGAGCCCAAGGGTTTAAGGTTGCTGTAAGTTGTGACACCACAGCAGAGGGCAACAAAGTGAGACTCTGTCTCCAAAAACAAAAGAAAAAAATGCATGAGACAAGAAGTGTTTCAGGTTTTGAGGGATTTTGGAGTATCTGCACAATATATACCAACTGAGCATCACTAATCTGAAAATCCAACACGCTCCCATGGCCATTTCCTTTGCTCAAGCAGTTTCATATTTTGGAGCATCTCAGACTTTCAGATTAGGGATGCTCAACCTGGACTGTGTTTTTTCCTACATATCCATGATAAAATCTAATGTATAAATCAGGCACATTAAGAGATTAATAATAATAACTAATAATAGAACAATTACAACAATATTCTATAATAAAAGTTAAGTGAATGTGTTATTATACTGAATTATAAGTTAACTGGAATGATGGAAAACAAAACTGCAGATGAGGGAGGACTTTTGTAATATTAGTTCTCAGTACACAGTGAAAAGCTAAGGATACTGTAATCCCTGCAAAGAAAAGAAAATGCAAAGAAAAGAAAATGCAAAGAGATACAGCTGGAAAATGTTAATAAGACTGTGGTACACCTTTTCTTAAAGTCCTTCAGTGGTTTCCTAACTCAGGATGAACTTCAAATTTCTTAACGTGATTGTTTTATAAATCCTTATCTACCTCTACTATACCCTGCTAGAGGCAGGCAGAAACTAACAAACAGCTTTAAGATAACTGACCTTCATCAGACCAATATTTAAAAAATACTGGCAATAATGTATAACCTACATCTAAAGAAAAGTGGACAGAAATGATCAACATGACAGTTATTGTCAGGCAAGAGAGGATAAGAGCCTGAACAACAGTGGTAGTGATGGGATAAAAATGAGGAGATTAGTTTAGAAATAATTTCACAGGTAAAACTCACACAATTTGGTTACCACTTAAGTTTACAAGTGTTAGGGAAGAGATAATGGCAAGGGAGGAATCAAACATGATTATGATGCTTCATCAAACAGAAAAAAACTTTAGAGGGAAGATCTAGTAGGCAGTTGGAAATATTGCTATGGAGGTTTAGGAAGCTCATTTCTTCAGAAACAGATTCAGACTTCACTGGCTTATAGACAGGGTTGGATGACATTCACCAAGGAAATACAGATTTAGAAGAGAATCTAGGCTTGGCGCCTGTGGCTCGAGTGGCTAAGGTCTCAGCCACATACACCTAAGGTGGCGGGTTCGAATCCAGCCCGGGCCCGCCAAACAACAATGATGGCTGCAACTGAAAAAAAATAGCCGGGCATTGTAGCGGGCACCTGTGGTCCCTGCTACTTGGGAGGCGGAGGCAGGAGACTCGCTTGAGCCCAGGAGTTGGAGGTTGCTGTGAGCTATACCACGGCACTCTACCCAGGGAGACAGCTTGAGGCTCTGTCTCAAAAAAAAAAAAAAGAAGAGTATCTAGATTTAAGGAATATGAAAAAAAACAAAATGACCAACCAACAAAAAACAAAAAAAGATGACTGAAAAAGGCCAGAGACCTAATAATAACCATGAACTGAGTACTTACTATGTGCTGTACACTGTTTTAAACACTTAATATATATTATCTTGTTTAATACCTCCTAGCCACCAGATTATCGGCCCTACTTGCAGATGAAGAAACTGAGGCTGTGAGAAGTTAAAGAGCTCCTCTATAGTTACACAGGAAGGAGATATGGAATAGTCAAGGTTCACTGATTCTTAACCACTACCTCATAATGATAATATACCCTTACAATACTACTGCTACTACTAATGATAATGATGATGAAGACAACAGGTATCATTAACTAAGCATTCAAAATGTGCCAAACATAGGGCTTGGGGCCTGTGGCTCAAGCGGCTAAGGTGCTAGCCACATACACCTGAGCTGGTGGGTTCGAATCCAGCCCAGGCCTGCCACACAACAACAGCTGCAATCAAAATGTGCACTGTTAAATTATCTACAAATATCATTGCAAATATAGTAGAACCTCTGAAGGTTGACCAACCAATGGACTATAACAAACTAATCAATATAAGGGAGTCAACATAAGGAACTAGGCCTACTATACTGATACATACAGGAGGTGCATGTCTGGTAGATGAAAATTAGGTCAACTTAAAGAGATGGTCAACTATGGAGGTTCTACCACAATTCCCAATAACCTGCAAGAGAAGTGTGAGTACTGTGCCCAGTTTCATACATAGAAATTTGAGGCTGGTTTGGTGCCTGTAGCCCACTGGTTACGGCGCCAGCCACATACACCAAGGCTGTCGGGTTCGAACCCAGCCCAGGCCTGCTAAACAACAATGACAAATACGACAAAAAATAGCTGGGTGTTGGCTAAGCACCTGTACCTCAGAGGCTAGAGTGTCAGCCACATACACCAGAGCTGGCAGATTCAAATCCAGACCAGGCCTGCCAAACAACGACAACTACAACCAAAAAATAGCCCAGGCACCTTGGGCAGGCACCTGCAGTCCTTGCGAGGCTGAGACAAGAGAATTGCTGAAGCCCAAGACTTTGAGGTTGTTGTGAGCTGTGATGCCACAGCACTCTACTAAGGGCGATGTAGTGAGATTCTGTCTCAAAAAAAAAAAAAAAAAAAAGAAATTGAAGCTTAGAGAGATTATGTAATTTACCCAAGATCACAGAGCTAACAGGTGGCAATGCTGGGATTCAAATCTAGAACAGGACAAGTACCTTATAAATTGGACAAAAAATAAACTTTAAAAAATAAAACTTACATAAATGGGTAGCTAAGAAAATCTGCCAACAACTGAGTTCAAACTAGTTATAACCAGATAAACAAAATAGACAGAATCATTACATTTTATTTTTATAAAATACCTGACGTTTTAGAGAGATCAACTCCATGTCCAGTTGCCTCAGGATGGTGTTGGCTGCATTGGGACTACAGGAAACAGCTACCACATCTTCCTGGGTTAAATACATGCCCTTAGGTGGACGGCACTTAGAACGCTGAGAATGATGGCGATGTTGTAAACTCTGATACTCTCTCCTTCCAAGTCCAATCTTGCTCGTTTGGACAGGCTGTTCAGTACTACCCTAAGAAAATAGAGACAGAGTAACATGTCATTCAGTTTTCACAAACATATAAATTAGAAACAGTACTACCCAGTAATAGTAGTAGAAGTATCTGCTGCACTAAGTACTCCTTAAAAAAAACAAACTTCTAACTGATTACATTATCTAATGTGTGTGTATCCCTCCTCTACACACACTCCCCCACTCACCAACTAGGGGGAAACATATAATGTAACATATCCTGAATTAATTCACTTAATCAAACGTTTAGTTTCTAGTTCCATAGGACTAATTTTAAACTATAAATTTTCCTGTTCTCTAAATTATCCTGTTTGTTTCAGGATGAGATACATTTTCCCTATGCAATAAAGAGCAAAAAAAAAAAGTGCTTTAACTTATTAAAGACAAAGTTCTTAAAAATTACAACACTAAGAAAAACAAGGCACATAAGAAATGATGACGAGGTAGATTAGACAGCTGGTAAAAAAAGAGATACATGGATCTTTACCAAAATTTTGAGATACAAGCAAAACAAGAAAGGTAACATCTATGTGGACAGAAAACAAATGAAGCCCTCCCAACAACACTGGTAAGCCAAGCAAGTTGAACCTAGCACTGGTGAATCAAAAGGACATTTGTCAACTGTTTCTGGGAAGTGAAATAATGGACCATAACACAGTCTGTCTCAAAACTTTCTCAGTGATCTATGTAACATTTTATTTTTATGTTAGAGTTGCTGAAAGATAATTATGTCTCTACAGGTTATAAAGGAAACAGAATCATCTTAACCCTGAAGACATTTCTAAATACCTAATCAATGAATAAAATAAAATGAATTTATGACTCACAAGAGGTTAGGAAAGTTCTAAAAATGGCCATGAAGTCTAAGTAGTATTTCATTATTACCTGTAATAATCTTAAAGTATGATATAAAAACATAATGTTATTTTATGCTTCTGAAACAAGACATTAAAAACTGTGTTTATCAGGTTGAAAGTTATTTCACTAATAATCTAATTCCTTCGAAAAGAAACTCTTAGTGAAATTCATAAAACAAGTGTATAATGATATAGAATTCATTTTTATTGCTTAAAATTCAACTTCAAGCAATATATGGCAGATTTGACGTTCAGAGGAACCCCTACCAGTACAGCACTCCTAAAATGGCTGGAATCAATTTTTTTTTTATTATTAAATCATTGCTGTGTACATTAATGTAATCATGGAGTACAGTGTGGTGTTTTCATATAAAATTTGAAATATTTTCATCATACTGATTAACATAACCTTCATATCATTTTCTTAGTTATTGTGTTAAGGCATTTATATTCTACTTTTAGAAAAATTCACTTGTACCCTTGTAAGATAAATCATAGAGATAATCCCACCAATTACCTTCCCTCCACCCATCCACCCCCCTCCTCTTCTCTATTCTTAAACTATAATTAGATCATGGCTTTCATATAAAAGCTATAAACTAGTTTCATAATAGAGCTGAGTACACTGAATACTTTTTCTTCCATTCTTGAGATACTTTGCTAAGAAGAACATTTTCCAGCTCCATCCATGTAAACATGAAGGAGATAAAGTCTCCATCTTTCTTTAGGGCTGCATAATATTCCATGATGTACATATACCACAATTTATCGATCCATTCGTGGATCGATGG
>NW_003852573.1:1784513-1787445 GCF_000181295.1 Otolemur garnettii | reverse complement strand
ATTATTTTCATCTTTTTTTTTCTTTTTTTTTTTTTAAGACAAGAGTCTGCAAGCTGTCACCTGGGTAGAATGCCATGGCGTCACAGTTTATAGCAACCTCCAACTCTAGGGTTCAAGCGATCCTCTTGTCTCAGTTTTTCCATTTTGAGTATAGACGGGGTCTCGAAGTTTTGCTCTGGCTGGTCTCGAACTGGTGAGCTCGAGCAATCCACCCACCTCAGCCTCCCAGAGTGCTAGGATTACAGGTGTGAGCCACCACACCCAGCTGAGGAATCAAATATTTTAAAAATATCTTCTAAATTCATTTCTGAGCTGGCTGGTAAGTGAGGAAATTCCTCAGAGGTCAGAAATGTTGAGAAAGCAAGAATCCAGAGGGATAAGCAAGTATGCAGTAGTTGGCATGTGCCTAAAGCCCAGGCTTCAATGGACAACAGGTGCAGGGGACAGGAGACAAAGCTGGAATGCTAGAAAAGAACTCCATCAGTGTGAAAGTAGAAAAAAAAAAAATCCCACTCTGCAGAGGGAGAAAGAGGATGATTAAAGGCAATTATTTATACCCATCCATCTTACCCTTGGCTGAGTGTAAAGGAAAGAAACCAGAAAGTCTCCACTGAAAATTTCCAACCATAGGCCTACATTCAAATAGCATTTAATGATTTATTCATTTATTTTTATCCTAAAATATTAAGTGGGTGCATATGTTTTTGCTACATGGGTGAACAATATAATGCTGAAGTCAGGACTTCAGTGTACCTGTCACCAGAATAGTGCTCATAGTTCCCTATAGGTAAGTTTTTATCCGTCACATCTCTCCCTTTGGGGCCTAATTTTATGATCTGTCTGGCCTGAAAAACCCCAAATTAAAATGTAGTTTAAAGGTAGCTCAGGCTGGTAGCACCCACAGAGAGTTAGCAGAGGAAATACAAATCATCTCTAGAAGAACACACTTTAAACCTAGGTCTCAAAAATTATTTATAGCCAGGTACAGTAGCATACACTTGTAGTCCCAGAAACTCAGGAGGCTGAGGCAGAATGATCACTTTAGCCTAGAAGTTCAAGACCAGAGCAACAGAGCAAGATACATTTAAAAAAAAAAAAAGTGTGTCTCACCATCAGATCCTCACTAAACTTCAGATATACTTCAGGAAAAAAAAATTATTTTCAATGAAAAGCCTAAGATTCAAGAAATAGTAGACAAAAATAATCCTAGCACTCTGGCAGGCTGAGGCAGGTGGATTGTGTAAGTGCACAGGTTCGAGACCAGCCTGAATAAGTGCAAGACCCCATCTCTAAAAAAAAGCCAAGCATTGTGGCAGGCACCTGTAGCCCCAGCTATTTCGGAGGTTGAGACAAGAGAACTGCTTGAGCCCATGAGTTTGAAGTTGCTGTGAGCTCTGATGCCATGGCACTCTACCAAGTGCAACAAAGTGAGACTCTGTCTCAAAAAAAAGAATAATAGACAAAGGTTAAACATGTGGATAAATCTAAATAAATACTACATGTTTGATTTGAGAGATTTAAAAAACCAACATGTAGGGCAGTGCCTGTGACTCAGTGGGTAGGGCACCGGCCCCATATACCAAAGGTGGTGGGTTTGAATCCAGCCCTGGCCAAACTGCAACAAAAAATAACCAGACATTGTGGTGGACACCTATAGTCCCAGCTACTTGGGAGGCTGAGGCAAGAGAATCACTTAAGCCCAAGAGTTTGTGGTTGCTATGAGCTTTGACGCCACAGTACTCTAATCTGGGTGACAGCTTGAGATTCTTTCTCAAAAGAAAAAAAAAAAAAAGAAGTGTGCTAATATATTTAGATAAAATATAAAATTCAAGGTATATGCTTGTATATAAGACACATACTTAAAATGTAAAGAAAAAGGATTATGGGGTAGCGCATGTGGCTTAGTGAATAGGGTACCAGCTCCATATACTGAGGGTGGTGGGTTCAAACCTGGCCCTGGCCAAACTGCAATCAAAAAATAGCTGGGTGTTGTAGCAGGCACCTGTAGTCCCAGCTACTCAGGAGGCTGAGGCAAGAGAATCGCCTAAGCCCAAGAGCTGGAGGTTGCTGTGAACTCTGACGCCTGGGTACTCTACCGTGGGCGACAAAGTGAGACTCTGTCTCTAAAAGAAAAAGGATTGTGGAAAGTAAAATAAAGATATATCAAGCAAATATTTCACAGAAGAAAGATAGTGAAGCTAAATCATTATCAGATACAGTCATCTTTAGGCAGAAGTCATTACAAGATGTGAAAAAAGTTCACCATCTATTGATAAAAGACTCAATTCAGCAGCAAGATAAAACAATTCTGGACCTATATACACCTAACAACTAGCTTTGAAATACAAAAAAGTATTACTTCTCAATAATTGATCAAAACAACTGATTAGATAGGCAGACAACAACAACTAAGCTAGCAAGTAGGATAGCAGTAAGAATACAGAGTACAACTATAGAATTGACACACTTAAATTAATGGGCATATGCAAAACTTTGTAATCAAGAGTACATATTCCCAAGTACACATGGAAAAACTTAGGAAAATTCCATATTCTGAGTTGGGAGGTTTAAAACATGTTAATTCCTCAATATCCCTGCTATTGAGCAGCAGGGGCTCTTTATTACATCTCTTTGATTCTGGACCAACTTTAGTGACTCACTCATATAACCAAGTGAATGCAATAGAAGTGACACTGAGTAACTTTCAAGTCTGGGCCAGGGCTCGGCGCCTGTGGCTCAAGCAGCTAAGGCACCAGCCACATACACCTAAGGTGGCAGGTTCGAATCCCCAGCTCGGGCCCACCAAACAACACTTTAGCCTAGAAGTTCAAGACCAGAGCAACAGAGCAAGATACATTAAAAAAAAAAAAAAAAGTGTGTCTCACCATCAGATCCTCACTAAACTTCAGATATACTTCAGGAAAAAAAAATT
>NW_003852573.1:1779702-1784461 GCF_000181295.1 Otolemur garnettii | reverse complement strand
AAAAAAAAAAAAAAAGACAGAAAGAAAAAAGATAAACTACAAACTGCTAAATGATTTTGTAACACATTTAGTTAGGACTAGTATCCAGAATATATAAGGCTAGGTATACTAGCTCATGCCTCTAATTCTTGCACCCTGGGAGGCCAAGTCTGAAGGACTGCCTGAGCTTAGGAATTTGAGACAGCCTAAGCAAGAGTAAGACTGCATCTCTACTAAAAATAGAAAAAATAGAAAAAAAAACAAGCTGGGCATTGTGGCAGGTGCCTGTAGTACCAGCTACTTAGGATCCTGGCTGAGCCAAGAGGATCACTTGAGCCCACTGAATTTGAAGTTGCTGGGAGCTATAATACCACAGCACTGTAACCAGGGTGTTTGAGATTCTACTTCAAAAATAAATAAATAATTCAATAACAACAACAACAAAAAATTCTATGTTCTGCCTTCAAGAAAAACATCCAATAGAAAAGCAGGTTAAAAATATATAAACCAGGCTCGGCACCTGTAGCTCAGCAGCTAGGGCACCAACCACATGCACCAGAGCTGTTGGGCTTGAATCCAGCCCAGGCCTGCCAAATAACAATGACAACTATAATGAAAAAATAGCTAGGTGTTGTGGATGATGCCTGTAGTCCCAGCTACTTGGGAGGCTGAGGAAAGAAAATTGCTTAAGCCCAAGAGTTTGAGGTTATTGTGAGCTGTGATGCCACGGCACTTTACTGAGGGCGACAACTTAAAACTCTGTCTCCAAAAATACAAACCAGCACTTAAAAAAGACATTAGTAGCCAATCAACAGATGGAAAAATGTTCACCCTTATTAATAATCATTAAATTTTTTTTTTTTGAGACAGAGTCTCACTATGTCACCCTATGTAGAGTGCCAATGCGTCACAACTCACCACAACCTCAAACTCTTAGGCTTAAGTGAGTCTCTTGTCTCAGCCTCCCAAGTAGCTGGGACTACAGACGCCCACCACAATGCCCCAGGCTGGACTTGAACCCACGAGCTCTGGTGTACGCGGTGCCCTAGCCGCTGAGCTACAAGGGCCAAGCCCTAATGAATTAAACTGAGATGATACATCTCACATTGCCAGATTTTAACATTTTATTTATTTTTTTGACACAGAGACTCACTTTGTTGCCCTTGGTAGAGTGCCTAAGTATCATAGCTCACAGCAAACTCAAACTCTTGGGCACAAGGGATCCTCTTGCCTCAGCCTCCCAAGTAGTTGAGACTACAAGCACCCACCACAACACCCGGCTATTTTTAGAGATGGAGTTTTACTCTTGCTCAGACTGGTCTTAAACTCCTGAGCTCTGGCAAGCCACCTACCTCAGCCTCCCAAAGTGCAAGGATTATAGGTGTGAACCATCACACCCAACCCTGACTTTAACATTTTAAAAGTCTGATCAGGTCTGGTGCAATAGTTCACATCTGCAATCCCACCACTTTGGAAGGATGAGGCAGGAATATCACTTGAGGCTGGAATTCAAGATTAGCCTGGGCAACACCACCAGATCCTGTCTCCACAAAATTATTCTCAAAAATTAGCTGGGTGTGGTGGTGCGTGCCTGTGGCCACAGCTACTTGGGAGGCTGAGCCAGGAAGATTACTTGAGCCCGGGAGTTGGGAGGTTGCTATTAGCCATGATCATGCCATCACACACCATTCTGGGTGACAAATAAAAGTCTGATCATATCGAGTATGGGCAAGGAAGTAGACAATGACTATTCTCATAGCCCAGTGGAGGAATAGCAACTACAGAAAAGAATTTGGTGGGTGGCGTCTATGGCTCAGTGGGTAGGGCACTGGATCCATATACTGAGGGCGGCAGGTTCGAACTCAGCCCCAGCCAGCTAAAACAGCAGTGCCAACTGCAACAAAATAGCTGGGTGTTGTGGCGGGTGCCTGTAGTCCCAGCTACTCAGGAGGCTGAGGCAAGAGAACTGCTTAAGCCCAGGAGTTGGGAGGTTGCTGTGAGCTGTGATGCCACACCACTACTGAGAGTGACAAAGTGAGACTTTGTCTCAAAATTGGTATTACCTAGGTAAATTGAACATATCTATACTCTAAAATATAGTAACTTTACTTCAAATAATCCTGGGGCATTATAACTCAATAAGTCACTGTGGCATTTGTTAGAACAATGTGCTGTGCATTTCAGTACGGTTGTCATCTTTCTCCTGCCCACTCAATAAGAGCTCCCCTACAATCACTGTAACAATAAAAAACTCCATAATTTCTAAATGCTCCTTACGGTAATGCTAAACCTGGCTATAAACTATTGTCCCAAAGGAACTCTTATATGTAGTATATATGTATCCAGGACAAGTTCATACAGCACTGTTCATGGTAAAAAATTTTAAATTACATTCATTTATAGGAAAGTAGGTCAGCTGTGCTGTATGTATACAATGGAACAGTATAATATAGCAATGAAAATAAATCACAAAACAACAAAAAGTACTGAAAAATATATACAATGACTCCATTTTGTGAAGTTTGAAATGAGAAAAACTAAATGAATAATTATTCAGAAATACACATACATGTGATAAAACTACCAAAAAAAGTGAATAATACATTTTAGTATATGAGTTCCCTCTGGAGAAAAGGGAGGGATAAGCAATTGAGGAAACACATAAGACTTCTATTTCTTCAGCTCAGTGAAGGATATACTAGTGTTTGGCTTATTATTAGTATTATTCTTTAAACTGTGTAATACTTACTCTGCAGTTCACAATTTGTAAATTAAGAACCTTCTACATAGTATGCTAACAACATGCAGAAGCAGCTATAAAGATGTGTGTTGAAGGCATAATGTAGTATCTTTCCCTGCCTGGTGTCCCTATCATTTGTGAAAAAGCAAAGAACTGAATGAAGCTACTAACACACAGTGCTAGGCCCAGACCACACCTCTGTGGCATCCTCTTAACACTTTTTAACTTACGTTCCCTCCTATTATTTGCTAATAGGAGAAGATTCCAGGCAAACAAAAAGAACAAATGAGCATTATCTTGCATAGGTGGGCAAAATGGTATTCCACATACATTTATGTTCTAGGTAACTAAATTCTTGATCTTTAACCATCCTTTTCTGTGGTTTGCACTACTGTCCAATGAACAGATAGTTGGGACAGTACTACTAACACCTACACAACACGTTCACATCAACTAGAGCTCCGCTTTATATTGGTGCAATTTTGGGAAAAAAGAAAAATCTTTTTCCTGATGAAAAAAATTAATGCATAAAAAATAAATTCCTGACCTTTCATATTTGTACCGTAGATTAAAATGTATTAACATGAGGCCCAGCATGGTGGCTCACACCTGTAATCCTAGCACTTGGGAGGCCGAAGTGGGAGGATTGCTCGAGCTTAGGAGTTTTAGAGGAGCCTAAGCAAAAGTGAGACCCCATTTCTAAAAATAGCTGGGTGGCTTCCAGCCCAGCCCATTCGGGCTTGCTGAGCCTTGAGGCCGAGGAGAATGCACTCCCGGGCTTCGCTGCGGCTTTGCGAAACTACCGGGAGGCTGTGGCTGCCGGTACTTTTCTGGCGGTAGAGTTCACCACTGTGGTGGACTATTTACATTTGTTGCAGGCTGCAGCCTAGGCGCTCAATCCGCTAGGCTCTTCTGCGATGTTTTACCTGGCTGCGGCCGTGTCAGATTTCTATGTTCCTGTCTCTGAAATGCCTGAACACAAGATCCAGTCATCTGGGGGCCTATTGCAGATAACAATGAAGATGGTGCCAAAAATGCTTTCTCCTTTGGTTAAAGATTGGGCTCCAAAAGCATTTATAATTTCCTTCAAGTTGGAGACTGACCCCTCCATTGTAATTACTCGTGCTCGGAACGCTTTGGAAGTTTATCAACATCAAGTGGTGGTGGCTAATATCCTTGAGTCACGACAGTCATTTGTGGTTACTATAACCAAAGACTCAGAAACCAAGTTATTGCTATCAGAAGAAGAAGTAGAAAAAGGCATAGAGATAGAAGAGAAGATAGTGGATAATCTTCGGTCTCGACACACAGCTTTTATATGTGACAAAAACTGAAATAAAGCCCTTGTAGGATCAAATGGTGAGAACTAGAATAAATCCTTTGCTTTCATAAGTACAGAAATAATGAAGGAAAGGGAAAAAGTGATGTGCAGGCAAATAAAATTTGGGATTTGTCTTTTAATGACCAAGACACCTGACACACTCACCTGAATGTCATCTTGATTTTGAAATTGAACCTAAAGCTTTTTCTCACCTTTAACAAAAGAACTTAATGGGAATTATATATTCCTCAAAATCTACATGGGAGCCTGAATATCAGCCTTCTTCATACTATGAAAAGAGGATTATGGATGCATGAGTGATCATGCTTGGAAGATCAAATATTTGTTGAGTGCCTACTATGTGCCAGGTCCTATGCTGAGCTGTAAGGATTAAAACGATGAACAAATGTGTCTTGTTTGGAAAATGGATGTATAAAAAAGTACAATAAAGTGTGTGCCCAAAAGCTGAAAAAAATAAAAAATAAAAAAATAAAATAAAAATAGCTGGGTGTTGAGGCAGGCGCCTATAGTCCCAACTACTTGGGAAGCTGAGGCAAGAGAATCACTTAAGCCCAAGAGTTTGGGGTTACTGCGAGCTGTGATGCCACACGACTCTATGAGGGCAACATAGTGAGACTCTGTCTCAAAAAAGTATAACATGTATTCTCCATCATTATAATGATTTTAGTGAATGCTTTAGTGATTTTTTTTTTTTTTTT
>NW_003852573.1:1775311-1778395 GCF_000181295.1 Otolemur garnettii | reverse complement strand
AGGCAGGAGACTCGCTTGAGCCCAGGAGTTGGAGGTTGCTGTGAGCTGTGAAGCCATGGCACTCTACCCAGGGGGACAGCTTGAGGCTCTGTCTCAAAAACAAAACAGTCAGAGACAAATTTTCAGGAAGAAAGGAGGAGTCAATAACTTGAAATGATATAGATGGGGCCATTACGTCACCAGTAACCTTTACTGAAGTTTCAGTGAAGTGATGGGACAGAAAAAGTCTAACTGAATGAAAATCAAAGTGAAGGCTCAGTGCTTATAGCTCAGTGGCTAGGATGCTGGCCTCATATATCGGAGCTGGCAGGTTCAAATCTAGCCGGAACTGCCAAACAATAATGGTCACTATAACCAAAAAATAGCTGGGTGTTGTAGCAGATGCCTGTAGTCCCAGCTACTTGGGAGGCTGAGGCAAGAAAATTGCTTAAGCGTAGGAGTCTGAGGTTGCTGTGAGCTATGACTCCACATGACTCTATAGAGAGTGACAAAAAAAAAAGCAAAGTAGTGCCAAGGAGCATGATTATTTTTTCTAGACTACATGAAAGGTAGATTTTTTTTTTTTTTGAGACAGTCTCACTATGTCGCCCTCAGTAGAGTCCTATGGTGTCACAGCTCACAGCAACCTCAAACTCTTGGGCTTAAGTGATTCTCTTGCCTCAGTCTCCCAAGTAACTAGGACTATAGGCACCCGCCATGATGGCCAGCTACTTTTTTTTGCAGTTGTTGTTGTTTAGGAGGCCTGGTTCCATAACCACTGTGCTATGGGCATTGAGCCAGTAGATGTTCCTTTGACATGGAAGGCCTGAACATACTTTTGGGATGTAATGAAAAGATTAGAAACATGAGAAAGAAAAGGAACAACTTCTCTTTCTCCTGATGGAAAAAGTCCCAGAGTAGATATGAAGGGACAGACAGGATTAAATAAGAAGTGTAATTGTACAAAACAAGAGAAAAGCCCCTTCTTACTGAGAGGTTTTCAGGCACAAAAAACTGTTCATTCAAAATAGCTGGGTCGGCGCCTGTGGCTCAAGTGGCTAAGGTGCCAGTCACATACACCTAAGGTGGTGAGTTTGAATCCAGCCCAGGCCCGCCAAACAACAGTGATGGCTGCAACCAAAAAATAGCCAGGCGTGGTGGGTGCCTGTAGTCCCAGCTACTTGGGAGGCTGAGGCAGGAGACTCGCTTGAGCCCAGGGGTTGGAGGTTGCTGTGAGCTGTGATGTCATGGCATTCTACCCAGGCAGACAGCTTGAGGTTCTGTCTCAAAAAAAAAAAAAAATAGCTGCCATATGCCAGGTACTCTGCAAGTGCTAGGGGATACAAATGAATAGCTTTAGGAGTAGGAAACTTGTGGCCTCAAGGCCACATGTGGTCCTTCAGATCCTCACGTGCAGCCCTTGATCAAATTCAAATTTTACAGAAGAGTCCTTAATAAAGGACTTTATTAAAAGGATTTCTTTTGTGAAATTTGGCTTCATTCAAAAGGCCCCACTCAAGTATCCAGAAGGTTACAAATGGCCCCAAGACCACAGGTTAAGATGTGGTGAGCAAAACACAAGAAGTATAATATTATGTACAAAGTACAGGCAGTATCCAAGTTACAAACATCTGACTGATGTCAAGACTCGCACTTACTAATAAAGGCTATCACATACAAATACACTATGATAGAAAATGCAGTATGGTAGAACTAAGGTTAAGGAAAGGGGTAGAATTTAAGGCAACTTCTTCCTGATATTTTCTCTGTGAGGGTGAAGTTATCTGCCAAGTGTTTTGTGAGGTGGAGAAGGTAATTGGTAGAAAGGGATGCAAGTTTAAAACAGATAACAAAATAATAGCAACTTATGTTCATATTTTCTATGTCCTAGGTACTTTAATAAATACTTTTATACATATTACCCTCCTTGATTCTTAAAATAATCCTATTATTTTCATATTACCAAGAATAAAACTGAGACTTAGGGGTTAAAAATTGAGAGGCAGACTTGGCGCTCATAGCTCAGTGGTTAGGGCACCAACCACATACACCAAGGCAGGTAGGTTCAAACCTGGCCCGGGCCTGCTAAACAACGATAACTACAACAAAAAAATGGATGAGTGTGTGGCGGGTACCTACAGTCCCAGCTACCTTATGCCCAAGAGTTTGAGGTTGCTATGAGCTGTGATGCCACTGCACTCTACTGAGAGTGACATAGTGAAACTCTGTCTCCAAAAAAAAAAAGAAAAAAAAATTGAGAGACACTAAGGACTTACTCTGAGATTGGAAACACTTTTTGCAGTAGCAACAATTTACATAATTGTGTGATTTTCTCCTGCTGTGCCTCTCAGACCAAGATTAGCAACCATCCAGTACTGGGATTTACAGAGTTAGGGAAGGAATAGCAGAATAAGAGAAATGAAAAATTTTAAAAAAATGGGGAAATAGGAGGAAAGCTATTCAACTAGTTGATCATTGGTCTGTGAAATCAGGGAAAGACAAGGCAGACTTGAGGGAGAAAATGAAAAAAGATCAAGGAATCTGTCTGAGGCTGGGTGCGGTGGCTCATGTCTATAATCCCAGCACTCTGGGAGGCCAAGGCAGTCGGATCGCCTGAGCTCACTGAGACCAGCCTGAGCTAGAGAGAGACCCTGTCTATAAAAACAGCCGGGTAGAAAGGAGGCTAAAGCAAGAGAATTGTTTGAGCCCAGGAGTAAAAGGTTGCTGTGAGCTATGATGCCACAGCACTCTACCAAAGGTGACAAAGTGAGACTCTGTCTTAAAAAAAAAAAAAACTCAAGGAATCTGAGAGATTCCTGAGAGTAGCATTTAACAATTGCCCTTGATGGAGGAGCTTAAGGTGATGATATGGGCCAGAAAGGGCATGATACTGAATTTCTTAAGAATGGGGGTGGAGAGGAGGGTGTGTGTAAAAAGAACAATTAAAAGAAAGAAAAAAAGATTTAAATTGGTTGAGGTCATATTCCTACCAAATATTGGGACTTCAGTTACTAAGGTAACTGTGGAATATATTATATTCTTTAAACAAACTCAAATCTACTGTCTTAATTTCAATGTTCACTATTTCCCTGCTGCCTGTACCTT
>NW_003852573.1:1772198-1775158 GCF_000181295.1 Otolemur garnettii | reverse complement strand
ATCACAGCTCATAGCAACCTCTAGCTCTTAGGCGTAGGTCATTCTCCTGCCTCAGCCTCCCAAGTAGCTGGGACTACAGGCGCCTGCCACAACACCAGGCTATTTTTTGTCACAGATTGGCTGGGGCCAGGTTCAAACCCACCACCCTCGGTATATGGGGCCAGCGCCCTACTCACTGAGCCACAGGTGCCATGCAATTTTTGCCTTTTCTTAAGGATTTTAAGTCATCGTTATTATCATCTTATTGAGGATAGCATCATATAAGTGCTAGTTGGAAATCTCTGGTTTCATCTCTTCCTTTCAGGCAGCTTTCCACTTTCACTGGTGTTGTCTGTATACCTGACCAATTTGCTATACCATGGACCAAACAAAGTGTTTTCAAGAAGAAATGAGCATCAAAATCAGAAAGCTTAATTTTATACTTAATACTTTATCATTTAAGGGTGGGTTTATTTTCCATGGATTAAAGACTAGGGATTGTGGCAAGGGATTTACACTTCTAAGTAGATGAAATAACCCCAAAATTACTCAAACAACTGGCTAACTGTGGTTGCAGGGTTGCAGGTATGACATTTACTGTCCTTTAAGCCATTACATAAAAGAGCTTTTCCTTTTTTTTTTTTTTTAAATTGTTGCCCTCGGTAGTGTCATGGCATCACAACTCACTGCAACCTCAAACTCTTGGAGTCAAGCAATTTTCTTGCCTCAGCCTCCCATGTAGCAAGAACTACAGATGCCCGCCACAATGCATGGCTATTTTTAGAGATGAGGTTTCGCTCTGGCTTAGGCTGGTCTGGAATCTGTGAGCTGAGGCAATCCACACTCCTCGGCCTCCCAGAGTGCTAGGATTATAGATGTGAGCCACCACGCCCAGCCCAATTAAGTTTTTCTTAATATTAAGTACTATTCATTCTTCTTTAGTGGATTTGTAGAACAATAACAATCACTTATAAGGACTATGATTACCTCTTTTTTGGCTTCTTTTTTGGGATCATAATCACTATCATTCCCATCCATTGGGTGTGTTTCTTCCACATCATCATCACTGAGAAGAAACAAAGATTAGTAAACTTAATCCCTTTCTTTTTATTCTATTCTACTGCTCTTATTTATCTGTAATACACATTCTAATAATTTTACTAGATACTCTTTAACAGAACAAAAGCTTTCCTTGGGAAGATGAACTTTTAATTTTAATTTCTGTAGTGTTTAGAAATATTTATCCTATGAACAAAAAAAAAAAACAAAGAAAGATTTATCCTATTAAGTAAACAGATTGTTTTTACAAGTACTTCTAGCTTAAAAGTAGAGACTCAGTGGGAAAGGGATTTAAAAAATATGTCATTTCAGAAAGACAGTACATACAATTTAATATAACACTTATATTTCAGTTCTTCAGTTGGAGACTAAAGATAGACAAAAATGAGAGGAAAGAAAAGATTTTATACTATACCAGAAAGCTATAACTACAAATATTGGGACTTCAGTTACTAAAGTAACTGTGAAAACACCATATTCCACAGAATATATTCTTTAATATATCCTAAATATATGTATCAAATAGATCAATATTAAACAGAAGCATCTGTGATTACTGTTAAGAGCTGAAAAGAGTTCTTACTATTAAAAATTCTGATTACTCGGCTCTTCCTGTCAGATTAGAAACATGAATTTAAGGGTAAGAAATATTTACAATGTGTTGTGATAATTTTCTGCCTTAGAAAACACAAATAATCCAGGGCAGTGTCCCTAACACCCTATACATACAAGGATGTTCAACCTACCTGTCACCCTGATTATGTCTATTGGCTAATTTACGAGCCTGACGATCCATCAAACTTGTCCTAGAGCGAGTTTTTTTCCAAGAATAGTAGTATTTTACAAGACTTGCAATTGTTTTATCTGGAAGCTTTAAAAAAAAAGTCATGTTAATATTGGCAAATCTAATTCAAAACTACTTCATTGTGACTAACAAAAGAACACATTTTGTGTTATCTGTGATAATTAATAAAGGCATAAATAAAAAATATTTCATGAGTACCTTTATGAATTATATGGCTAAAAAGTACTGTTGTAGTCACAGTATCCCACAACACCAATTTCACTAGCATTTTTTTTTTTTTTAGACAGGGTCTCAAGCTGTCACTCTGGGTAAAGTGCCGTGGTGTTGTAGCTCACAGTAACCTCGTACTCTTGGGCTTAAGCGATTCTCTTGCCTCAGCCTCCTAAGTAGCTGAGACCACAGGTGCCCACCCACAACGCCCTGCCATTTTTTTTTTTTTTTTGGTTGTAGTTGTCATTGTTGTTTGGAGAGCCTGGGCTGGATTTGAACCCACCAGCTCTGGTGTATGTGACTGGCGTCCTAGCCATTTGAGCTACAGGTGCTGAGCCAGTATTTCTATATTAATTCTCCTATTTGTTCTTAAGGGGAGGGGAGAATGTCACAAACAAATTTATAGAGAATGTCCCCAGAAGTCCCCAGCACAACATCTATTTTCCCTAAAGACCTACTCAATTGTTTTTTCACTTCTGTAAATTGGAATTTCAGATATAATCACATAATACAAAATATACTACTTTAAGCATACAATTAGGTGATTTTTAGTAAACTTATTAAGTTGTGTAATCACCACCTCTAATTCCAGAACATTTTCATAACCTCACAAAGAAATTCTACTCTCTCAGCAGTCACTCCCTATTCTTCCCTTCCCCTAGTCCCTGGCAACCACTAATCTACTTTCTATCTCTATGGCTTTGCCTATTCTGGACATTTCACACATAGGAAACAATACAATATGTGACCTTTTCTGTCTGCTTTCTTTCATTTGGCAAAATGTTTCCAAGAGAGCTAGTCAACTCTTTTTCTTTTTTCTTTGCAGTTTTTGGCCAGGGGCTAGGTCTGAACCCACCACCTCCAATATATGGGCCAGCGCCCTACTCCTTTGAGCCACAGGCTCTGC
>NW_003852573.1:1768809-1771787 GCF_000181295.1 Otolemur garnettii | reverse complement strand
AAAGTGTAGCAGACGTCCTCAATCTATGGCCCCCAGGCTGGGGATTCGAACCTGCCACCTTAGGTGTATGTGGCTGGCGCCTTAGCCGCTTGAGCCACAGGCGCCAAGCCTTAAATGAATTTTTTAAAATCCAAGTCTTCAACTGGCAAATAATGCAAACAAGTTTTAAGTCACCAAATGAAGTCTCTGAGTATTAAAACGACTACTGATCATGCACTGATCTGTTACAGTGATATAAGCAAAGATGCAAATTCCCCATCCAAAAGTTTTTCTTTGACTATGGAAGACGCCTAGACATATCTGCAGAACATTATCTAATTTTTATTTATTTATTTATTTATTTGAGACAGAGCCTCAAGCTGTCGCCCTGGGTAGAGTGCTATGGCATCACAGCCCACAGCAACCTCCAACTCCTGGGCTCAAGCTATTCTCCTGCCTCCACCTCCCAAGTAGCTGGGACTACAGGTGCCTGCCACAATGCCAGCTGTCATTCTTGTTTGACAGACTGGGCTTGATTCAAACCCACCAGCTCAGGTGTATGTGGCTGGCATCTTAGCTGTTTGAGCCACAGGCGCTAAGCCCATTATCTAATTTTTATCTACTCATTAAAATAGTTTAATGCAGCAATTTCTCAGATTTATATTATTTTGATATAATTCTAAAACTGTAAGAATTATACAGCAGTTTTCCTCTTCCAAAAAAAAGGAGACTTGGCACCTGTGGCTCAAGTGGCTAAGGCGCCAGCCACATACACCTAAGGTGGCAGGTTCGAATCCAGCCCGAGTCCACCAAAACAACAATGACGGCTGCAACCAAAAAATAGCCAGGCATTGTGGCAGGCACCTGTGGTCCCAGCTACTTGGGAGGCTAAGGCAGGACACTCACTTGAACCCAGGAGTTGGAGGTTGCTGTGAACTGTGATGCCACAGCACTCTACCCAGGGGGATAGCTTGAAGTTCTGTCTCAAAAAAGAAAAGAAAAAAAAGGCAGCATATGGACAACATTGAAATAATATGGAATTTTTAAAAACAGGCTTTCATACCCCCAAAAAGAGAAATTAGAAAACAAAATCCTATTGTGAAAAAGGGAAACATTTTGGCAGCACTTGTGGCTCAGTGAGTAGGGTGATGGCCCCATATACCAAGGGTTCAAACCAGGCCCCAGCCAAACTGCAACAAAAAAATAGCAGGCATTGAGGTGGGTGCCTGTAGTCCCAGCTACTCGGGAGGCTGAGATAAGAGAATCACCTAAGCCCAAGAGCTGGAGGTTGCTGTGAGCTGTGACGCCACGCACTCTACCGAGGGTGACAAAGTAAGACTCCATCTCTAAAAAAAAAAAGAAAAAGGGAGACATTTAAAAATAAAGTTGAAATTATGCCTTTTCCTGGCATAACAAACATTTAATAACTCTATTACACATATATTTAAGTCAAAATACAAACTACTAGAATGAGATAGCTTATGACTATCATGTAAAGTAGGACTGTACTGCAAATATTCCTGCTTCAGAATGTTTTAATATTAAAATTAAATTTTAAATATTTTTGTATTTAATAATTAGAAAGTATTTAATAATATGAATCATAGTAACACCAAAATTACTGTACCATTTGCTGAATCCTGTGAAAGCTCTTTCCATGAAAACTAAAGGCTTGTTCAAATAGGACTTTATCTTCCACTGTCCACTCATCCGGAAAAGGTGTGAAATTAGGAAGATCAGCAAGGGACTTCTCAATGTTATGCTTATGCCAGAACAACATGCCAAGTGCCTTTGAAGAGAAATCATTACCCTTTGGTTTTAATGAACTTATGTTCCACCACACTTAAAAGTTAAACACAAATTTAGATTAAAATCTTAAGCCTCTTACTTCAACTGAAGATACATTTACCCCTGACTTTTAATCAGGGGTGCCCAGATAGCAGACCTCATTTATTAATTTCTTTTAAATCAAGGCCTCAGAACAGTGAATGTTCTTACAAACTATCTTTGTTACAGAATCTAGGAAAAACAGTGAGCTGAATAAAGTGACTATAATTACCAAAGAAGGTCCTAAGGATTATATCAAAACTTTTGACCATATTTATTAATTTGTCAATATGTAGAAAAAGTATGCTGAAAGGAAAATATCAGGGAACCAATACTTCAATAAAACTATCGATTACACCACAAAACCAGAAACACAGTTGGAACTTAGCAAAGAGAGATTCAAGTTTTAACTTTTTTTTTTTTAAGGCAGAGTCTCAAACTATCACCTTGGGTAGAGTACCGTAACATCATAGCTCACAGCAACCTCCAACTCTTGGGCTCAAGAGATCCTCTTGTCTCAGTTTTTCTGTTTTTAGTAGAGACGGGGTTCTTGCTTTTTTGCTCAGGCTAGTCTCAAACTCATGAGCTCAAGTAAACCACCTGCCTCGGGCTCCTACAGTGCTAGAATTACAGGCATGAGCCACCATGCCCAGCCCAAGTTTTAACCTTTTACAAATATATCACAGACTAAACAATTCCAAGATATAAAATTACCTCCACTGCAACTTTAATAATTTTTTTTAAATGCATATATTTTTTACAGGGTTTTTTTTTTTTTTTTTGAGACTCTTATTCTGTCTCCTGGGCTAGTGTAGTGGTATCATAGCTCACGTCAACCTCAAATTCTTGGGCTCAACCCATTCTCCTGCCTCAACCTTCCAAGTAGCTGGGACTACAGGTGTCTGCACCATCAAGTTTGGCTAATTTTTTCTACTTTGGGTAGTAATGGGGGTCTCACTCTTACTCAGGGTGGTCTTGAACTCCTGAGCTCAACAGATGTTCCTGTCTCAGCCCCACAGGTGTTAGCTAGGATTACACTCCACCTGGGTCACCAACTGTTTAAATAATGACTCATTAATTTCTGTACTTTAATTACAGCTGTTTAAAATAAATAAGAAGATGAATATATGTGCAATCACATTTTAAAGGTCTAACTTTTTTTTTTTTTTTTT
>NW_003852573.1:1765920-1767975 GCF_000181295.1 Otolemur garnettii | reverse complement strand
AAAAAAAAAAAAATCCTATCCATGTATATTTATCCCAAAATACACCAAAAACTTACTTTTCATTTTGATAAGCATTTGGCAGAGTAATAACTGAAGGCTTTCAGAAACTTTCAAAACTCAAAAGTAGAATAAGAAACAGAGGCACTGGCTTGGCGCCTGTGGGCTCAAGTGGTAAGGCGCCAGCCACATACACCTAAGGTGGTGGGTTTGAATCCAGCCCGGGTCTGCCAAACAACAATGATGGATGCAACCAAAAAATAGTCGGGCATTGTGGCAGGCGCCTGTGGTCCCAGCTACTTGGGAGGCTGAGGCAGTAGATTCACTTGCGCCCAGGAGTTGGAGGTTGCTGTGAGCTGTGATGCCACAGCTCTCTACCCAGGGGGGGATAGCTTGAGGCTCCGTCTCAAAAAATAAATAAATAAAAATAAAAATAAAAAAAAAGAAACAGAGGCATTAAGAGAAAAATGTTCAAACCCTTAATATGATTAATGTTTATAAAAGTGAAGTCCTTAATGTTGAAAAGTCAGATTTTGTAGGACTTTTGTGGTATCTATTAAGTTGGTCAAACTTAGGCACTTTATAAGACACAAACTATCACGAAATACTCTGTGGATCTGATAAATATTGAGAGGAGTCTTAGTATTAAAATGTTTCTCTACATACCTGTTCCACATTATAGCCATGCTTCTCCTTTGCAATTGCAATATATTCATCCACTGTAATGAAACAATTTTATATAATTAATTATTCTCATTTATTTCATTTTCTTAGGTCTACCTTTTTTTTCAACATAGCAAAATAAAATAACTTATATTCTAGGAATAAAAAAATATAGCCAAAGTCATCTTCTATGAAAGTTACAAAAAGATTTACATGAATAGGATCAGAAGCTCACCTGGTTTAAAATTTTGTTTAATGTAACTTATCTCTAAAACTATATATCACATACTCATTAAATTCAATGGCATTACTTTATTTTTTTTCTTTCTTTTTTTTTTTAGAGACAGAGTCTCACTTTGTCTCCCTTGGTAGAGTGCCATGGTGTCACAGCTCACGGCAACCTCCAGCTCTTGGGCTTAGCCAATTCTCTTGCCTCAGCCTCCCAAGTAGCTGGGACTACAGGCACCCATCACAAAGCTATCTTTTTGTTGCAGTTTGGCCAGGGCCAGCTTTGAACCGGCTACCCTCAGTATATGGGGCCGGCACCCTACTCACTGAGCCATAGGCACTGCCCAGCATTACTATATTTTTGTATGAAGAAAAAGACCAATCTGTGGGTAGTCAAAAGAACCTAATCACATTGTAAAACGTAATTTATTGATTTTCTGTTACAGGCTTTATTTGAAGAGACTTAGCTGCTTAAGACACTTTCTCCTGTTTAGAGTCGGCCCCAAAGCCTTTATCATTCCATTTCTAATTGCCATAGACAAGATAGTTTATCTACAGCTTTGCCAGCTACACATAATACATTTAACCTTCAGTATCTCTAAATTTTCTTAAGCTCTTGTTGCTTGCTATGGTGTTTGAGTATATTCCATTTTCATTTATCTTCCATATGTAATTAAGCCAACAAAATTATTTAGATAAGCACAATTTCAATGATGATCAACTAGCTATTTGAAGGCCTCATTGCTGAGAAGTCTGCCACATTTGGCAGGACTCAATTTTATGTGAAGTCCATATGATCACTTTTTCTTGACTCTTTAAAATTATTTTTTATATATACAAATTTTTTAAAAATATATTTGAGGCTCAGCACCTGTAGCTCAGTGGTTAGGGTGCCAGCCACATATACCAGGGCTGGCAGATTCAACCTGGCCTGGGCCTGGTAAGCAACAATGACAACTGCAACAACAACAAAAAAAAAGCTGGGCATTGTAGCGGGTGCCTGCAGTCCAGCTACTTGGGAGGCTGAGGCAAGAGAATTGTTTAAGACCAAGGGTCTGAGGTTGCTGTGAGTTGTGACGCCACAGCACTCTATCAAAGGCGACAGTGAGACTCTGTCTCAAAAAAATAAAAAAGTAAATTAAAAAAATAATACAGCTCGGTGCCTGT
>NW_003852573.1:1760408-1765310 GCF_000181295.1 Otolemur garnettii | reverse complement strand
AAATAAAATAAATAAAAAATAAAATAAAATAAAAATACATTTGAGAAGGGCGGCATCTGTGGCTCAAAGGATGGCAGCCCTATATGCTGAAGGTGGCAGGTTCAAATCCAGCCCTGGCCGAAAACTATGAAAAAAAAAATACATTTGAGAAGCAATGGTTAAGAATTCTGATCCTGGAGTAGCTAGTCTATTTGGGCTTCATTCTCAGCTTGTTGCTAGTTTTTTTCATTTTGGCCAAGTAACTTGTTGATAAAAACAGTACCTTCCTTGGTGATGCCCATAGCCCAGTGGGTAGGGCACTGCCCACATACACCAAGACTGGAGGGTTTGAACCCAGCCCGCCTGCTAAAGAACAATAGCAACAACAACAACAACAAAAAACAGCTAGGCATTGTGGCAGGTACCTGTAGTCCCAGCTACTTGGGAAGCTGAGGCAAGAGAATCACTTAAAGCCCAAGAGTTTGAGGTTGCTGTGAGTTGAGTGCTGTGGCACTCTACCCAGGGCAATAGCTTGAGACTCTGTCTCCAAAAAAAAAAAAAAGGTACCTTCCTCCTATGATTAAATAAGTTAAAATATGGAAAGTGCTTAAAACATCACTTGGCATATGTTAAGCACTTTTGAAGTATATGCTATGATTATTGGTCAGTACAGTTTTACATATGAATATGCTATTATAACAATAATGCTGTTAGAATAACAACTGTTTTTTATAGATGCATCTCTCCAAGTATAACCTTTGGGGGAGAAAGTCCAAATATTATATTTTATTTAGAACATGAAGTACTTACATACGTAAGAGGTCTAAATACATGCTGATTAAATTTAACAAAAATATCTTACAGTCCCTATAGACAGAAGGTTGAAGAATACCCATTGATCCATGCTAGGCATTAGAATCTGTGTGGAAGCATTTAAAAAGTAAAATGTTGAGGTAGCCCTGAAGATTCTGATTTAAACAGTTTGAGATGTGGCTAGACATAAGTATTTTTAAAAAAATGTTCCCCCTAGTTCATAGTCAGGGTTGAAAACCACTGACCATCAACAGGAAATTCCATTGGACACCACACTATCAGAACACATTGGCTAAATTTTACTTTCCACCGTCCTAAGAAATGCACCATTATATAAAACAAAGCTAAAACAGCACAATTCAATGATACCCTGATACTCAGTTTGTGAATGAAAACCTTTGCCTGTAATGATGATTGAATTTGGAAAACCCAATAGTCTCTGTGAGGTTCTCAATGTACACTCCAGGTCAGATGAATAATTTGTTTCCTGTTAAGAATGCCTCAAAAGTACCCAATTTCTAAATTACCAATTAGACTTTTTTTTTTTTTTTAGAGACAAAGTCTTATTTGTCACCCTTGGTACAGTGTACTGGCATCACAGCTCACAGCAGCCTCCAACTCCTAGACTTAGGGGATTCTCTTGCCTCAGCCCTCCTGAGTAGCTGGGACTACAGGCGCTCCCCACAAGGCCCAGCTATTTTTTTGGTTGCAGTTTGGCTGGGGCCGGGTTCAAACCCACCACCCTCAGTATATGGGCCAGTGCCCTACCCACTGAGTGACAGGTGCCCCCCCCCCTCATTAGACCTTTTGCTGGTGTTCTAAAACTTTTATTTTTTTGAGACAGAGTTTCAAACTGTCACCCTGGGTAGTGTCATGGCTTCATAGCTCACAGCAACCTCCAACTCTTGGGCTCAAGCAATCCTCTTGCCTCAGTTTTCTTCTATTTTTAGAACAGATGGGGTCTTGCTTTTTGCTCAGGTTGGTCTCAAACCTGTGAGCTTAAGCTATCCACCTGCCTCAGCCTTCCCAGAGTGCTAGAATTACAGGCATGAGCCACCATACCCAGCTTCGTGTTCTAAAACTTTTAAACATGAAACATTGTCAGGGGCTCGGTGCCTATGGCTCAAGTGGCTAAGGCACCAGCCACATACACCTAAGGTGGTAGGTTCGAATCCAGCCCGGGCCCGCCAAACAACAATAATGGCTGCAACCAAAAAAAAAATAGCCGGGCATTGTGGCGGGCGCCTGTGGTCCCAGCTACTTGGGAGGTGGAGGCAGGAGACTCGCTTGAGCCCAAGAGTTGGAGGTTGCTGTGAGCTGTAAGGCCACAGGCTCTCTACCCAGGCAGACAGCTTGAGGCTCTGTCTCAAAAAAAAAAAAAAAAAAAAGAAACATTATCAGGTATGCAGAAGCATATTCAGTTTCTAATTTTTAAGTTTTCTTATTCTATCAATACCCATTAGACTTACTAGATACGTGATAGGTATCATTAATTTTCACGGGCCTAAATAAACCGTCATGAGACATCTTTTTTTTTAGAGACAGAGTCTCATTTTATTGCCCTTGGCCTCAGGCTCCTGAGTAGCTCGGACTACAGGCGCCCACCACAACATCCGGCTATTTTTTGTTGCAGTTTGGCCAGAGCCGGGTTCAAACCTGCCACCCTTGGTATATGGAGCTGGCACCCTACCCACTGAGCCACAGGCGCCGCCACAGAGACATCTTTAAGATGTTAGAAAATATTCTAAAGAGACAAGTTTATTTCACAGCTGCTAGAAATTAGCTGTTCAATGTTGTTGCTCTGTTATTTTAAAAATTCAGTAACTGAATGGAGGGGTGGGGATCTTAGTGTTGTTACCTGCATGTTTCCTATATCTGATGTGCCGCAAAGGATCAGGTCCGCTACATCACATTGAAGTCTAAAGCCACACCATGATTCAAGAAGTGCATGGTCAATGATCCAGAAGGTCTCCGTCCAGAAATGGAGAGCACAAAGATGACCTGATGGCTGCTGAAGTCAGTTCTTTTCCCTTTCCTCTTTAAAATGGTAATGATAGTGGGCTCTCTGAAGTTTGAAGGCATTTCTTTACAGCTCCATATACTGAGGAAAAGCCTGTGCAGATGTCTACATAGTAACTCCCTCCCCTGCTTGAGGATTTAAGCAGCAAAGCCATCAGATCCTAGGTTTTTCATTCTTCATGGGCCTAACACAAATTGGAATGATCAACCCACTATCTTTCAAAAGGAAAAACATTCTAATGTAACAACCTCCATTAAAAAATGAGATAAAACAAAAACAAAATTTTTTTTTAAAATGAGAATTTAGAAGAATCAGAAACAAATATAAGTCACATTTTGATTGGCTGATAGACTCCTGCTAATATTAACATTCAATTTCACAGAACTTACATTTGGTATCTGGGATACTGTGATATGGAGACCATACGAGCATCCCTCCATTGTCCTTATCTGTATACTTTGTAGCACCTGGAGAAAAAAATTAATTACTTTGAATATGATGGATCTTATTTATATTCAAAAAACAAATTAAGCTTTATTTCAATCTCAGTATAGATACCTGCAAAGGAGGACAAAAAAGTATGGAAAAACAGAAGGAAAACAGATTTGTATTAACTGTAATAAATATCCTGTTTATGAAAACCAGGGAAATTTAGTAAATGCTAAAATTTACTCCTTTTAAATTAAAAAGACTAACTACATTGCACATCCTTAACATGACAGAGTAGTAAATCTGATTTAACCTTGTATATATTAGTTAGAAATCATCAGTAACTTTCTTTTTTTTTTTTTTTTTTTTTTGGGTGACTCTCTCACTTTATCGCCTTCAGTAGAGTGCCATGGCATAACACAGCTCACAGTAACCTCCAACTCCTGGGCTTAGGCGATTCTCTTGGCTCAGCCTCCTGAGTAGCTGGGACTACAGGCGCCTGCCATAACGCCTGGCTATTTTTTTGTTGCAGTTTGGCCAGGCAGCACCCTCAGAATATGGGGCTGGCGCCCTACCCACTGAGCCACAGGTGCTGCCCAGAACTCAGGCTTTTCTTTTGTTCTTTTTGTAGTTTTTGGCAAGGGCTGGGTTTGAACCCGCCACCTCCAACATATGGGGCCTGCACCGTACTCTTTTGAGCATAGGCGCTGCCCCGCAGAACTCACTTTTCAAACCAGAGAACACCTCAGGTATTGTTTTGTCCGCTAAGATTGCTATGTTTTAAAATACTTATGTCTGCTTTTTATGGTTTTCATTTAATTGTATTGCTTAAGAGTTTGCCAGCTATTCCTTTTTAAACTTAATTTCATTTATTTTATATATACAAAAGTATATACTTTGTATAAGAAAAGTCAAAACATGTGAAAGTTAATAACATGGGCTTGGTGCCCATTGTTCAGTGGTTAGAGCACCAGCCACATGCACCAGGACTGGTGGGTTCGAACCCTGCCCAAGCCTGCTAAACAACAATAACAACAGTCGGGTGTTGTGGTCAGTGCCTGTAGTCCCAGCTACTTGGGAGGCTGAGGCAAGAGAATCACTTAAAGCCTTAGAGCTGGAGGTTGCTGTGAGCTGTGACGCCATGGCACTCTACTGAGGGTGACACAATGAGATTCTGTCTCAAAAAAGAAAAGAAAGAAAAATTAAGCCCTGTTAAAACTGCATGTAAATGAACAATAAACAGAATGAATGACATAGCTATGCAGGACCAAGTAAATCCCCATAAGTTATTTTTATTTTGAGACAGAGTCTCACTATGTCACCCTGGGTAGAGTGCTGTGATGTCACAGCTCACAGCAACCTCAAACTCTTGGGCTCAAGTGATTCGCTTGCCTCAGCCTTCCAAGTAGCTGGGATTATAGGTGCCGGCCACAACACATGGCTATTTTTTTGTTGTTGTTGTTGTAGTTGTCTTTGTTGTTTGGCAGGCCCAGGCTGGATTGGAACCCATCAGCTTGGGTGTATGTGGCTAGCGCCCCAGCTACTGAGCTACAGGTGCCAAGCCTACATCCCCATAAGTTTTGTTATTTGAACTACTAAGTAGTCTTTTTCTGGCTTCTACCTAATCCTTAGCTGCATTCAAATTAGCTTTTTTTTTTTTT
>NW_003852573.1:1740142-1758219 GCF_000181295.1 Otolemur garnettii | reverse complement strand
AAACATTCTTCTCCATGAAGAATTAACAGTTATGTTTCAAAAAAATTCTATGCATTGCGATTAAGGATCTGATCTGATAGAAACTGGCATCCAAGCTGTGGGAACTAACAGCTCTTCTAACGTAGAGGGTGGAGGGTAGAGAGGCAGTATGTGGTAAACAATCCCATCTGATAACACAGAATGCCTAATTAGCAATTTCTCAATGTTCTTTCCCAAACTCTAAACTGGACACCACAATTTTCAATTATGTATGTGTCAACTAGGCCTAAGAGATCGCTGATATTCACAGGAAATAAGGAATATTTTGAAGCAATGTTTAAGGGTATGATCTGTGGAACTGTATTCCCAGAACTTTGTCACCCTGGGCACCTCTAAAAAATGTATTTGTGCCTCAATTTTCCTCATCTCTAAAATATGAATGAGAGTATCTACTTCACAGAGTTGATCAAAAATTAAATGAATTAATATATATGTGAAGTACCCAGCATGTGGCAAGCATGATATGAGACTTAATTATTATTGCTAGTATATGATTACTGAGGACAGTTCCATTCTCGATCCTGAAAAGATTACTTCTTACCTTATCAATCAACTAAAAAAATAAGTGAATAAAACCTCATGGTCCTATAATTCAAATGGCTGATATCTTTTCTCATCAATCCCTTGAAAATGAGTAAACAGATAAAATGACTTTTTGTTTTTCAGCCAACTCAGACCTCATTCCTCTCTTATAAAAGGAGAAAGTAACTTGTACTATTAAAATAATTTATCACTCCTTATGAAGCTTACATTCAATAACATTTTACCCATTCTACTGTAAAAGTCAGAATAAGCTAAGTATTTCAAGGACATCAATATAGCATTCATTTTTTCTTTACAACAATATAAGACTATACCTCAAAACTGTCTGACAATTAGAAACTGTACTGAGAATAAAACCTAATAAAATCAGGCCAGGTGAGGTAGCTCACTAATCCTAGCTCTCTGGGAGGCAGAGGTAGGTGGATTGCCTGAGCTCACAGGTTTGAGACCAGCCTGAGCCAGAGCAAGACCTCATCTCTAAACCAGCCAGGCATCGTGGTGGGCACCTGTAGTCCCAGCTACTAGGGAGGCTGAAGCAAGAGAACTGCTTAAGCCCAGGAGTTTGAGGTCACTGTGACCTGTGCTATGGAGTCATAGCACTTTATGAAGGGTGACAAAGTGAGGCTCTGTCTCAAGAATCAAAATAGGGCGGCGCCTGTGGCTCAGTGAGTAGGGCATCGGCCCCATATACCAAGGGTTATGAGTTCAAACCTGGCCCCGGCCAAACTGCAACATAAAAATAGCCAGGTGTTGTGGCGGGCACCTATAGTCCCAGCTACTCCAGAGGCTGAGGCAAGAGAATCACCTAGGCCCAAGAGCTGGAGGTTGCTGTGAGCTATGTGATGCCACGGCACTCTACTGAGGGCGATAGAGTGAAACAAAAACAAATGAACAAAAAAGAATCAAAACAGACCAGGGCAGCACCTGTGGCTCAGTGAGTAGGGCACTGGCCCCATATACCGAGGGTGGTGGGTTCAAAACTAGCCCCGGCCAAACTGCAACAACCACAAAAAAAATAGCCGGGTGTTATGGCGGGAGCCTACAGTCCCAGCTACTAGGGAGGCTGAGGCAAGAGAATCGCCTAAGCCCAAGAGCTGGAGGTTGCTGTGAGCTGTGATGCTATAGCACCCTATTGATGGTGACCAAAATGAGACTCTCTCTAAAAAACAAAACAAAACAAACAAACGAACAAAAAAAACCTTGATTAAATCCACAAAATAATCAAGCCTCATAAATACCCTACCTTGAGAATGGATTAGAAAAAACCAAATCCCAGATAGTAAGCTACCATAATTTTAAAAGACTCTAAGAGTAGCATGTCAGTTCTGAAAATAAAACTTTTGAACAATTAGTTTAAAAGTTTTTTGGGTTTTTTTTTTTGCAGTTTTTGGCTGGGGGCTAGGTTTGAACCTGCCACCTCCAGCATATGGGGCTGGCGCTTTACTCCTTTGAGCCACAGGTGCCACCCAGTTTAAAAGTTTTAAATAGAACATTTAAAAGTCTAATTCTTTTGAAATCATTTAGATCTTTAAACCATAGTTGGTAAAATACATTTATGAGGCAGAAAATCAACAACTAAGAAATAAAAATATAATTTGATAAGCCAGGATTTGTACATCAATAGCATTTCAGAATAAGTCTAAATATAAAAATGTTTTATTTCTTTTTAATATTTTCTTCTTTTTTTTTTTTTCTTTTTAAGACAGAGTCTCACTTGTTGCCTTAGGTAGAGTGCCATGGGGTCATAGTTCACAGCAACCTCAAACTCCTGGGCTTAAGTGATTCTCTCATCTCAGCCTCCCAAGTGGTCGGGAGTATAAGTGCCTACCACAACGCTGGCTATTTTTTTTGTTTGTTTGTTTGTTTAGCAGTTTGGGGCCAGGTTTGAACCTACCAATCCCAGAACATGTGGCCAGTGCCCTAACCACTGAGCTATGGGCGCCCAGCCGAACATGAATACATTTTAAGACAATCAATTTTCAGATCATCACCTTCAGTTCCCAACACCTGGGAACTTACCTGAGGTCTAAGCTACATGCTCATTCTATTTCTTTCATCCCTCAAAAAAAAGAGGTATCTCATGAATTCCAAATCTTGTAAGAGTTCACAGCCCAATGTTTTAAAACCCCCAGGGTTCCAGACTTTCAGCCAAGCCCTTCTTTATTCAAGGTACCATAACTTCTAGAATTTTATTTTCTCTTTTAATATTTTCTTTTAAATTTTATTTTAAATTATTTTTAATAATTTAATAATTAATAATTAATTTTTAAATTTTTAAATTTTTTTATTAAATCATAACTTTGTACATTGATGCACTTATGGGGCTCGGGGTACTGCTTTGATATACAATATGAAATGCTTACACTGAACTAAGTAACACATCCATCACAATTATACTTATTTCTTAATAGTTCTGAAATGTACCACTGCATCATGCACATTGTACCACTGCATCATGCACATTAGGTGAGGTCCCCACAGATACCCTCCCTACTCCCAACTTCTAGAATTTTAATTATTTATTATTAATTGTAATAATTCAAGCCAGAAGAGATTTACCACTTAGAACCTTACGTTCACAAGAAGAGATATTATAGTGGTAGAGAAGTCAAGTGATCAATAAAGTACTTACAAGCACAAAAATAAATTATGGAAAATTCTGTGGGGAAAATGCATGGAAATGATTTCAAAAAAGCAACAATGTCAACCTTCAGAATGTTAGGAGCCTATCAATGTATATTATAAAAAGGTACAACCGGCTTGGCACCTGTAGCAGTGGTTACAGCACCAACCACATACACTGAAAATGGCCAGTTCAAGCCCAGCCCAGGCTAAACAACAGCAACAAAAAATAGCCAGGCGTTGTAGCCGGTGCCTGTAGTTCCAGTTACCTGGGAAGCTGAGGGAAGAGAATCACTTAAGCCCAAGAGTTGGAGGTTGCTGTGAGCTGTGATGCCACAGCACTCTACGACATAGTCGTAGATAGGGGAACATAGTAATACTCTGTCTCAAAAAAAAAAAAAGATACTACCATATCACCACCATATTTATATATAATTGGATGCTATTTTAAAAAGGATATTAAATCTTTATTTCAAAGTGTTAATAGTTTTAAAATACCAGAGATTAAATTCTTCAATATTTTAACTCAGTGAAGAATAATCAATATCACATTAAAAACATGTGAGAATCTGTTTTTCTAAAATTATTTTATGGGTATGCAAGCAAAATATTTTGAAAACTACTGCTTTATATACATTAACTTTCACTTAATCTGTAATATATTCAACATTATCACCATTTTACAAAGGGGAAAACTAAAGCCTAGAGAAGTCAGGTAGTTCATCTAAGGTCATAATATTAAGTTATAAGTTCATCTAAGGTCATTTTAGGTTAAAGGAATGTGATAAGAGATCAGACTCTTTTTTTTGAGACAGAGTCTCACTATGTAGCCCTTGGTAGACTGCTGTGACATCACAGCCTCAAACTCCTGGGCTTAAGCGATTCTCTTGCCTCAGCCTCCCAAGTAGCTGGGACTACAGGCACCTGCCACAACACCCAGCTATTTTTTTTGTTGCAGTTGTTCAGCTGGCCCAGGCCAGGTTCAAACCCGCCACCCTCAGTGGTATGTGGCTGGTGCTATAACCACCGTGCTACAGATGCCAAGCTAGCGGTGAGACTTTTCATCACACACAAAACTGCCTCTCAAGATGTAAGCATAATCAGTAGGCAGTAAATAAAAGTTGGGAAGATCAAGTAAACAAGCAAAAGAGAATAACCCAAACTCCAGTTAGTAAATAATAAAGACATTATTGGCAATGGGCCCATAATTAAGGTAATCTCCTAATTTCAGTAATTCTAACACAAACCTGAATTCTCATATTTTCTACAATAATCAGTTTACTAATTCATTATGTGCTTAATTTCTATCATCATAACTATCATCTCTTCCAATAAAAAAATTTTTTTCACCAAAAATCCTCTTTTAATTTCCCTACATCTTTTTTTTTTTTGAGATAGAATATTATTTAAGTGGTTTTATATAACTGCTATTTGGATTAACTTAATTGATCATTGTATTTTGCTTATTTTAGACTTGGCCAGAGTAGTAGTGGGGAAGAAATATCACTGAAATGTTACTGTTTTTTAAATAATTTAAGTAAGTAAATTTATTTTGATTTGATTAATTTATTTATTTTGAGATGAGTCGGAAGCTGTCACCCTAGTTGGAGTGCTGTGGTATCAGAGCTCACAGCAACCTCTAATTCTTGGGCTCAAGCGATTCTCCTGCCTCAGCCTCCTAAGTAGCTGGGACTACAAGTGCCCACCACAATGCCCGGCTATTTTTTTGCTGCCATTGCTGTTTTAGCTGGCCCAGGCTGGGTTTAAAACCCCCAGCCTTGATGTCACCCTCAGTAGGACCCATCACAACACCTGGCTATTTTTAGAGAAGGGGATCTGGCTCTTGCTCAGGGTGGTCTCAAACTCCTGAGCTCAAGCCCCGGCCTCCCAGAGTGCTCGGATTAAAGGCGTGAGCCACTGAATTGGGCCAATTTTCTTACATTCTGATCATCCTAATAGCAGTACCCAAGGAATTTTTCTCCCAAGTGATTTATAGGGCTATGAGTGAACAATATCCATAAAAATGGACTGAGTGGTTTGAGACAAAGATAATGAAATGACAAAAAGAGAGGAGATGGTCATTTCTCAGTTTCTATCATTAATAAATATTTCTCTTTTCCTTCTCTTTTTCCATGGCAATGTTTTTAAATTCTCACCTAATTATACTGAATTGATATGAAATAAAAACTTTACACAATCATATAACACTTAGAATAAGAATAAAATAGAGCACCAATATGATATGCTCCTTGTGAAAACTAATAATTAACAATCTGTTTGCTTGACAAGATGGGTCTATAATTACAAGACATGCCTTAAGTTTAAATGATAACTGCTTTTAATTGTGTCCTAGGGTTTGATATGCTCCTAGAGAAGACTATTAAGCAGAATATGAACAAGTCAATTTCAAGAATGTGATGTACCCTTATTCTAATAAAATATCAATTACAGGCTCGGCGCCTGTGGCTCAAGTGGCTAAGGCACCAGCCACATAGACCTAAGGTGGCGGGTTCAAATCCAGCCCAGGCCCACCAAAACAACGACGGCTGCAACCAAAAAACAGTTGTAGCGGATGCCTGTGGTCCCAGCTACTTGGGAGGCAGAGGCAGGAGACTCACTTGAGCCCTGGAATTGGAGGTTGCTGTGAGCTGTGATGCCACGGTACTCTACCCAGGGGGATAGCTTGAGGCTCTGTCTCAAAAAAAAAAAAAAAAAAAAATCAATTACAGTCTAAGTAAAAAATTTTTTTTGGTGCCAAAACACGGGGATCACTAAGTTAATAAATGTTAAAACACTTTAAATTTATTTACTTACGGGCTGCACCTGAGGCTCACTGGATAAGGCAATGGCCACATACAACAAAGCTGGTGGGTTCAAACCCAGCCCAGGCCAGCTAAAACAACAATAGCAACAACAAAAAAAATAGCCGGGCATTGTGGTGGGCACCTGTAGTCCCAGCTACTTGGGAGGCTGAGGCAGGAGAATGGCTTGAGCCCAAGAGTTTGAGGTTGCTGTTAGCTGTGATTACCACAGCACTCTAACCAGGGCGACAGCTTCCGACTCTCGTCTCAAAATAAATAAATAAATAAAATAAAATAAATTTGTTTACTTACTTAAATTATTGACAAAACAGTAACATTTCAGTGATTTTTCCCCACTAATACTATAGTCAAGTTTAAAATAAGCAAAATACAATGATCAATTAAATTGGTTAATCTAAATAGCAGTTATATAAAACCACCTAAATAGCATTCTGTTTAAGTGAATTATTCTTCAACTTTTGAAATCTGTTACATCTACTTTAATCAAGAAACAAACAAATGTTTCACAGGGATTAGGCTATGGCATATGTAAGCTTGTTTCAGCATGAAGCCTGACTCTTAAGCACAAGACTCCTAATCAATCTGTATGGTTATCTATGAAATAAAAATACTGACTTAGAAATCTCCCTAATGAGGTTAAAGAAATAGTTAAGTGTATAAACTTAAGAATTCTAGCTGCTTAGTTCTAATTTGGAAATAAGTTTATAAATACAACAACAACAAAAGCACACAGTACCAATGAAAGCCCCAAATCAGAAAAGTACAAATGAACCCAGAATCATTCTTCATTAGTATAAATTTTACTTTTTACTAAATAATCTGCCATATGCCCAGAATCATTCTTCATACTTATAAATTTTAATTTTTACTAAATAACTGCCTTATGCCCAGTCATTTAATCCTAACAAAAATACTGTTAAATAGTTGTGATAGCTAGAAACACTGAGGCTCGGGGAAAGCAAGTGATTTGCTCAGAGGACAAAAATAAAAGAGTTGGGAATTGAATTCATTCTTATCTCAAAGCCAAAGTATGCTCTTTTCAAATGTCAAGCTAAACCCTGAGGCAGCAGAATAACATAAAAGTGCCACTCACTACTAGCTACATTAATAAAGAAAATTAGTTTCATAAAACATTTAAAATTAGATGAAGTCCACCAAGACACATACTGACAGCCTTTCAATAAAAAGTATTCATGGCATTTCGAAGGCAACCCAAATCTAGAAAACATTATCACTGTTACCTATTAAAAAAGAGACTGTCCTGATAGTCCCTTTAACACCCATTATTTTATCCTCCCTTGGGACACGCAAGCTGCTGCCAGAACTTTTAAATAATTAGTAAATTTTCTGAGTTGTCCCAGTGGGGAAGAGAGGAACCAAAATTCCCCTCCCTACCTTAATAATCAAAATAAGCATACTATCTGTTCCTACCCCCCAAAATGCTATTAATATCTAACGAAGAATTCCAGAGTTAGCAACGAGCGAGCACTGAGTAAAATATTGACAACTGTAAGAAAATAAGAAAATAAAAAATAAAAAGGTGAGGCCCCTTTCAAAGTCTGTTCAAAGCCAGAACTGAAAAGGGGCTGGGGTAGGGTGGGGAGAATGAAACGCGCTCCACTCGGAGAGGCTCCAGCTAGGGCGCCTCCATATGCGGAACTCTCGCCCAATCCCTGCGCAGGCTGAAATCCCGTGACCGCCAGGGAGCCTGTTTGGAGAAAAGTAGACAGGGAGCCCGCAAGCTGGGTTGGCAGAGGAGGCTGGAACCTGGCTGCTCGGGGAGAAAATGTCTCCTTGGCAGCTGCAGCCACTGTCCTGTGGTCTGACTTCCTAGGGCTGGCTCTCTAGCGAGGTGTGCCGCTGGCATTTCCCCACCCTCTTCCCCCACCCCTTTTTCTCCCCGGCTCCGGCACTCCGCAGAGATGCCGCTACCAAAGCTACACTACCACGCCAAAAAGAAAGAAAAGCGACAATCCCATCCGCGCGCGGGTTGGTAGGGCTTGCCCTTGGCTTCGGCCAGTGACAGGCGCTCCAGTCTTCGTCGCCCGCCTTGCGGAGCGCGGCCCTCGGCTCCCGGGGCCGGTTCTGTGGCAATTGACATTTGCATGGTTTGTCCACACACAGCCCTCGGCTCTGCAGCCGCTCCTCCCCCGGCCTTGCACCCCAGACTCCGCCAAGGGTCGTCTTCCCTCTGCTCACCTCACCTCAACCCCGTTTCAGGCTCTGGAGTCAGAAAGGCGATGCCAGAGCGGGCAAGTGGCCTCCAAAAGGAACCATGTTAACCTTGCCATGTACACATCTGCCTACACGCCCTGTGTCACGGCCCGGCCAAGCCTGACAGCCTCCCCGCCACGGATGCCTGCCTGCCTGCCTGCCTGCCTGCCTGCCTGCCCAGCCCGGCCCCACATCCCTTCCCAGCCCCACGCCCGGACCCCCACCCCGTCTACCCCAAACCAAGCCCAGAAAAAGGGAGACGGGATTTTGCTTAAGCAAATATATCTACCTGGATCAAATTCAGGGATCCTAGCTTGGTATTCAGCTCCGACTCTCATCCCAACATCTGTAAAGCAATGCAAAAAAATAAAAAAAAGAAGAGGAAAAGAAAAGAAATTAAAAGAAAAAGGAAGAGACACTTAAATAAAAATAAAAATCGCTGGATGGAGGAAAGAAGCGGCGGATGAATGGGAAGATATTAACTCCGGGCACTCCGGGAGATGGCAGTGGATGGGGGGCGGGGAGGGGGGGCGAGAGCGGAGGATTGGTCGAGGGCGGAGGGACGGGGGTCGCAGGGGGTGCTGCAGCACTGCACCGGGAGTTTGAGGCTACCGCAGCGCCCCGGCTCCGAGGGGAGGGAGGGCGGGAGCGCGGCGAGGGGAGGGGGCTGGGGGAGGGGTGGAAGGAGGGGGGCAGGCGGGCAGGCGGGCTGGCGGGGAGGAGTTCGAGGCTACCACCGTGCTCGTCGTCGCTGCTGCAGCCGCTCTCGGGCTCCGAGTAGTGCAGCCCGCCGTTGGTGGACGAGGCGCCGCTGCCTCCGCCGCCCGCCGGGCTCTTGGAGCTGCCGTTGGCCGATCGGTTCTTCCCCAGTAACTCGGGCCCTTTCTCCATCATGCCGGGCATGGTAGAAGAGGGGAGGGGGAAAGGTGAGGGGAAGAGGTAGGCGTCAGGGTGAAGGGGGAGATGGCTTAGAGCGCGGGAGGGAGAGGAGGAGGAGACGGCTGCGGTGGCGGCGGAGGAGGAGGAGGGTGTTAATATGGAGCCGCCATAACCGCCCCGGTCCGGCAGTAGCGCAGTCGCCTCACAACAACCCGCCCCGGCCCCGCCTCTCTCCCCTCCTCCCTCCGCCGCCGCCCGCCCCGCGCAGCCCGGGCTCCCCTCTCGGCGCGCCGCGCTCTACGCCGCCGCCGGTATCACTCCGCCCCGCAGGGAGGTTCCGGCCGTCTGGTGGGGGACGGTGGGGCCGAGGGAAAGAGAGGGAGGGGCGGGGAAGCCCGGCTCGCCAAAGGGCCGGGCAACCCCAGCCGAGCGCTAATAAAATCGCCGCCAAGCCGCGGCCGTTGCTCGCGCTTCCTTCCTAGGGGGCGCTCCGGAGCGCGGGCGGGAGGCGTACGCGAGGGAGCGGGACTCTTTGCCCTCTCAGGGCGGAAGGAACGCGGCCAGCCGAGAAAGGCCGGCGCGACCCAGCTGCCCGAGTCGGGGGAGCGGCCCCCCTTTTACGGACTAGGTTGGGAGTTGGGGCCGCCCTGCTCAGAAACCGCGGCGGGTCTGGAGCTCGGCTCCCGGGGCTCCTCTGGCAGCGTGGAGCTGAGTGTGCGCTTGTTCGCGGTGCATTGGCGCAGTCTAGCAGGGCAGCCTTGCGGTTCTGAGGCCCAGCGGGCAAGAGTGGACTCGGCCATAAGGATCTCGACGCTACAATTTTTGTTTCTGAATCTCTGAACTGGGGCCTAATTCCCCAAGGAGACTGAGGCGGGGAATAAGTTTCCGGAGCAATGCAGCTGTATTTCGCTGAAGGCTCCCCTCCCTCTCCCAGCCTTTTTTTTTTTTTTTTCCCTGTCTTCCTCTTCCCACCTTTCCTTTTTTGTTTTTTACTACTTTGATAGTTGGGGACATAAAATTAAGATGGGGGTGCCCTTGCCCGGTCTGTGTGGACCTGTGGTCATGGCTTGGAACGACTCGTGGAGAGGGCGGAGTCCCCCAGTAGAGGTGAGGCAAGAGCTGCATTCTGGCTGGGTTTCCCTCCTGGAAGAAGATGGGCTCTGCAGTGCTCTTCTAAATTGCATTAGGCAAAAGAAATAGGAAACTGCAGTTATTCCTTCACCAGATTTGAGGGCATCTGCTGCGTGCCAGGCTGCCTGGCATTGAGGACTATGTATGATTCCCCCCCCCCCGCGCATGAGTTAAAGTAGAAATAAGTGAGGACATGGTGTGTCTAGTATGCAGAGCAGTATTTGAGGTCAATGGTGAGATAGTCTCCAAACCCTTGAAAATAGTTTGGGTGTAAGAATTACAGGTCAATGCAGAATGGATCAAACCAGAGCAAACTTCCACTGAGAGAAATAACAAATATTACTTAGGAATCGAGTCAAAAAAAATTCTTTTTTCTGGGAAGTAAATATTTGGCACTCTTTTTAAAGTGGGAAGTCTCCAGCCTGTGCACTAAACTAACTGGTTCTGGTAGTGGAGCGCGTCTCGTTTCTCTAAGCTTGATGTGACTCCGTTGAATATTTGAGCCATACACCTAAACCTTTTATCGTTCCTTTTCTCAATTAATACAGTTTTGAATATTATTTTAATTCCCGTATGGCTTTTCTACAAGGACAGAATGCTCTGTCCAAATGAAATGAATAGCCATTTCCCTTGACAGTTATATTTTTCATTGTAAATTAATACACTGGTATTTTGCTTTTTATGCAGAACATGATTCAGCTTCTCTTTCCTGCAACACAAAAGCCAAGACTGAACATTCACCAAGATGAATGCTGCTCTGAAGCCTCCTAGCCCCCCGGCTTTCTAACACCCCAACTTTGCAGCACCGCCTATGCACTTTTTTATAGGAAGAATCTGCATATAGATTAGAAACCAAAACATTGCAAAGCTTTGAGGATTTTTGTAACATTTCTATTTATGAGTAAAACTCTTAAAATGAAAAGATGACACTTTTGAGTGCAGAAAAGAGGGCAGAGCAGACATCATTTGACTGTTGGGAAAAGAACCTGAAGGAAAAAGGGTATGTCATCTTTAAAAGAAGGAAACCCAGGTTTCTGTTTTGCTCCTGAAGAAAAATAAATCACCCTGAAGCAGGCTGGGTTCTGAAGAATAATAATGTGCTTTAAAATGGTTTTCCAACAGTTAGCAAGGACAGTAAATCTTAAAAGTGCCTATCTGGGGCGCCACCTGTGGCTCAAAAGGGTAGGGCGCTGGTCCCATATGCTGGAGGTGGCAGGTTCAAACCCAGCCCCAGCCAAAAACTGCAAAAAAAAAAGAAGTGCTTGTCAGAAGTTGGAGGAAGTTCATATGCTGGGCAAGGGGGAAGAAAGCCTTAAGAATAGGTTAATAAACAATGTCTTTTTAAGAAGCAGAGTTGTGAGAAGATGGGGAGGGAAGAGAAAAGGCCTTTGGATTTGTTAACTAGCAGAATGTTGGTTATTTTGTTTGACTAGTGTTTTTACTGTATTTTTTCAATTTTACTGATTTTATTATAGTTGAAATTTGGAACAGACAATACTTTCTCATAGTTCCTAAGTCATAAAATAGAAGAGGATATACTTCAGTGTTACACAGAGAGCTTAGCAGTTGCAAAAAGGCAAAGAAAAATGTATAAGGATTGGAAAGAAATGCATGAATTTGTTATTTGGAGAAACAGGATAGTATCTCTTATTTTAAACGTAGAATGAAATAATCTGTAAAATTAGCATTAGTAGGCTCAGTACCTGTAGCTCAGTGAGTAGGGCGCCAGCCACATACACCAAGGCTGGCCGGTTCAAGCCAGGCCCGAATGTGCTAAACAGCAATGACAATTTCAAACAAAACAAAACAAAATAACAGGGCATTGTGGCAGGTTTCTGTAGTCCCAGATACTTGGGAGGCTGAGGCAAAAGAATCACTTAAGCCCAAGAATTTGAGGTTACTGTGAGCTGTGATGCCACGACACTGTACCAAGGGCAACATAGTAAGACTCTGTCTCAAAATAAATAATAAGTGAATTTAGCAAGTTGCTGGATGTAATTGTATATTCTTTTTGAATCAATTATATTTATATATATTAGCACTATACAATTAGAAAATGAAGTTTTTAAAAAGTGATATACAAATAAATCAAAAATTTCAAATACTTAACTATATTTTCCTATGGCTGTTGTAACAAATTACCACTAACTCAGTAGCTTCAAACAAATGTATTTTCTCAGAGTTTTTGAGGGCAGAGTCTATCATGCTGTCAACAAGCATTTACTCCACAGGCTCTGGGTAAGAATCTGCTCCTTGCTTTTTCCAGTTTCTGTGTCTGCTGACATTTCTTGGCTTGAAGCCACATAACTCCAACTTCTGCCTCTTATCTTTACGTTGCCTTCTCTGTCTGAGCCTCACATTTCCCTCTGCCTTCCTGTGTAAGGACAGTATGATAACATTTAGGGCCCACCTACATAACCAGAATTATCTTCTCGTGTCAAGGTCCTTAATCACTTCTTCAAAGACCCTTTTTTTAAATAAAGTAACATTTTAGTTTACTGGGGTTAAGATCTGGTATCTTTGGGGCTAAGATTCAGCCCACTACAACTAGGAATAAATTTTATGAAAGATGTGTAAGATCTCTATACTGAAAATTATATTACTGAGAAAAGTTAGAGAAGACCCTAACAAATGGCTATACTCGTGGATTTTAAGACTCAATATTGTAAAGATAATCAGTTCTACTAAAAATGATTGAGCAGATTTAGTCTAATTTCAGTTAGAATCACAGTAGGGTCAACCAAAGAAAAGCAGAGTTGGACTACCAGATTTGTACTACCAGATATCAGCTCGTTAAGAAGCTACAGAAATAGTTCATTGTGGTACTGGCATAAGGATAGAAGTAGACCAGTGGAACCAGAGTTCCCAAACAAGTACTTAGGTCAACATTTTATTTGTGCAAGCATGACACTGTTGTAACATGGAGGAAAATGGGCATTTCATTAAGTAGTGCAAGGGCAATTGCATGTCCCTGTGGGAAAAAGTAATTTTGATGTATATTCATGCTGAAATAAAAATTCTTAATTGGTTGTAGACCTAAATGTCAAAGGTAAAACAACCTGCATTTTTATAACTTTGGGTAGTCAGATGTTTCTTAAACAGGACATAGGAAACACTATAAATAAAAATATTGCTCATTCCAAGTACAAAAAGTAGTATGGAAATTAAGATGTTATATTGTGGCTGGGCACGGTGGCTCACACCTAGAATCCTAGCTCTCTGGGAGGCCAAGGCAGGTAGATTGCCTGAGTTCACAAGTTCAGGATCAGCCTTAGCCAGAGCAAGACAGTCTCTAAAAATAGCTGGTACGTTCCAGTAGTCCCAGCTACTTAGCAGGCTGAGGTAAGTGAATCTTGAGCCCAGGAGTTTGAGGTTGCTGTGAGCTGCAATGCCACAGTACTCTACTGAGGATGACATAATGAGACTCTTGTCTCAAAAAAAAAAAAAAAAAGAAAAGTTATGTCAAAGAATTAAAAATACGGGCAGCTCCTGTGATTTAGCGAGTAGGGCGCCAGCCCCATATACCAAGAGTGGCGGGTTTGAACTCTGCCCAGCCAAACTGCAACAAAAAATAGCCGGGTGTTGTGACAGGCGCCTAGCTACTAGGGAGGCTGAGGCAAGAGCTGGAGGTTGCTGTGAACTGTGATGCCGCAGTACTCTATGGAGGGCCATGAAGTAAAATTCTGTCTCAAAAAAAAAAAAATTAAAAATAGTTTTGTATTCTTGGAGTGTGAAGTAAACTCAGAGGTATGCAGGCTCTGAACCACATAAAGCCTTTTATAGTATTCAAAGGGTTAGGCAATTTGCAGATAATGAAAAAAGATGAGAAATCTAAGCAGGAAAATGATTGGATCCGGTTGGTATTTTAGATGGAAATAGAATTTGGCAAAGAAATCAATTAGGAAGCTATTGAAGTATTCAAGAAAGATGAAGCTAAAATTAAGGCAATGGTAGCAAAACTAGAGGCAGGGATAGATAGAAATATTTAGTAGGTAAAATTAGCAAAATCTGGGAATTGACTGAATATGGAAAGTAAATGGAAGGGAAGAATCTAAATTGATGTCAGCATTTTGACTTGGGTGCTTGGATGGATGATTATGTCAACAACTGAGGTGGTGAATGTTGAAGACTTAGGGATTTGAGGGACACAGAGGGTGAATTTATTTCTGGATATATTGGGTATTCCAGGAGGACCTATCCAACATACAGTTGGATATAAAATTAAGATCATGGCTGGAGAATAGGATAGTGATTGTAGCTAACTAATGTCATGAGATCTTTCTTTGGGCTGCTAAAATGAATTATCTTAGACTGGGTAATTTGTAAATGATACAGATTTATTTCTCACAGCTGTGGAGGCTGGCAAATTCAAGATGAAGATGCTAGCAGATGTGGTGACTGGTGAAGGCTCTCTGCTTCATAGATGAGGCAAGAGAATTGCCTAATCCCAGGATTTGGAGGTTGCTGTGAGCTGTGTGACACCACAGCACTCTACCAAAGGTGATAAAGTGAGACTTTGTCTCTACAAAAAAAAAAAATAATAACTGAAAGGATCTTCAGAGGTTTGGTAACCCTCTTTTTCTTCATCGCCTGGAATAATCACCATTTCTGAAGTTAGAAATTTAAACAGATTTCCATCTAAATATTTTTTAACCCAAAGTTCAACTATATGTAAGAGAAGCCCCAAATAGCATTGTTTATTTTATTTTTTTTTTTTGAGACAGAGTCTCACTATGTTCCCCTCAGTAGAGTGCTGTAGCATCACAGCTCACAGCAACCTCAAATTCTTGGGCTCAAGCGATTCTATTGCCTCAGCCTCCTGAGTAGCTGACACTACAGGAGCCAGCCATAACGCCGGCTATTTTTTGGTTGCAGTTGTCATTGTTGTTTAGCAGGACCTGGCCGGGCTCGAACTCGCCAGCTTTGGTGTATGTGGCCGGCGCCCTACTCACTGAGCTACGGGCGCCAAGCCGCCAAATAGCATGTTAAACAAAATGAAAATATATTTTTGTTCATGTAAATGATACCTGGAAGTAGGCAGTACTGGTTGAAATGACTAGGGCAATAAGCTTGTCAGAGACTCAGACTCCCTCTTTCTTACCTCTTCATCATTCCTAGAGTGTAACTTTTGCCTTTGTGATCCAGGGTGGCTTCTTAGAGTACCAGTCATGACCATGCTCCATGCAGCAAAACAGAGGTGGGGAAAGCAGAAAGGCACACCCCTTTCATTAAGGAGACTTCCTAGAAGCAGTCTAAACCCTTTATGCTACTATATCAGCGTCCACAAATTGGTCAAATGATCCAGCTTACTTCAAAGGAGCCTGGGAAATGTCAGAGTGCCTAGCTAAAATCAGGGTTCCCCTGCTAAGGACTAAGGGAGGAAGTTGGTACTGAAAGGTAGCTAGCAATCTCAGGCACCCTGGCTCTTTAAATATTTAAAAACAACAATCACATCCCACTTAAGCTTCTTTTACATACTAAACATCATTATTCCCTTTGAAGATTCTTCACTGATGTTGTTATCCTTCACCTTTTTGATTGTCTCATGAATGTGCTCTAATTTATGCTAAAAATCATGCCCTCCCCTCCAACTTAGATCTGATTGGTGCAAAATCAGTTGGAAATTTTTTGGCATCTTTTCTTGGCATATTTTTATTAATCCACCCTAAACTTAGCTTTTTGGCAACAACTGCACATGGTTACTAAATTCGAAGTCAATTGCATCCTCTGGGTCCTTTTTACATCTGTTGTTTTTTAGCCTGGTTGCTCTCCCTCTCTCATTCCAGCAGGGTTTTTATTTTCCATTCCCCTCCCCCCCATAAGTATAAATGTATTGTTACTTAATTTCATCTGGTTTCTTTTAGCTTATCTGAACATTTTTATAACTATTTGAATTCTAACTTTCTCACCCAACATATTATATGTCTCACATGTTGCATTTGCACCCATAATAAACTGAACTTCTGTCTGCATTTGGTCTCCGCCTAGTACGTACGAGGTTGACAATATTTGTTTAATGAATGTATGCTACGGTTAGAAAGAAAGAACATTTTCTAGAAGAATTTTGTTTTTAATTCTGGAATTATTTATGACAGGAAAAATATGAAACCTCCCTATCTTTTAGAATAATAAAGACTTTTATTTGGGAGAATTATATTTGAATGTGTATACAGTCTTCTAAACAGGTGAGTTAATAATGTTAGATTTCTTTTTTTTTTTTTTTTTGAGACAGAGCCTCAAGCTATCCCCCTGGGTAGAGTGCAATGGCATCACAGCTCACAGCAACCTCCAACTCCTGGGCTCAAGCGAGTCTCCTGCCTCTGCCTCCCAAGTAGCTGGGACCACAGGTGCCTGCCACAGCGCCTGGCTATTTTTTTTTGGTTGTAGCCATCATTGTTGTTTGGTGCCCGGGCTGGATTTGAACCTGCCACTTTAGGTATATGTGGCTGGTGCCTTAGCCACTTGAGCCACAGGCGCCAAGCCTAGATTTCTTTCTGTCATATAATTTTGTAAGGATTTGTTTGACTAAATAAAAAGAAAGAAAATGGACAGAAGCTTAAAGTTTACATTTTAACTTTACCCCAATACACTGTACCCTACTAATTTGTGCCCTTTTTTTCTCTCAGTTTCACAAATTATAAAATAAAATTCACAATTTCTTCTTTTCTTTTTTTTTTTTTGAAACAGTGTCTCACCATGTTGCCCTCAGTAGAGTACTGTGGCTTCACAGTTCAAGGCAACCTCAAACTTTTGGGCTCAAGCAATTCTCTTGCCTCAGCCTCTCTAGTAGCTGGGACTACAGGTGCCCGCCACAACGCCTGGTTATTTTTTGGTTGCAGTTGTCATTGGGGTCTAGCAAGCCTGGGCCGGGCTCGAACCCACCATCTTCAGTGTATGTGGCTGGTGCCCTACTCACTGAAGTACAGGGGCTGAACCACCACAACTTTTTCTGTATGACTATTTCATTAAAATCAGTCTATAGGGACCTCTAGGATCCAAATTATTAGGTAATCTGAAGATTTGGGGATAAGATTAGATGTCAACCACTAAAATGGAAACAAAGTAACATTAAATTGTTTTGTGGAAATAATAGCTTAGTGATATTTCAGGAATTTGCTATTCATGAGATTGGGGGGCCCTTAAAATACTTTCCTGGAGATTAGAGATAGTAATTTTTTTTTTTTTTTTTAAGATAGAGTCTCTCTTTGTTGCCCCCTATAGAGTGTTGGGCATCATAGCTCACAGCAACCTCAAACTCTTTGGGCTCTTGCCTCAGCCTCCGAGAAGCTGGGACTACAGGTGCCCGCCACAATGCCCGGCTGAGACAGAAAATAAAAATTATTACAAGACCCAAAAGGAAAGGAAAACAGAATCTAGGTCTGTGTGGGCAACTATGGCCTTTATTTCCACCCCAGTGAGGGGCGAGCTGAGTACAAGAAAGAAGTCAGCTTGCGGGTAATGGTGGATGGGGAGTTTAAAGGTTGGAAGAGTAGGGGGTTGGCCCATTTACCTTTCTTAGGTAGGACATCGGTTAGAAGGGTGGGAGTTGATCAATTTGGGCCGGTCTGCTCTATTTGGACCGGGTTCCTACATTTAACTCTATCACTGGCTAGTTTTTTTGAGACAGGATCTTGCTCCTGCTCAGGCTGGTCTTGAACTTGTGTTATGAGCTCAAACAATCCTCCTGCCTTGGCCCCCCAGAGTGCTGAGATTACAGGTGTGAGGCACTGTGCTGGCCTAGACATGGTAATCTATGGTACAGAGTCAGGATCATCGATATCATTATTTTCCATATCCATATCTTGTCCCACTGGTCGATCTTTAGGA
>NW_003852573.1:1737520-1738657 GCF_000181295.1 Otolemur garnettii | reverse complement strand
TTTTTTTTTTTTTTTGAGACAGAGTCTCACTATGTTTGACTTCTGTAGAGTGCTATAGTGTCACAGTTCACAACAACATCTTGGGCTTATGCGATTCTCTTGCCTTAGCCTCCCAAGTAGCTGGAGGTAGTTGGTACTACAGGCACCTGCACAATACCCAGCTATTTTTTTTTTTTTGGTTGCAGTTGTCATTGTTGCTTAGCTGGCCTGGGTTGGGTTCAAACCCGCCACCCTCGGTGTATGTGACTGGTGCTGTAACCACTGTACTACAGGTGCCGAGCCTAAACTATATTCATTATAAATTGAAACCTGTATTGTAAGGTCCTAAGTTGGATTTTTAAGCTAACTCATTCTTCATCTTTTTGTCCCTATTTATTAATAAAACAGAAAAGGCTTTTTTCGTGTTTGTTCATAATTTCTTTATTTTTTTTAATTTTTGCTTTCAATTTCTGCTGACTTTCACTTTATCTTAGTTTGAAGTTTTTTGTTTGTTTGTTTGTTTGTTTTTTTACTTCTTCCTCCTTTAGTGATTCTCTTGCCCTCTTGCCCCCCATGTAGCTGGGATTACAGACGCTTGCCACAACATCCAGCTGTTTTGTTTTGTTGTTTTTTTTTTGTAGAGACGGGGTCTCACTCTGGCTCACTCTGCCTTCTGCTAGTCTTCTGCTGGTCTCGATCTCGGCGATCCACCCACCTCGTTCTCCCACAGCGCTGGGACAACAGGTGTGAGCCACCACGCCCAGCTGTTCATAATTTCTTAGTTTGAAGGAGCAAATAAATCACAAACTAAGTCTGACAACTCTAGAGGCTTTAAATTCATTCCATAACTTATTCCCCAAACATTTATCCATCATAACTTTGAAATATTTAGAATCAAAGATGAATAAGGTATAGTTTGTGGCTTTAAGAAGTCATCTTGCCTTGGCTCCTGTAGCTCAAGCAGCTAAGGCGCCAACCACATACACCAAAGCTGGCGGGTTCAAATCCACCCCGGGCCCACCAAAGAACAATGACAACTACAACCAAAAAATAGCCAGGTGTTGTAGCAGGCACCTGTAGTCCCAGCTACTTGGGAGGCTGAGGCAAGAGAATTGCTTAAGCCTAGGAGTTGGAGGTTGCTATGAGCTGTGATGCTAC
>NW_003852573.1:1714961-1715658 GCF_000181295.1 Otolemur garnettii | reverse complement strand
AAAAAAAAAAAAAAACCTCTTGGGCTTAAGTGATTCACTTAAGTGATTCACTAGCCAAAATGCCTGGCTATTTTTTTTTGTTTGTTTTTGGGGGGGCTGGGCTTGAAATCGCCACCCTCTGTATATGGGGCTGACGCCCTACCCATCAAGCCACAAGTGTCTCCCTCCACTGACATTTATTGAGAGAATTTATAAGTGTGGTAGAGTTCTATTTATCTTATTTTGTGAACGTCCATTGTGTAGTTTTGTCCTTTGGGCCATTGTGGAAACTATGCTTTGACCTTTAGCTTTTGAGTGTTTAGGTTGCTGGTGGTCCACTGTGGTGGTCAATGTTGAGAATAGGTCTAAGTATTTCCTGTAGTGCTGGGCTTATTGTGGCAAATTTCCTCAGTGCTTACACATCTGTCAAAATTTTTATTTCTCCATCAATTTGAAGCTTAGTAGACTAATTCAAAACAGAATTCTGGGGTGAAAATTCTTTTGTTTAAGAATGTTGACAGTGGATGACCATGCTCTTCTGGCTTGGAAAGTTTCAGTTGAAAAGTCTGTTGTCATCCTAATGGCTCTGCCTCTGCAGGGCAGTTGGTACTTACTCCTGGCTACTTGCAGAATTTTTTCTTTCATCTTGATTTTGGACGGGTTCATTGCAATGTGCCTTAGAGGAGCTCTCTGTTTGGGTTGAGATGACCTAGGGTTC
>NW_003852573.1:1711804-1714628 GCF_000181295.1 Otolemur garnettii | reverse complement strand
TTCTCCAAGTGCCTGTTCTGCTTTCTCTCTCTTCTTTTTTGCCTCTGTAACTAAGTGGGTTAACTCAAAAGCCTTATCCTCTAGCTCTGAGATTCTTTCTTCTCCATGGTCTAACCTATTTTTGATACTTTCTTCTGCATCTTTGCATTACCTGATTGCTTCCTTCATTTCCTTAAGCTCCACCATATCCTTTCTATATTCTACATATCTCTCATCTGACTTTTGGTTCTGTCTTATCATTTTTCTCATCCATTCCTTTTATTGTCTTTATTGTCCATATTTTAAATTTTCTTTCTGGCTTGGCACCCATAGCTCAGTGGTAACGTCACCAGCCACGTTCACCTGGGCTGGCGGGTTCAAACCCAGGCTGGGCCTGCTAAACAACAATAACAACTACAACAACAACAAAAATAACAATAAAATAGCTAGGCATTGTGGTGGGCAACTGTTATCCCAGCTACTTGGGAGGCTGAGGCAAGAGAATCGCTTAAGCTCAAGAATTTGAGGTTGCTGTGAATTGTAATGCCACACCACTCTACTGAGAGCAACATAGTGCAACTCTGTCTCATAAAAAAAAAAAAATTCCCTTTCTGTCAAGTCCATTAAAAAAAATTTTTTTTTTGAGAAAGAGTTTCACTTTGCCACCCTTGGTAGAGTGCCTTGGTGTCACAGCTCACATCAACCTCCAGCTCTTGGGCCCAGGAGATTCTCCTGCCTCAGCCTCCCAAGTAACTGGGACTATGGACACCCACTACAATGCCTGGCTATTTTTTGTTGCAGTTTGGCTGGGGCCAGTTTCAAACCTGCCACCCTCATAGGGGGCTGGTGCCCCACTCCCTGAACTACAGGTGCCTCCCAAGTCCATTAATTTTTTAAAGGTGAAGTCTTCTGCAGTAGGTGCTCACAGTCTCTTGGGTAGTTTCTCTGTTTTGGTTTTTCATGTTGCCTAAGTTTTTATGTTGGTTCCTCCTCATGTGTTCTTTCTCGTTCACCTCCTTAATTTCCTTTTTCCTTCTCACTGCCTCCTTCATTTTAAACAGAAGTCCTTGCTCTTGATGACAATATGTTATAATGTGTCATCAGGACACCAGGTGGCACTGTGGTGTTTTAGGAGACAGAGAGCATAGCCCAGAAAGCTCTCTGGTCCTTATTCCAAACTTAGTTGCCTTTGGTGATCTCCTGATTGTTTCCTCATCATTCAGACCCTGCAGGGTTGAGATTTTAAAGCTCACAAGAATCCTGCAGATCAGGTCTCACAGTGCCCCCTGACTCCAGTTCCCATGGGGAGCCTGTCCTGGGAGTGGAGTTCTGATCCCAGCAGGTAGAATTAAGACAGCCATGTTTGTGGCTCAGTGAGTAGGGCACTGGACCCATATACCAAGGGTGGTGGGTTCAAACCTAGCTCCGGCCAAACTCCAACCAAAAAAAAAAATAGCCAGGTGATGTGGTGGGTACCTGTAGTCCCAGCTACTTGGGAGGCTGAGGCATGAGAATCGCTTAAGCCCAGGAGTTGGAGGTTGCTGTGAGCTGTGTGATGCCATGGCACTCTACCAAGGGCAATAAAGTGAGACTCTGTCTCTACAAAAAAAAAAGAAAGATGGCTGTGCTTTAGGTCCCTGCTAACACCTTCTCACAACCCTCCCATGATGGCAGACCCCTGGCCACCAAGATCTTCTCAGTATGGCTGCCTTGCCAGCCACCAAAGCTATGGCAAGTCCACTTCACCTGGCATTCAAATATGGTTGCTGCTGGGCGGCACCTGTGGCTCAGTGGGTTGGGCACAGGTCCCATATACCGAGGGTGGTGGGTTCAAACCCAACTCTGGCCAAACTGCAACAAAAAATAGCTGGGCATTGTGGCAGGCACCTGTAGTCCCAACTACTTGGGAGGCTGAGTCAAGAGAATCACCTAAGCCCAGGAGTTGGAGGTTGCTGTGAGCTGTATGATGCCATGGCACTCTACTGAGGGTGATAAGTGTGACTCTGTCTCTACAAAAACAAACAAATAAACAAACAAGTCTGGTTGCTGTATACTGTTTGAGTTCACCCACTCTTCCACACTTTCCAATGTGCAGCTTCCCCCAACAACTAAAAACTCCAGAAAGGCTTCCGTGTGTCCTGGGCCTCCATGGGCAGCCCACAGATCCCAGCCAGTCACAATCACTTGCCTAATTCATCAGATTTCCACCACTCTGGATCATACTCTGTGTCTAGCTCACCAGCTCCTCATTGTGCTCCCTGAGCTATGACTCTGGGTAAGGTCCTCAAGCCAGGTATGGCTGGGTTCTCCCTTTTTCCCCAGTCATTCTAGGAGAGTGCAGCTGAACAATCCTTCTGGTTTGCCATTGTGGTGGGTTGAAATTTTATTTTATTAGTTTTTATTTTTTTGAGACAGAGCCTCAAGCTGTCCCCCTGGGTAGGGTGCTGTGGCATCACAGCTCACAGCAACCTCCAACTCCCAGGCTCAAGCGAGTCTCCTGCCTCCGCCTCCCAAATAGCTGGGACCACAGGCGCCCACCACAACGCCTGGCTATTTTTTTGGTTGCAGCCATCATTGTTGTTTGGTGGGCCCGGGCTTGATTTGAACCCGCCACCTTAGGTGTATGTGGCTGGTGCCTTAGCCAGTTGAGCCACAGGCACTGAGCCGGTTGAAATATTAAATAGGGTATTTAATGTATGTGTGTAGGTATTGATGAAAAGTTGAAATTTGAGAAGATTTGAAGGAGTTAATTGAGTTAGCCATGAAGATAGCAGGCCAAAGGCATTCCTGGCAAAGGAAATGGCCTATTTATAGGTCCTTCCTTTTTTTTTTTTTTTTTTTTTTT
>NW_003852573.1:1710704-1711715 GCF_000181295.1 Otolemur garnettii | reverse complement strand
ACTCTGGGGCTCAAGTTATTCTCTTGCCTCAGCCTCCCGAGTAACTGGGACTACAGGCACTGGCCACAACACTGGGCTATTTTTTTAGAGACAGGATCTCACTGTTGCTCAGGCTGGTCTCAAACTCCTCAGCTCAGGTAATCTACCCACCTCAGCCTCCCAGAGTACTGGGAGGATTATAGATGTGAGCCACTGTGCCTGGCCCTGGGTTTATAGGTCCTAATAGGAGATCAAACCTGGTGTTTTCAAGGGAAAGTTAGGAAACCAGGATGGCTAGAGTGGAATGAGTGAGTGAAAGAATAGCAAAAGAGGTCAGAGAATTGGGTTGGGAGGTAGTGTTGGTAGAACAAGGTCCTTTGGTAAGGACTTTGGCTTTACCATGGAGAGCCAATGGAGGGCTTAGATTGGAGAAGAATATGATCTGGCTTATGTTTTTAAGGGGCCACAGTGGTTGCAATGTTGAGAATAGACTATAGGAGCAAAGATAAGACATAAAACATACTGTATGAAGTACATGAAGTAGTATGAGCGCCTGTAGAGATCTAGAAAAATGTTGATGGTGGTTCAGACCAGGATGGCCTCAATAGAAATAGGAGAAACACTTCACTCCTGAATAGGTTTTGAAGCTAGAGTCAACATGATTGGCTAACAGACTGGGGGTGTAGTGTAAGAGAAGCAGCAGCATTCAAAGGCAAAGGAACTCCAAGGGGTTTAGTCTAAGCAAGTGGAAACACAAAGATGTTATCAACTTAGATGTGTGAAGCTAGTGGCGGAGTAGGTTTGGGAAAGGAAATTTGAGTTCAATGTTAGTCTTGTTGAGTTTGAGGTATCTCTTAGACATTTAAGTTGAGATATGAATAAGCAGTTAGTTATACAAGTCTGGAGAAGGGCTAATTTGGATTTATAAATTTGGGAGAAGGGTAGAAAATGTCAATTTCAAAACAATGCAAAATAACAACATTTGTCAATTTCAGAACCAATGCAAAATAACACCATTTCATTTTTTTTTTT
>NW_003852573.1:1702184-1709949 GCF_000181295.1 Otolemur garnettii | reverse complement strand
AAAAAAAAAAAAAAGAGAGAGAGAGAGAAAATAGCCAGGCATTGTGGTGGGCACCTGTAGTCCTGGGTACTTGGGAGGCTGAGGCAAGAGAACTGAAGCCCAAGAGTTTGAGGTTGATGTGAGCTGTGATGCAGGGCACTCTACTGAGGGCGACATAGTGAGACTTGATCTCACACACACACACACACAAAAAAGAAAGAAAAGAAAAGAATTTCAAGATGGTGACAGCAGAGCATTAAAACAAGTGCAGGATGCTCTGCAGATGGGACTTGGTGACTGTGCAAGTCACTGCCCAGGAAGCTGGCCTTGTTTTGGAGTCATTGGCATATATGTGATATTTTAAGATAAGACAGATGGAGCGTGGCAGCTCACGCCGGTAATCTTAGCACTCTGGGAGGCCAACAGGAGTGGATTGTTTGGGCTCAGGAGTTTGTTTGTTTTTTTTTTTAAGTCAGTACGTTTTAATTTACAATTTTTACCAATAAAAAGAATAAGTTACAAAAAGGGAAGTCCTCTATACAAAAATATTTTTTTCCATTCATAAAGAGAACCACTGTCATTTCTTGCCTTGCCAAGCCAAAACTCAAATAGCCCCTCTTGATAAAATTATTCCAGAAAGACATCTAGGTAATCCAGACAAAATCAGTAACATTGATTCCTAACCCTATTTAGGAGGAAGAATTTTAAATACTTGTAAACCTTTAGAGAAACAACTACTCTGAGGCAGCTGACTTGGTAATAGGCCATACCAGAGACTCCAGCTCGCTTACCATTTGAATTTTCTTACACATACAATGAGTCTCCACTCCTGTATAGTGAGTACACATATAACATAACAGGAATAATGTCTTTTAAAATTTTATAAGTAAATTTTATTGGGGCCACAGATCAATAGCAGAACAGATGACAGTTATGAGCTCAGGAGTTTGCTCAGATCCTGAGCAAAACTGCCACCCATCTCTACTAAAAATAGAAAAACTGAGACAAGAGGAGCTCTTGAGCCCAGAAGTATGACGCCATGGCACTCTACCCAAGGCAATACTTTTGAGACTTTAAAAAAAAAAAAAAGACTAGGGCAGCAGCTGTGACTCAGTGAGTAGGGCACCAGCCCCATGTACTGAGGGTGGAAGGTTCAATCCCAGCCGAGGCCAAAGTGCGACAAAAAAAATAGCCGGGCGTTGTGTCAGGCACTTGTAGTTTCAACTACTTGGGAGGCTGAGGCAAGAGAATCTAAGCCCAAGGAGTTGGAGGTTGCTGTGAGCTGTGACGCCACAGCACTCTACCGAGGGTGATAAGGTGAGACTTTGTCTCTAAAAAAAAAAAAGACTAGACAAGATCTTTAAGGGAATGAATATAGGCTCGGCATCTGTGGCTCAAGTGGCTAAGGCGCCAGTCACATACACCTAAGGTGGCAGGTTCGAATCCAGCCCAGCCCACCAAACAACAATGACGGCTGCAACCAAAAATAGCTGGGCCTGTGGTCCCAGCTGCTTGGGAGGCTGAGGCAGTAGACTGGCTTGAGCCCAGGAGTTGGAGGTTGCTGTGAGCTGTGATGCCATGGCACTCTACCCAGGGAGACAGCTTGAGTCTCTGTCTGAAAAAAAAAGGGAATGAATATAGATGCAGAAAAGAAGAAGATGAAATACTGGCTCCCAGGGTACGCCGTCACTGAGAGATTGAGAAGTTTGGTCGGGGACATCGAATGAGACACAGCGTTTGGAGGAAAACCAGTACTGGAGTGTGGTGTCCTGGAAGCCAGGAGACAGCAGGAGGCAGGAGTCATCCCCTTCATTAAATGCCGTTGAGAGTGTAAACACAGTGAAGACAGGGACTTGACATGGGGTTTAGCAACTTATATTACTTCTTATGTTACTTCCCAACAGTAATACAATTTATTTTTTATATGAAGCCAGGCAAAACTAGTCAGGGAATCTTACAAACCACAAAATCATAATTACTGAAAACAATTATTTGATACTATGTGGCAACAAAGACTTTATGTCATAGTTCAGATTTGTGCAAACTCCTAGAAGTATATCACCTTCCTACCCATATAATCACTGTTACATGAACAATTTTATTTTAAAATGTTGATAGATTTGGGGCAGATAAAATAATGCATTTTATATAAGATCTGAAGAGGATTATTTCCCCCCAATTTTTTGAAAAGTAACTTTTTTTTTTTGAGACAGAGCCTCAAGCTATCCCCCCTGGGTAGAGTGCCATGGCATCACGCTCACAGCAACCTCCAACTCCTGGGCTCAAGCGAGTCTCCTGCCTCAGCCTCCCAAGTAGCTGGGACTACAAGTGCCCGCCACAACGCCTGGCCATTTTTTTTTTTTTTTTTGGTTGCAGCTATCATTGTTGTTTGGTGGACCCGGGCTGGGGATTCGAACCCGCCACCTTGGGTGTATGTGGCTGGCGCCTTAGCCGCTTGAGCCACAGGCGCCGAGCCGAAAAGTAACTTTTTAATTCAACATCAAGTGTTTGTGAATGTGTATTAAAATAATATTTTATAAAAGAAAATTAGGATCCTTGAAAAGAGAAATCGGTTTTGAAATACCAATTATTCCTCCTTTCTCAGTTTGCATTTCTCATCATATTATCTCCAGGTGCTTTGGTGAGAGGCTGATTTGGAAGTGCTTTGAAACAAGAAGAAAGGCTTCCCAACCTTGAACTTAAGGTAATTTTACGTATCAATCTGCAGGCATCTAGGGGGTTGTTCAAGAACAAAGCTTCATCTGTTGCCTGTTCTTATGCATTTTAATGCACTATATTCTAAGACTAAAGGAAAAAAAAAGTTTAACAAGCTTCTGACTTTTGATTAAAACTACTCTGGAGGGTTTTTTTACATGAACATTTTATAACCTAGAGAGTTAAGTAAGGATGTTGTTTTTAGAAGAATGAGCCAAGCTTTGAAAAGCATTTTTTTCAGAAACCTAAAGCTTAGCTGAGTGCGTCCGAGTTTTAATATGTTTCTGTGGTTAACAGGATACAACAGTAGGGGGCATCAAAGAGATGGTAAGTTTATACCTAAACCTTAATTACATTTTTTTATTAAGTGTTGAGTTTGCTTTTACAGAGAGAAGAAATTTACACTTCAAATGGCAAAATTCTGTAGGACCTCTACCACTCCTAGATCCAAGTTATCTGTCGTCAGCCACCTTTACTGACCCCTTTGGCAATTATCCTGGATCCCCAGAGAAATTCTTCCTATATGGGGATTTTAAGCCCCATGAAGGATGCATGATTAACTTTTAGAGATAAGCAATCTAGAATATTAGAACTTCTAGGCTCAGCACCTGTGGCTTAAGTGGCTAGAGCACCAGCCACATATACCTAAGGTGGCGGGTTCGAATCCAGCCCAGGCCCACCAACAACAATGGCAGCTGCAACCAAAAAGAAAACTAGCCAGGCGTTGTTGGCAGGTGCCTGTGGTCCCAGCTACTTGGGAGGTGGAGGCAGCAGACTCACTTGAGCCCAGGAGTTGGAGGTTGCTGTGAGCTGTGATGCCATAGCACTCTACCCAGGGAGACAGCTTAAGGCTATGTTTAAAAAAAAAAAAAGAACTTCTGAAATAATCTTTTTCTGAAGAACAAGACTGTGATCATTGGGATGAAATGAACAGAATCCTAGTACACACTCAATTTTAGATGAAGGCAGTAGATGATCTAATACAAGGTGGGGGTAGGGGAATGAGCAAGTGGGGAGAGAGGTGAGGGGTAGAGGAATTGAGGGAGGGGAACAGGGGTCACAGTGTATGGCACACCTCTTGGGGGCTGGACACCATTATAAGAGGGAGGTGGATTTCTTCCCAGCCCGGTTGCAAATCTTATCCCACCTGCACTCAGGTGGAATAAAGCCATTTTAATTGCACAAACTGGGTCTCCGTTTTCCTTTCGTTTCATGCCTCAGAACAATCTTTTGCCTTTGGCTCTGTAACCTTTCATTTGGTGCTGAACCCAGGTGGGGAGAAGCCCCTTTGGGGGGCTGAAGTGTACCCCATTCCAACCCAGCTAAACAGACCCTTCTGCTGGCGAGATGAAAGAAAACGGGAAACCTTTCTGACCCTGCCTAAACTTCATCCATCCAATAGTGAGCTTTTTAAAATCTAGAATGCCTTTCGAAACTTTTTAAAACTTCTCTTTCCATCCTCTACTCTTAACTTCCTCTTTTTCTCTCCTTCTATCACGGGGCCTTTTACTTTCTTCTCTTCCATTTTTCTTCAGGCTGGTTTCACACATGGGGGCCTCTCCCTGATTCCAACCCTAAACTTTCTTTTTCCTCCTCCTCCATTTTCTTCTGGCTGGTTTCATGCATGGAGGCCTTGCTTACCTGGTCCCAGCCCTGGCCACCCCAGTGAGTCAGGCTCGCCTGCCCACCCAGTGCCACATGTTTGGAAATGCCCTCTTGTAGGCCTGGGCTCCAGCTGGTTCCCCAGCCTCACCCCTCTGGTGCCCTACTGTGGGCCTAGGTCCAGCTGGTCATGTACAGAGGCCAGGCCCTCTTTTGACCAAAGTTATTCACAGAGAGTCAGATGCCGGCCTCCACTGGGCAGGCTCGTCACCAGTCCATTGCCCTACTATGGGCTAGACCATTTTCAGTAGTTCTGTGAGGCAAGCTCACCTGTCCAGTGCTCTCCCCGAGCCCTGGATCACCATTTTTTCTGGCCAGTCTGACTTTCTTCTTTCTCCTCCTATATTCTCCCTTTAATCTCATTTATTTTTTACCTCCAGTTTTCAATATGGGCACCACTCAGTCACAGATTCCCCCTTGTTCACCTCTAAGCTACCTTTTACCTCCAGAGTCACACATTCCCCCTTCTTCATCTCTAAACTGCCTTTTGACTAATCTCAAGCCTCTATAAAGCTCTATCCTGACCTCAAACCAAAACGTCTCATTTTTTTTTTATAATACTGCTTGGCCTACATACAAGCTTGACAGTGGCCTCAACATCTCAATTCAATTCTCAATTCTCTCTAATCTCAAGTATTATTGTCAAAAATTAGGCAAACGTTCCGAGATGCCTCATATCCAGGCATTTCTCCTACTCAAACATTCCTTCCCTGTGTTCGTCCTGTGAACCCTCTCAGAGTCTCCTGGCTTGGGTAACACTGGCTTCTCTTGATTCCCTTCCACAGTCCCGACTGCTCCTCCCCAATCCCCTTCTTACAATCCCTCCATTCTCTGAGTCAGAACACCTGGGAAGTTTCTCTGTGTGGGATACCTCTCTTCCATCTCTAACCTCCCATCAGCCACCCATTCTCACTGCTCTACGTGCCGCAAACCAGGCTTTTGGGCAAAGCAGTGCCCCAAATCCGACCCTACTCCCAAACCATGTCCAGCCCTCAGAGGTCTGGCTGCCTGGGTCTTTCTGAAGATCCAGTGCAGACACTCAGAACATGGCTGAGGTTCCCTCCTGAGCCCAGCTGCAAAAGACTGATGACCCCTGGAAAATCAGAATGCCTCCTAGACCCCATCCTGGAAAACTGAACTCCAGGTATTTTTGTTTATAGAAGGTAAGCCGATCTTTTCTCTTTTCTAACAAACATGGGAGTAACTTCATCCATGCTGCCACCTTGTAAAATGCTCTAAAAATGACAGAGATCTTGGTAATGGGTATTAGATGTCCTCTTAGGATTGCTGGCAGCCCTGTCAACTCCAACTGTTTCCGCCTCTCACTGTCCATCTTCCTCTTTGGTTATTGTCTGATAAGGTCACTAATTATGATTTTTTTCTCATTCTCAGTTTCAAACCAGTAAACCTCCGCCACATGTCTTGATTTATTAACCAGACAGTCACCTGTAAACAACTCCTCATATCCTTGCCTTACGGGATACCAACCAGCTCAGACTGAAAAACCCAAAAAGTTCCTGTAAACACCACTCCCTTACCCCATTCCCATCCCCCACAGGAAGTAGTCAAGAGATACCACACCCATCATCCCGCCTTCTTCTAATAGACAAAAAAGAATGGAAATGATAGGATCTAATCTCACCCAGATAGGATGGACCTGCCTAAAAGAATCAAAACTCCCTACCCTACCCTACCAGATGTCTCACCTAGGAAAGGGAATGTCCCAACCCCCACCTTCCTGACTTTTAAACACCTCCCCACCCCACGTTCATTACTACCCACCTGTGGATTTCTTCCTGGCCCAGTTGGAAATCTTACCCTACCTGCACCCAGATGGAATAAAGTCATTTTAATTACACACACACACACACACACACACACACAAAGAACCCCAAAACAATTATAGGAGTGAATTTACCTAACAAATGCAATCAGTGTAACCTAATTCTTTGTACCCTCGATGAATCCCAAACAATTAAAAAAAAAAAAAAAGAAAGAAAGAAACCTAGAACACAGAAAAAGAAAGGAGAGAAGACAAGCAGCTGTATGCATGAAGCTTCGGGATCCTGCTCCTGCCTGCTCTCCAACCTCATCTGCCTCCCTCCCCTTCCTTTACTGGGTCATAGCCACCCCTGTTGGTTTTTGTTTCTCAACATTTGAAATACTTGGGGTGCCTGTAGCTCAGTGGTTAGGGTGCTGGCCATGTGCACTGGGGCTGGTGGGTTCAAACCAGGCTCAGGCCTGCTAAACAAACAAACAAACAAATAGCCAGGCAGTGTGGCAGGTGCCTGTCCCAGCTCCTTGGGAGGCTGAGGCAAGAGAATTGCTTAAGCCCAAGAGTTTGAGGTTGCTGTGAGCTGTGACACGATGACAGCACACAACCGAGGCTGACATAGTGAGATTTTGTCTAAAAAAAAAAAAAAAGCAGCTGTAATTATACTAAAATCAAACCAAGTAGACTTAAGACAAGGACTATCACCAGAGATAAAGAGGGACATTTTATTATGGTGGAAAGATTAATTCAGAGGACAGCATTAAAACCCGAGTATTTATAAACTTCAAAATACTTGAGATAAAACTGAGGAATGGGACAAATATACAAATCCATAATTTAATTAATTAATTAATTAATTTTTGAGATGAAGTCTCATGGTGTCACAACTCACAGCAACTTCCAGGTCTTGGGCTTAAGCGATTCTCTTGCCTCAGCTCCCAAGTAGCTGGGACTATAAGTGCCTGCCACAACACCCGGCTATTTTTTGGTTGCAGTTGTCATTGTTGTTTGGCGGGCTCAGGCCAGATTCAAACCTACCAGCAAAGTGTATGTGGCTGGTGCCCTAGCCATTGAGCTACCAGCACCGAGCCTATTTATTTATTTTTTTGACAGAGTCTCACTTGGTCACCCTGTGTAGAGTACCATGGTATCATAGCTCACAGCAACCTCAAACTCTTGAGCTCAAGAGATCCTTTTTGACTCATCCTCTCCAGTAGCTGGGACTACAGGTGCAAGCCACAATGCCTGGCCATTTTTAGAGACAGAGTCTCACTCTAGCTCAGGCTGGTCTCAAATTCCTGAGCTCAGGAATCCACATGCCTCAGCCTTCCAGAGTGCTAGGATTATAGGCCTGAGCCACTGCAACTGGCTTGCTCAGGCTGGTTTTGAACGCCTGATCTCAAGCAATCTACCTGCCTCAGCTTCCCAGAGTCCTAGGCTTACAGGGTGAGCCTCTGCTCCTGGCCTCCAAATCAATAATTTTAACATCTCTAAGTAATTGCTAATATAACCAGTGTCTAAAACTAGTAGACAAACATTTATAAGGGCAAAGGGTAGGTCAATCAGTTTGACCTGATTAAAATTTATGGAATATTTTATCTAACAACTACAGAATATGTATCTTTTTTTTTTTTT
>NW_003852573.1:1692762-1701509 GCF_000181295.1 Otolemur garnettii | reverse complement strand
TTTTTTTTTTTTTTTTGACTCTTTGATCAGGTCTTTATTCAAAATAAACTGTCCAAAATGATTTGACGTTCATGGAATAAACATTAAAGCATTTATGCAGTGGGCTTCTTTTCTTCTGTGGTAGGTTTCTTTTCTGCTGGCTTCTTTTCTGCTGCTGGTGTCTTGGTAGAGGCAGCCTTTTTTCCTGCCAGAGGCTTTTTCTGCTTTTTAACACCGACAGGCTTTTTCCCCTTCTTCATTGCTACAGTCTTGCCTGCGACCCCCTTCTCACCTGACTTGGTGTAGTGCTGCAGCTGTCTTATCCACCCGAAGTTTGTGATTCCTGGCCTGGTGAAGAATGATATTCCGGCCCATGGTCTTTGCATATGGGTTTAGCTTCAACATGATTCTCAGGTTTTTCAGTGGATTCTTCTTCAGGACCCTGCAATGAATCTTTTTGCATGGTGCATGAAGAGCTCTTTGGATATTTGGGCTTTTCAAGATTCGGCTAAGGTCTGTGTTCATCATCTTGTGCACAGGAAGGTTGTAGTTACTCTTAAGGGAAGCAGCTTTACGCCAAGTACCATACAATTCATCTAACTTCCAGAAAGTACTTTGAATCCAAATGCAGAAATGTCCCACACATCCACCAGGAGCAAGTTTCAAAATGGTCAGCTTGCTTACAGTAAGCAGAGTAATCCCAGGGATGTTCCTGAAAGCCTTGATGATCCCATTGTCCTCATTATAGATGATGCAGGATCCCCTGCGCTGGATACGAAGACGGTTTCTCATTTTGCCGTTACCAGCCCTCATTCACTGAGAGGCAAAGACCCTTTTGATATCATTCTAGGCCTTAAGTTTCTTAGGAAGTAAAACAGCCTCCTTGGTCTTCTTGTAGCCTTCAACTTTATCTTCAGCCACCAATGGAAGTTCAGGAACTTCCTCAATTCGATGACCTTTAGACATGACCAGTGCTGGTAAAGCTGAGGCAGCCAGGGCAGAGCAGATGGCAAATCGCTTTTGGGTTGTGTTTACTCTATGGTTTTACAGGTTACTTTTACTTTATTTTTGTTATGCTACCTGTGCTGCTCCAGTTTTACTTTCAGTTTTATCACTTTTTTTTTCTTTTTTCTTTTTTTTTTTTTTTTGTAGTTTTTGGCCGGGGCTGGGTTTGAACCTGCCACCTCCGGCATATGGGGCCAGTGCCCTACTCCTTTGAGCCACAGTCACCGTCCCCACTTTTGCTTTCTATTCCCACTGTGCCTTAGTTGAACTTTTACCATGTTTCCCTGAAAATAAGATACTGTTTTATATTTATTTTTTCTCAAGAAGACACACTCAGGCTTATTTTTAGGGGATGTCTTATTTTTATTAAGTATAATACAACAATCTACATTTATTCAAATACAGTTAAGTCATCTTCTTCTGGAACATCATCATAACTCTCCAGGTATTCCATCCTGAATTTCTTGTGACTCCATTTCCTTTAGAACCATTGGCCCCAAACTTTCACATCAAGCAACTGAGCTCTCATTAAATGAGCAGCTCTTATCCATGAAACCTGCTCAGAGTGCACTGGTAACAACACTGTCAGTGATTTTATTCCATGAATTCTTCACCCAAGTCACGACCTCTTGCAGGCTAGGCTTCACAAAGTTTCCACGCTGCTTTCTTGTCATTCTATTTTCAATGTAGTCGTTAATTTCCACATGCAAATGGTCTTTGAATGGCTTGTTTATTGCAATATCAAGAGTCTGCAGACAGGCAGTCATTCCTGCAGAAATCATTATTTGATCTATTTCTCTCTCTGCAAGGAAGTTCTTCATGTCTTTAGCACGGTGAGTGCTGGCTGAATCCCAGACTAGCAGACCTCTTTGGCCACCTCGCAAAACAAGTGGCAGCATTAAATCAAGCCACTTCCTTATAACTGCTTGTGTGCACCAGGCTTTTTCTGTTTCAAGAACATAAATGCCGGAAACATGTTCAATCTTATCTTTCTTGTCCTTAGTAATGATAAGAGGTATAGCTTTCTTTCCATCCAGACGAATGGCCAAAATACAGGTAACACGTGAACTTTTGTGACCAGTGGAGGGAATGCAGATTGAGGAGGCACCCGTCTGTTCAATTGTTGTGTGGGGTTCTTGACCCATAAACACTGCAGTTTCATCCATAGCAATCATGTTGCAAGGTTGGTATTTAGAAAAGTCGATGCCATCAACAAAAGACTTGAATGCAAGTGCTCTCTTAATAACTTCTGCATCGTCCAACTTCAACAGTGTTGCTGATTTTTTTAGAGACAGTTCATATCGCTGAAGGAAGCCATCCAGCCAGTGTTGTGATGCTTTGAATTCCGGGAATATTTCGAACTGTGGTGCCATTGCAAGGGCAAATGCTTGAATGTCACCCCTACGCACAACCAAAGCCTTTGCTCTCCTGTCAGCAATCCATTCACAGATCATGATTTCCAGCTCAGGAAATAAAGGTTGCCAACCTGAATCCCACTTGCGCTTCTTAGCATTTTCTCTGTCCACATGTAGACTGAGGTTATCGTATTCTGCCCGCCATTTTTGGACCATTCAGATATCCAACTTCTTCTCTTTGTAGAAAGCAGTAAGATTCTTGCCCTGGGAGTCCTCGACAATTCCCTTCTTGTACTCAACAGAACAGCTCTTTCTTTTTGCACTCATCTTGTCTGGGGTACAGATACTCAGGAAAAGCAGAGATAGGCCAGCAAAGCTGATGTGTAAGGGCTGAATTATTTACCGTATTTGGGATCCAGCGAGCACTGGGTCCAATCTGCACAGTAGAGCTGGGATGATCTCTCTGGGCTCAGTAGCAGATTGCCTGCTGAAGCTTTTCCTCTGGTGTTTGTAGAGAGGTGGTGGTGAGAGGCCCACCAACTGTTGCTGGTCGGTGCTGGGGTGCAGCAGCTTTACTGGTGTTTCTGTGAGGTGAGAGGGGCTCACAGACTGTTGTTGGACTGGTGCTGGGTAAAATAGCAGCCACGGCTTTCCTTCTTCCCCCTGGGGACACACAATGTTAAAAAAGCAGAGCATCCTGCTCCTCATTTCACTAAGGAGACTTTCACTGTGGAGACCTCCAGTCTCTATGTCTCCATCTCTACTCGAAGCCTTAGTGTGCACAGGATGGCCAGAACCTGACAGGGGGAGCAGACCTTGTTGGTGGGGCTGGCGCTAGTGATGCATAAACTCCTTTCCCCTAGCCGTTTGCACATGCGCAATAGGATGCCTGTGACCGCGGTTACTAATCGCGCACCCACGCAAGTGCAAATGGCTCGGAGAAAGGAGCTGTGGCAGATAAAAGGTATTTCAGTCTTCCTTACTGATCTGCACGGAAATGCATGCCCATCACTAGGTCTTATTATCAGGGTAGGGCTTATATTTAACAAATGCATAGAAATCCTGTTTGGCTTATTTTGGGGGTAGGTCTTATTTTTAGGGAAACACGGTAGTCCAGCTGAGTAATTGAATTAGATCAACTTGGTTTCGGGAACTGAAAGCCCCCACTCCCCAAGGCCTAACAATTGACAAATTAGACCATACGCTGGTCATAAAATAATTCTTAATGAATTTCATAAGGTTAATATATTACAAAGTATATTCTCACAACATAGAAATAAATTTGAAGTTAAATACCTAAAACATTCCTAGGTAATTAACACAACTCTTTTTTTTTGAGACAGAGTATCAAGCTATTGCCCTCTGTAGAATGCTGTGGTGTCTCAGCTCACAGCAACCTCAAACTCTTGGGCTGAAGCAATTCTCTTACCTCAGGCTTCCAAGTACCTGGGCCTACAGGCACCTGCCACAATGCCCCACTATTTTGTTGTTGTTGTTGTTGCAGTTGTCATTGTTGTTTAACATACTTCTGTATAACCCATGTGTCAAAAGAAAAAAATCATAAAATTTGAAAATATTTCAAAACTAAGTGTTAATAAACAAATAACATATCAGGTTGGGAGCAATAGCTCATGCCTGCAATCTTTAGCACTCCGGGAGGCCAAGGCAGGTGGATTGCCCGAACTCACAGCTTCAAGACCAGCCTGAGCAAGAGCAAGATCCCGTCTCTAAAAAATAGCTGGGTGTTGTGGCAGTCCCAGCCACCACTTAGGAGGCTGAGGCAAGAGAATCACTAGAGCCTGAGAGTTTGAGGTTGCTGTGAGCTATAACACCATGGCACTCTACTCAGGATGACAAAATGAGACTCTGTCTTAAAAAAAACAAACAAAGAAAGAAACACATCAAATGTTATGGGAAAATGTTTAGATGGTAATTTATTTTTTTTAAATGTTTATTTTAGAAAATGGGAAAGGTGTCAAATCAATACTCTCACTTTCTGACTTAAGAAGCTAGACAAAGTGTAGCAAATTAAAGCCAAAAAAGTGCAAGAAAGAAAAAAAAAATCAGGCATCAATAAAATAGAAAATATACGCACAGAACAATAGTTAGAAGTTGATGTTTTGAAAGGAATAATAAAGTCGACTGACCAAGAAAAGAGAGAAAACATAAATTGCTAAAATTAGGAATGAACGAAGGATATCACTATTTAGGTTCTAGAGATGTTAATGAACTTTTGGGGTGATAGAAATAGTCTGTATCCAGATTGATACATTTTTTAAGTGTATGTATGTTAAAAATCATTGGTTGTATACTTAAGATCTATGCATTTTACTGTGAGTATATTTTACCTCAATTTAAAAAATTAAATTGAGGCTCGGCGCATATAGCTCAGGGCTAGGATGCTGGCCATATTTACCTGGGCTGGTGGATTTGACTCAGCCAGGTCTGCCAAACAATAATGACAACTACAACAACAAAAAAACCAGACTGGTGTTGTGGTGGGCACCTGTAGTCCCAGCTACTTGGAAGGTTGAGGCAAGAGAATCACTTAAGCCCAAGAGTTTAAGGTTACTGTGTGCTGTGATGTCAGAGCACTCTACCGAGGGCATCATAGTGAGACTCTGTCTCACAAAACAAACAAACAAAAAAATTAAATCAAATGTATTTTGCTCCCAATTGGATTCTTTCTTTTCTTTTCTTTTTTTTTTTTTTTTGAGAAAGAGTCTCACTTTATCACCCTTGGTAGAGTGCTGTGGTGTCACAGCTCACAGCAACCTCCAACTCCTGGGCTCAGGCAATTCTCTTGCCTCAACCTCCCGAGTTAACTGGGACTACAGGCTCTTGCCATAACACCTGGCAATTTTTTTGTTGCAGTTTGGCCGGGGCCGGGTTCAAACCCGCCACCCTTAGTAAAGGGGGCCAGCGCTCTAACCACTGAACCACAGATGCCACCCCCTCTTTTCTTTATGTATGCTTTTGTGCAAGCCAGTGTTTGGGTAGGACTTGAATTTGTTCAACCTGTTCTCTAATTTGCAAATGAAGTTTTTGACCTATTCATTTTGTATTTACCATAATTGTATGTTCTTACTTCCTTTTCTCTTAGATTATGAACTTGATAAGAAAAGGACTGCTTCTTCTGTACACTGTGTTCCAAGAACCTCATATGGTACTGTGAACTTTGTGGGTGCTTGACAGATATCTGGTTTATTTCTTGACTCTCAGCATTTGATCATAATTAAAGCTAGCAGAGCTAAACTGAGATAGGATAAAATTTCAGGCACTTAAGAGGATGAATTAGAGCATGCCTGGGAACATTTGTGCAAGCGTCTGAGCATATACAGTACATGTCTCTCTTCCAAAACAGATGAATACCAATTTGGGCTTATTTCACATCAGCTGTTTCTTGTCTCAGTACTGAGAATGACTGACTTTCTGCAAAGTCACCTCAAAAATGGTACTCTGTTGTAAAAGCATCTTTTCTTTAAGAAAATTAAAGATGGCTGTGACTCACTTCCTTGTCAGAAACTTATTAACAGAAATATCACATTAGGATGCATAGGAAAACTAAATCCCTAATGTCAGTTAAATGTGTATATAAGTATACACAACATTCTTATGGTAAATACTAATTAAAAGAAATTCGGGACTCCATGCCTGTAGCTCAGGGGCTACGGTGCCAGCCACATACAGCAGAGATGGTGGGTTCGAATCCAGCCCAGGTCTGCCAAACAACAATGACAACTACAAACAAAAAATAGCCAGTCATTGTGGCGGGCGCCTATAGTCCCAGTTACTTGGGAGGCTGAGGCAAGAGGGTTACTTGAGCCCAAGATTCTAGGGTTCTGTGGGCTGTGATGCCATGGCACTCTACCCAGAGTGACAGAGTCAGACTCTATCTCAAAAAATAAATCAATCAATCAAGGAAATTCAAATAGGAGGAAAATATCAAATATGCACTGGTGTCTTGAACCTGAGAGAGCAGCTAAGGTTAACTTCTACGAATGAGCCTGTGAAGAACAGGAAGGGATAAGAGAGACAAACCTGTGGGCAGGCAGGGAGACTGAGAAGGAGAAGGCAAACGGGGCCAGAACTTAGTTGAAGGCCTCAGAAGGCTGAGTTCATCAAGTTAGCTGCCACACGTTCCTTTCTCTCATCCTCAGCATTTCTTTTTTCTTTCTTTCTTTCTTTCTTTTTTTTTTTTTTGAGATAGCATCTCAAGCTGTCACCCTGGATAGAGTGCCGTGGCGTTACAGCTCACAGCAACCTCACACTCTTGGGCTTAAGCGATTTTCTTGCCTCAGCCTCCCAAGTAGCTAGGACTACAGGCACCTGCCACAATGCCCAGCTATTTTTTTGTTGCCGTTGTCATTGTTGTTTAGCTGGCCCTGGGCCCGGGTTTGAGCCCACAAGCCTCGGTGCATGTGGGTGGCACCGTAACCACTGTGCTACGGCTGCTGAGCCATCCTCAGCATTTCTTGTGCACTGATTTTGTACCAGGTGCTTTGCAATGCTCTCAGGCCTTGCAACTGTCCCTGTCCTCGGGGTAGTCTAGGACTCTTGGGGATATCTGGGTAGGTACAGAGGGGCTCGTATCTCCGGACATCTGGGCACCTTTCTGTCTTACTGTATTTGTTTCCTTTATGGATCCCAGTATTTTTCCCCTTCCCTATTTAGATTTCAAACATATGTGAAGGAACATGCTGTGTCTCATAATGTCATCTTTTATTTCTCATAGCACTTACTGCAGTATAAGCAGTATAGCAGTTATCGGAAATTCTTTCTTTAGTAGGTCCTTGGTCTCAGGGATTCAAAGAATGAACCCATGGATCACAAATCAGTGGTAAGATAGAATTATTATTATTATTATTTTTTTGAGACAGAGTTATATCTCCCTCGGCAGAGTGTCGTGGCATCACAGTTTAGAGCAACCTCAAACTCTTAGGTTTAAGTGATTCTCTTGCCTCAGCCTCCCAAGTAGCTGGGACTATAGGCACCCGCCACAATGCCCAGCTATTTTTGTTGTTGTTTTTGCCATTGTTGTTTGGCAGGCCCAGGCTGGGTTTGAACCTACCAGCCCCGGTGTATGTGGCTGGTGCCCTGGCTGCTGAGCTATAGGCATCAAGCCCATAAGGTAGGATTTTACTGGACAAAAAGGAATACAGAAGAAGTAAAAAGCACCAGAGCTTCTGGCAGAGAGAAAGACCCAAGTCTGAAGACCAAATATGAGTCCTTTGTCTGGGCATGAGGTTTGGAAAATTACATTTGGCCAGGACTTGGTAGATGGAAATACTTTTTCAATGTCAATAAGTGTTATTGACGAATGAATGCAATCCCTCTAGCTCAGGGCAAAAGGTCTGGGCATTCTCTTCATGAAATTACCCAGGCCTTAGGAAAACTGGGGTCCCCTGTCTAGCCTTGAACGGGGGAACCCTGTATCAGCAGTACTATCCTCAAACCCCAGCAAAGGGGTGTTTGCCTGGGCTGTATGCCTCAGAGGGCTTCATTCATCACAGACACAAGAACATAAATGTTTTAAGGAAACTATAGACACGGTGTCACTTGTGGTATGGTCTCAGCTGTGGTCCAATATGATCTATAATGCTACAGCTCCTCTCAAGACTAACAGTGTTCACATTTCATCTCTCACCCGATCTCAAAATGAAAGGTGATTACGTTTGAGTGCTGTGAAGGTTGTAGGGTTGACCACTGCCAGCTTCAAAAACACCATGTTTCCCTGAAAATAAGACACTGTCTTATATTTATTTTTTCTCAAGAAGACACACTTGGGCTTATTTTCAGGGGATGTCTTATTTTTATTACGTATAATACAACAATCTACTTTTATTCAAATACAGTTAAGTCATCTTCTTCTGGAACCTGACAGAGGGAGCTGACCTTGTTGGTGGGGCTGGTGCTAGTGATGCGTGAACACCTTTCCCCCAGCCGTTTGCACATGTGCAATAGGATGCTTGCGACTGCGGTTACCACACGCACAACCACGCAAGTGTGAACGGCTCGGAGAAAGGAGCTGTGGCAGATAAAAGGTATTCCAGTCTTCCTTACTGCTCCACACCCATCACTAGGTCTTATTATCAGGGTAGGGCTTATATTTAACAAATGCATAGAAATCCTGCTAGGGCTTATTTTTGGGGTAGGTCTTATTTTCAGGGAAACACAGTACATTATTTTGGAGGGAAGGATTTGAGCAATAGATGTGTTTAGGTAAAAGAAAAAACAGATTAATTAATTTGTCAGTTCTTTGCGCTCAGGTAACATAAAGTACAATACGTTTGTGCATAATGAATTATATCTCAATGCTGCCCAGCATCCATTTTCTTTCTTTCTTTCTTTCTTTTTTTTTTTTTTTTTGTGAGAAAGAGCCTCAAGCTGTCGCCCTGGGTAGAGTGC
>NW_003852573.1:1684992-1692646 GCF_000181295.1 Otolemur garnettii | reverse complement strand
CCCGCCACTCTCGGCATATGAAGCCGGCGCCCTACCCACTGAGCCACAGGCACAGCCCTGGAAAGTATTTTTTTTTTTCGAGACAGAGTCTCACTATGTTTTCTTTGGTAGAGTGCCATAACGTCACAGCTCACAGCAACCTCTAACTCTTGGGCTTAAGGGATTCTCTTGCCTCAGCCTCTCAAGTAGCTGGGACCACAGGTGCTTACAACAACACCAGGCTAATTTTTTTTGTACTTGTCACTGTTGTTTGGCAGGCCCTGGGCTGGGTACGAATCCACTAACTCTGGTGTATGTGGCAGGCGCCCTAGCCACTGAGCTACAGGAGCCAGAGCCTGGGAAGTTTTGATATAGACATTGATTTAAAAGATGGCAAAAAAATAATATAAGATAATGATTTATACAATGAAATCAAAATATTCTGTAAAATTTTAGCAATTATTATTATCATCATTATTATTATTATTTTGAGACAGAGCCTCAAGCTGTCACCCTAGGTAGAGTGCAACCTCCAACTCCTGGGCTCAAGTGATTCTCCTGCCTCTGCCTCCCTAGTAGCTGGGATTACAGGCATCCACCACAATGCCTGGCTACTTTTTGGTTGCAGCCGTCATTGTTGTTTGGCAGGCTTGGGCTGGATTAGAACCCACCAGCTCAGGTTAATGTGGCTGGTGCCTGAGCTGCTTGAGCCACAGGGACCAAGCCAAATTTTAGCAATTATAATGATATATCACATGCGACTTTGTTACAATCTATGAATATAATGCATAAAAATTCCATGATTTCTTTCTGAATCTAAGTATTGCTATAAGGATTTTATTTCAGTTGCTGGTATCTCGATAAAATTTCTCCAAATTGAAATTAGTAAAGATAGGCCAGGCATGGTGGCTCATGCCTATAATCCTAGTACTCTGAGATGCTGAGGCAAGTGGATTACTTGAGCTCAGGAATTTGAGACCAGCCAGAGTAAGAGAGAGATCCCGTCTCTAAGAATAGCTGGGTGTTGTGGTAGGCGCCTGTAGTCTCAGCTGCTTAGGAGACTGAGGCAAGAGGATTGCTTGAGTCTAGGAGTTTGAGGTTGCTGTGAGCTATGATGATGCCACAGTACTCTATACAGGGTGACAGAGTGAGACTGTCTCTCTCTCTCTCTCAAAAAAAGAAATCAGTAAAAATAGAAAACAAAAAACTTACATAGGGACTTCTGTGCTCAAGAAAAATCATCTAATTTGAAATTACTTATAGTAGAAGTAAATTACATGAAAGTCTTGCTTAGGACTACAGAGTGATGTAGGTAAGATGAAAGCAAGAGAATACAATCTTATGGAATAAATGTAATTAATGAATTATGTATGCCTCTGTTTTTTATTCAGTTGTCACACAGGTTCATCTAAAAAAAAAATCCAACCATGTGCAATTGCAATTAATTTGTTTCTGATATTAGTTGACTTGTGATCATATAAAACGATGCTAGTTTTACACAGTTTTAAATTTTGTTGTAATAAAAGGCAATTTGTCAAGATAAGAGGTTAGAATATATTTTATTTGAAAGCTTATTATGTTATTTATACCTTGTAAGTTTTTTTCTTTTCTTTTTTGAGATGCAGTCTTACTATGGCACCTTTGGTAGAGTGCTGTGATGTCATAACTCATAGCAACTTCAAACTCTTGGGTTTAAGCGATTCTCTTGCTTCAGCTTTTGGAATAGCTGGGATGAAGCTGTAAGTATTTTCTTTCTTTTTTGTTTTTTAGAGACAGAGTCTCACTTTATCACTCTCAGTAGAGTACCATGGTATCACAGCTCACAGCAACCTCCAACTCCTGGGCTTAGGCGATTCTCTTGCCTCAGCCTCCCCAGTAGCGGGGACTTACAGGTGCCCACCACAACTCCGGGCTATTTGTTGTTGCAGTTTGACTGGGACTAATTTCAAACCTGTCACCCTCAGTATATGGGGCCAGCACCCTACAACTGAGCCATAGGTGCCGCCCAAGGCTGCAAGTATTTTCTTTATTAGTATATGGCTCTCCTTTTCTATACTTGCTCTGGGCCATGCAAATGTTAGGGGAAGTTCCCCAAAGTACTGTGTGATTAATGCATTTTTGTTTATTGGGTGATAATAGGGTCTTCATGGGAAATAAACACTTTTTTCATAGTTAGAATTGTTTTCATTTTTAAAAACAAATAGTGCTTTGATTTTGAAAATCTTTTTCTAGAAGTTTGAAACATAAGTTTCTGGGGATTTCTTTTTCTTCTGAACAATTTAGATGTTTTAAAATTGTATTTGTACTGTTGTGGTGGCTCACGCCTGTAATCCTAGCACTCTGGGAGGCCAAGGCAGTGGGTTGTTTGAGCTCAGGAGTTTAAGATCAGCCTGAGATGGAATGAGAACCCCATCTCTAAAAATAGCTGGACATTGTGGTGGGCACCTGTTGTCTCAGCTACTCAGGAGGCTGAGGCAAGAGAATCCACTTGAGCCCAAGAGTTTGAGGTTTCTGTGAGCTGTGATGCTATGGCATTCTACTGAGGGTGACAAAGTAAGACTCTGTCTCAAAAATAATGAAGTAAAAATAAAAAGGTATTTGCAAGTGGTTCAATTGACTTCCTTTGCTCTTCTCTTTCACCTCCCCTTCCGAACAGTTCAGTGGTAAGTTCAGGAGATAAACCAGAACAAAGTGGGTGTTTTGTCACATGGAGGGTAACCTGGAGAGGGAACCACATCTCAAGCTCTTGCGAGGAGGAACATCTTTGTAAGAGTCAACCCAGTGTAGTGAGTCAGAGCCCAAGTGGGAGGAAGAGGCCACACATGTGTGGGAGCAGCCCAGGGTGGGTGTCAGGGCCTGAGCTGGGCAGGGAGAGTATTCACGGAGGGGGCACCCCACCAGGGAGTTCCAGAGCCCAAGTAGGGTGGAAGGGGAACCAAAAGTGGGGTCCACCTGGCAGGAGATTTCAGAGCCTGGCAGGCTAAAAAGGTCTTCTAGGCAGGGGAGACATGGCAGCAATAGTGGGAAGCTGATTGCAAACAGGGGATTGATAAAAAAGTAAAGATATCAACCAGGAACCTGGTGGCTCACACCTGTAATCCTAGAACTCTGGAAGGCTGAGGCAGGTGGATTGCCTGAGCTCACAAGTTTGAGACCAGCCTGAGCAAAAGCGAGATCACATCTCTATTAAAAATAGAAAAACTAAGGCAAGAGGATCAGTTGAGCCCAAGAGTTGGAGGTTGCTGTGATCTATGATGCCACAGTACTCTACCCAGGGTGACAGTAAAAAAAGAAAAATGGGTTGGCGCCCACAGTACAGTGGTTAGGGCACTGGCCACATACACCAGGCTGGCAACAATGACAACTACAACAAAAAAATAGCCAGGCATTGTGGTAGATGCCTGTAGGCCCAGCTACTCAGGAGGCCGAGCCAACAAAAGAATCACTTAAGCCTGAGAGTTTGAGGTTGCTGTGAGCTGTGACACCATGGCATTCTACAGAGGGCAATGTAGTGAGACTCTATCTCAAAAAAAAAAAAAAAAAAAAATCAAGAAAAAGAGAAGTCATGATTTTTACTGTTTAATGGGAAGGGAGAAAACCCAAATGAACGCTATGATATTAGATCAGAATTGGTTGTATCTATGTGAACACATGGCTTTCAGTAAATATAACATATTAACTTTTGAGATAAATAAATATAGAACAAATATACATAGGATTGTGCATATGGGGGATAGAGAAAAAGAGAGAGAGCGCCTTATAGCAATAATTTCTCAGTAACAAATAAGCATACATTTCACGCAGGGCTTTATTTATTTATTTATTTTGAGACAGAGTCTCACGCAGTTGCCCTGGGTAGAGTGCCCTGGCATCTTAGCTCACAGCAACCTCAAACTCTTGGGCTCAAGTGATTTACTTGCCTCAGTCTCCCAAGTAGCTGGGACAACACAGGTGCCTGCCACAATGCCTGGCTATTTTTAGAGACCAGGTCTTGCTCTTACTCATGCTGGTGTTGAACCTGTGAGCAATCCCCCTGCTTTGGCCTCTCAGAGTGCTAGGAATTCAGGGTGAGCCACTATGCCCAGCACCCAGGCACAGTGAGTGTGCCTCACCCCCAAATTAAAAAGAACCAGAGGTTTCCAGAAATATGACTAAGCTAAAACTTTTGGAGAATCTTGTTGAGTGAGAGAGCAAGAGAGTGCTCCATGAATTACACCATAATAGAAAGAATGGGTTATGTACATTGTGTCAAAGTACCTCAACACAGAATATTTATTAGCTACAAAGAGAACTAAGTTTATAGTGGAGAGGGCTGGCAGATACCTCCTTCATCAAATGGTAAATTGATACTACCAGTAAAGGAACCAATCAAAATGTAAACCTGATAGACTGCGATGAGAAGAACACAGCACTGGTTCTGTAATATTTCTGCCAAAGATGCATAACCTGAATTTAATCTTGAGAAAATGTCAGACAACTTCAAATTAAGAGACATTCTATAAAATAACTGGCTTGTAATTTTCAAATATGTCAAGGCCCAGAAAGTCAAGGAAAGATCGATCATCTCTTCTAGGCTATAGGAGACTAGAGGTGGGAAAACAAAATGTCATATGTGATTCTGAAATGGACCTGTAAAGGACATGAATGGGATGTTTGGGGTCTGAGGACAAAATCATAGCATGCATTAGTGTTAACGTTCTGATTTTGATAATTATATTGTGGACCTTAAGAGTATGTTCATGTATGCAAGAAATACATGCTAAAGTACAGGGTGGCCATAAAGTTCATGTGCAATTTAAAATTGCACACGAAATTTATGGCCACCTTGTATTTGGGAGTGATGGAGCATCAGGTGAACAAGTTACTCTCAAATGGTTCATGAAGAGAAGTGCTTTGAATTCTACTCACAACTTTTCTGTAAGTTTAAGATTGTTCCAAATGAAAAACTCTGTTAAATATATATAAAAAAAATTCTCTATTGAACTGATTAGAACAGATGCTATACTTGATCTCAGCCAAAAGGTCGAGAAGTGATTGACACAATCCTTTAGGGCTGGGCGCAGTGGCTCAGGTTTGAGACCAGCCTGAGCCAGAGGGAGACCTCTACTCTAAAAGTAGCTGGGCATTGTGGCAGGCACCTATAATCCTAGCTACTTGGGAGGTTGAGGCAAGAGAATCGCTTGAGGTTTGAGGTTGTTGTGAGCTACAATTCCATAGCACTCTACTGAGAGTGACACAACAAACTCCACAACAAACAAAATCTAATCGTTTAAGTTAGCTAGTTACAATTCTGAAAATGAATGGAAAATAAGAAATGTGGGCCGGCATGGTGGCTCACACCTACAATCCTAGCACTCTGGGAGGCTGAGGCCAGTGGATTGCTTGAAGTCACAAGTTTGAGACCAGCCTGAGCAAAAGTGAGACCCTGTCTCTACTAAAAATAGAAAAACTGAGGCAAGAGTATTGCTTGAGCCCAGGAGTTGGAGTTTGCTGCGAGCTATGACAGCACAGTACTCTATCCAGGGCGACAGCTTGAGAGTCTGTCTCAATACAAAAAAAAAGAAAAGAAAAGAAAATAAGAAATCTGATTTGTTTTTGTCTCTCTCTCTCTCTCTCTTTTTTTTTTTTTGTGAGACAGAGCCTCAAGCTGTCACCCTAGGTAGAGTGCTGTGGCATCACAGCTCACAGCAACCTCCAACTCCTGAGCTCAAGCCAGTCTCCTGCCTCCACCTCCCAAGTAGTTGGGACCACAGGTACCTACCACAACGCCCGGCTATTTTTTGGTTGCAGCCGTCATTGTTGTTTTGGTGGGCCCAGGCTGGATTCAAACCTGCCACCTTAGGTGTATGTGGCTGGCGTCTTAGCCTCTTGAGCCACAGGCACTGAACCTGTTATTATAACTGTTATTAACTCTGTCAAGTGTGGTGGCTCATGCCCATAATTCTAGCACCCTGGGAGGCTGATGCACGTGGATTGCTTAAACTCAGGAGTTCAAGACTTGCCTGAATAAGAGCAAGATCCCATTTCTAATAAAAATAGAAAAAGTATCTGGGCACTGTGACAAGCATCTGTAGTTCCAACTACTCAGAAGGCTGAGGCAGGAGGATTGCTTGAGCCCAGGAGTTTTAGGTTGCTATGAGCTATGATGATGCCACAACTGTCTCAAAAAGAAAAAATTGTTATTAACTCATTCATCAGTACAATATGCATTCACAAACATTAATACTGATAATGTGACAGTTTGTCATTCTACCAGGAATCAAAAGCAACTTTCCCTGCTTGGCCCTGCCCAGTGGCTCATGCCTGAACTTCAAGCACTCTGGGAGGCCAAGGTGGGTGGATTGCTTGAGTGCAGGAGTTGGAGATCAGCCTGAGCAAGAGAGAGCCTATATCTCTAAAAATAGCCAGGCCAAGTGGTAGATACCTGTAGTCCCAGTTGCTCAGGAGGCTGAGACAAGAGGATTGCTTGAGTTCAGGAGTTTGAGCTTGCTATGAGCTATGATGCCATGGCACTCTACCAAGGAACAAAGTGAGATTCTATTTCACACACACACACACACAAAGAGAAAGAAAAAAGAAAAGAAAAACAACTTTCCTTGCTGTCAAAATTGTCTGTCCCACCTTCTGGTCTATGTTGCTTTGGACCCTTCTTTCTCATCCTGACCCTAGAACCCCAAATGCTGAGCTGGGAGCCCTTGGCCAGTATACCTAGAACACGTCTTATATTTTCTGGTAAATTGTTGTTTTCCTTTGTCTGACTCTGCCTCTTCTCTACCTCCTTTTTGAGTGGAAAAAAAAACTGGAACTATTGACCAAACTCTACTTCCCTCTGTGTTTCACTGAATCTGTTTACTTTGTTTCATTTTGAAGTTTCAATGTTTCACGTTTGAAACAAATACTTTCCCATTTTTATTTGATGTTTGTAGTTTCAATAATCATTTGATGCTCAGGCCCCCAAAGTTAAGGATTATAGAGCACATTGAACACTGACCCAGGAAGGCTTATGTGATTTTCTTAGGATCTTGTGGAAAATTCTGAGCTTCACTTACTGGTATCATCAATCTCAGACTTCAGTTCTTATTTGTTTCATCTGTTCATGGGAATCATTTGGGCAACTCTTTTATGGTCTGTGACTCATTCGTTTATGCATTTTATTGCTGTGTCACAGTGAAGAGCAGATGGCAGTAAATAAATTTTGACTTGATTTAACAAATTGAATTTCCCTTGTATTTGTAGATTACCTTTTTTTAATGCTATTGTCTCTTTTAAAGTTGTTTGCTTATGAACTTCTGAGAATATCCCGTACAAGCCTGTATTTCTTCTCTCTAGTCTAGTTCTTATACCTAAATGTATATGTCAGTGGATAGGGTTAAACAATTGACTCTTCAAGAAAGTAGTTCATGGGTAGCGCCTGTAGCTCCGTGGGCATGGCGCCAGCCACATACACCAAGGCTGGTGGATTCAAACCCAGCCTGGACCAGCTAAACAACAATGATAACTGCAACAACAAAATAGCTGGGCATTGTGGCAGGTGCCTGTAGTCCCAGCTACTTGGGAGGCTGAGACAAGAGAATTGCTTAAGCCCAAGCGTTTGAGGTTGCTTGAGCTGTGATGCCATGGCACTCTACCAAGGGTGACATAGTGACACTCTGTCTCAAAAAAAAAAAAAAAAAAA
>NW_003852573.1:1683574-1684972 GCF_000181295.1 Otolemur garnettii | reverse complement strand
AAAAGAAAAGAAAAGAAAGAAAGAAAGAAAGAAAAGAAGAAAGTAGTTCATAACAGCTGTTTGGATTGGGAAATTTTCTTTATGTGTAAAATATTGAATCACCAGAAAAGATCAGAAAAAAATACTCAAAACAAACTATGGATAAAAGAAATCCATATGTGTTAGACTTATTGTGGGTGATGGCAAACATCACCTTGGGAGAGATATAGTAATACCTTGGAATTAAGAAGTCAGGGAGGATATTTATGGGATTAAGGGTGAGGGCTAGACAATTTTAAGGTGGAGAACTGGTTGGGAGTGGGTAGAAATTATGACATAATTCCTTTGGATTGGTAGGGCCAAGTGAGGCAAACGTGCTTAATCTTGAAATTAACTTATTTTAGTTACTCATGGGGTTGTCTTTCAGGAACAAGTAACTAGGTATTTTTGCTTGTTCTCACTGTTAGCACACAGATTTGTCCAATCCTAGGACTATTTATTTATTTATTTGAGACAGAGTCTCACTTTGTCACCCTCGTTAGAGTGTTGTGGCATCATAGCGCACAGGCACCTCAAACTTTGGGCTCAAGTGATCCTTTTGCCTCAGCCTCCCAAGTAGCTGGCACTACAGGTGCCTGCCACAATGTATGGCTATTTTTTTTTTTTTTTAGATATGTGATCTCACTCTGACTCAGGCTGGTCTCAAACTCCTAAACTCAATCAATCCACTCTCTTTGACTTCCAAAATGCTAGGATTACAGGTTCAAGCCACCATACCTGGCCAATCCCAGGACTATTTAATAGAGAGATGAGAAATTGTATTGGTTTTAGTTCTCAGTAATTATTTATGCCATGGGATTATTCTGAGTATGAAATAGGATACCGTACAGGTAGTCCCCAGGTTATGAACAAGATAGGTCCTGTAGGTTTGTTCTTAAGTTGAATTTGTATGTAAGTTGGAATAGGCACATTTACCTATTACTTGTAATAGCCTCCATTTGTAACTGTGAGTCATAATCGAGGCCTGCTTGTAGATAAATAAGAGTGGTAGTGAGTACACGCTCATTAAAATGTTATTTTGTCTTCTCCTATCACAGCTGCTCCCCAACCTTTTCTCGTGTGTTTTTAACATGAGGCTCTCACCTTCATATTAATTGCATCTAAATCAGTGCTATGTCCCTGTAGTAGTACTCAACAAAGTTTGAATGAATAACTTTTTTGAGTATTACTAAAAACTACTACATGGCTCAGAGCGCGTAGCACAGTGGTTACAGTGCCAGCCACATACACCAAGGCTGGCGGGAAACTAGCCAGGGCCAGCTAAAAAACAATGACAACTGCAACAAAAAAATAGCCAGGCATTGTGACGGGTGCCTGTAGTCCCAGCTACTTGGGAGGCTGAGGCAAGAGAATCGCTTG
>NW_003852573.1:1679763-1682594 GCF_000181295.1 Otolemur garnettii | reverse complement strand
CCTCCCTTGTTCCTTCTCTCTCTCTCCTCTTCCCTTCTACTTTCTGGACTATGGTTATGTTTTACCATTCATATGAATGTGTAGGTGATTATATATTGATTTGATTTGCAGTTTTATCAATTTGAGCCTGTGATCAACTTTTTTTCAAACATAATTAATTAACTTGTTATCTTACTAAATGCAACTTTGTCATTAACTACTGCCAGAAGACAAGTAAGCTCTGGATATCTTAGTCTCAGGGTATATTGATCCCAATTACCCAATTTGATTGAATTAAATTATTCAATTGTTAACTCTCATGGGGAAAAAGTTACCCAAATTAGTTAAGGGTCATTATTTAAAGAAAGTGAGATAGTCTAAATATTGACAGAGAAGAAGCCATACTTAATTTAAGGATTAAATTCTGAGCCAAATTTGAGGACCATGATGTGCAGCCACATCTAAGAAGCCTTGAGCAATGCGGACTTGAGCAGTGGTGGGGTTACAATTTGGCTTTATACATTTCAGAAAGACAGCGATTATAAGTGAGTCACTGGTTTGGCCCAGAAAAATGGGACATCTGGAAGTGGGAGGACTTATAGGTGAAAGGTGGGTTTACTTTAGTTGACAGAGCAGCACCTGTGGCTCAAAGGAATAGGGCGCTGGCCCCATATGCCGGAGGTGGCAGGTTCAAACCCAGCCCCGGTCAAAAGCTACAAATAAATAAATAAGTAAATAAAAATAAAGATCTTTAGTTGACAATTGGATGAAAGGCCCAGAGTTAGTGAAAAGGAATGCTTATTATAAAGGGTCTGTTAATTAGAGACCAAATACTGGAAAGAGTCAAGTATTTTGTTATGTATTTTGAAGACCTACCGCTAGGTCTTGCATAGCCTTAGGCTTGTTAGTCACAAAGACTTCTCTAGGATAAGGTGACCAGATTTTAACGTTGGTAAAGTGGGACACCATTGGGGGGGGTGTTCTTATGTAGACCCAATTTGGTCTATATGGAGCAACAAAAATTTTCATAGAATGCAAAAATAGTATTGTAGTATATATTTTTTAATTTCAACATAAGTACAATTTACAAATATAATACATTAAAAGAATTATGTATAGGGCAGCGCCTGTGGCTCAAAGGAGCTGGGCACCGGCCCCATATGCTGAAGGTGGCGGGTTCAAACCCAGCGCTGGCCAAAAAAAATTATGTATAGTACTATTTTATTCTTTGGCATATTTCTCATTTGAGTGAATCTTTTTTAGTAGATTGCTGTCATTGTTTAAAAGGTCATGAAATTTTTCACAAGAATTTGTTACATTATATTTCACACATAAAATGGCTTTCAAAGTCTCAACACTTAATTGTGATTTTTCTGATGTCCACACTTTATTTACCATAGAAAAATGCGTTCAGTCGCAGCATTAGTTCCTGGTAAGGACAGCGCGTATCCCACAGTTTTTAGTGCATTATTGTATGGAACATGGTTTGTTTCAAAATGATGAAATATTTCTAAACATTTGTTCTCTATTGTGATTTTTGCTGATGCCCAAGAGTTAACCTTTTCCTTATCAATATATATTTTTTAATAATGATACCTCATAAGTCGTAAGTGTCACTTTCAAGGCCAGCACTAGACTTTTTGCCGCCACTATAAAATATAAATATAAGTACTGTCTGCTAAATTCATGAAATAAATAAATAAATAAATAAATAAATTACTTACCTAAATTATCTGAATAGCTGATTTGTTGACATCACTTGTTTAACTAGCACTAGCACGCAGTACGATGTGTATTGTCTGAGAGAGAGTTACAAAATGTTTTTGTGGTTGCCAATGCCAAAAAATGCCATTGTTCATTAAGTCCAAACAATGGTGGTCGAATTCTAACAACTGATCAACAATGCGAACTTTGATAAGCAGTTCTTGATAATCAGTTCTCAACAATTACTTGTTATTAAAGTTTAACATTATAAAATTAACAAAAATAATATAAAACTCATATTCTGGTGAAATAGCTACATGGCAGTGTTGTGACCAGAATTGCCGCTGAGAAACCACCACACACATGTAAAGACAAAAAGTGCTTTATTTTGCAAGCATATGCCTGGGCCACTCTTCCCTTCAGCATGGCTGGAGGAAGGGCGACCCTCTAGTGATGCCAGCTGAGGTTTTTAAAGGCATAGAGGAATTTCATCCGGTGTTTTGTCCGCCTGGCTGCTATTGGCTGAGCTGTTTATGGTTAGGGACCCTGGGAGAGGGGCTACTTGTTTGTTCCAGACAGTTTGGCTCCTTCTGAGCTAATTGTCCTTGTGTAGTAGCGAGGAAGGGAGGCAGTCTCCTTCTGATACCGATTCCACCTGGGTGACTTTGCCCAAGAGGGCAGTAGGGAGTTTACATTAGCCTTTTCATTTCCAAATGAAGTTACATTAACCTTTTCATTCCCAAATGGAGTTACATTAACCTTTTCAGCAGCCAAAAACTGTATATTCCCTTACCGTTCTCCCCTCGTTCCCTAGCTTGTCATGCATTCTTTCTAAAAATTGAGACTTTTTTAAAACGCCACAGGATGCAGGACAAATTGTTAAAAATTGGAACTGTCCCGCCAAATGCGGGACGTCTGGTCACCTTACTCTAGGAAGAGGAGGGGACATGATGAGGCATCTCTGATCTCCTTTCTCATGGCTAGCAACTCAGTTTTAGGGATCTTCTTTGCCAAGAGGGGGCCCAGTTGGTCAGTTGCTTAGGAGAAGCCTCAAGATTTTTAGTATAGGCTTGGCACCTGTGGTTCAAGTGGCTAAGGCGCCAGCCACATACACCTAAGGTGGCTGGTTCGAATCCAGCTCCGGCCAC
>NW_003852573.1:1678594-1679259 GCF_000181295.1 Otolemur garnettii | reverse complement strand
AGAAATCCGTAAGAAGAAATTCTGTAGAAAGCAGTTCTGGGGGGTGGCACCTGTAGCTCAAGGAGTAGGGCACCAGCCCCATATACTGGAGGTGGTGGGTTCAATTCCAGCCCTAGCTGAAAACTTCAAAAAAAAAAAAAAAAAAAAAAAAAAAAATCAAAAAAAAAATAGCAAAACAAAACACCCCCAAACCAACAACCAAAACAGAACAGTTTCAGAAGATGTTCATTCAAATTGTATATAGAAACAGTGCTCTGTACCCCATGATAGCATTAATGTACACAGCTATGATTTAATAAAGAAAAGAAAAGAAAATGTTCATTCAGTTTGCCTCCACTTTTATTGATAAAGTTGTTATATCCATAATGTCCTATTTTCCGACAATCTCTCCCGACAGACAGGCATGCACACCCTCCCCCCTCCACACACACACACACACACACACACACACACTTTGAAGAATATGGTCTTACTGACACTCAACACAAAACTCCTGTGGTTTCAAAGGTGCCCTGAAACCTCTGACTGATTCATTCCCATCAGGTGCAGTTGCCTGGATGTTTTCTCTTCTGCCACCATTCCAGGTGCAGTAGAGGCAAGCAGGGCACATCTGGTTACAGGAATGCTTGATTAGCTGCTAGTTTAATAGAATTGTGACTTTTTTT
>NW_003852573.1:1677868-1678298 GCF_000181295.1 Otolemur garnettii | reverse complement strand
CCCCAGACTAGTCTATTTTAGTTTCTAGGCTACTATGGCTAGTTTAGGCCTTTCTCATTCTTTCATGTGGCATTGAACTAATAATAGCTACCATTTATTGGCAGCTACTATGTGCTGAGAACAAATTGAGCCCTTTCTCTGCTGTCACTTTTAATCTTCATGACAACAGTGAGACCTGTTATCCTCATATTACAGAAGAAGAAACTGAGGCTCCAAAAGATTCATTACCAAACTTTTCTTTCTTTTTTTTTTTTGAGACAGAACCTCAAGCTATCCCCCTGGGTAGAGTGCCGTGGCATAGCTCACAGCAACCTCCAACTCCTAGGCTCAAGCGAGTTTCCTGCCTCAGCCTCCCAAGTAGCTGGGACCACAGGTGCCTGCCACAATGCCCAGCTATTTTTTGGTTGCAGCCGTCATTGTTGTTTGGTGG
>NW_003852573.1:1676339-1677766 GCF_000181295.1 Otolemur garnettii | reverse complement strand
AATTTAGATAGTGATTAGGAGTGTAGACTTTGAGTCGTCATGCCTGGGCACAGCTCCAGTTGTGTAATCTTGGGCAAGTTGTTGAGCTCCTCTGTGTCTCAGTTATCTCATCTGAAAATGGGTTGTTAACTCAACTAAAAGTGGGCAAAAAATCTGGACAGATGACACACATATAAAAAGATGCTCAACATCCTATGTCATCAGGGAATTGCAAACTTAAACAATAATCAGATTCCATTTCATGCCCATTAGAATAGTGAAAATCCCAAACTGCCCACACTAAATACTGGGAAGGATGCGGAGCAATAGTAACTCTGTTACTGGTGAGAATGCAAAATAGTACAGCCACTTGGGAAGACAGTTTGGCAGTTTCTTAGAAAGTTAAACATACTGTCACCATATGATCTAGCAATCATGCTCCTTCATTTTCACTCAAATGAGTTGAGTTGAGAATTTATGTCCATACAAAAGCCTGTACACAAATGTTTATAACAGTTTTATGCATAAATGCTAAGACTTGGAAGCTACCAACGTATCCTTCAATAGATGAATGGGTAAACAATCTGGTACATTCATATACTGGAATATCATCTAGCAATAAAAATAAATGAGTTATAAAGCTGTGAAAAGCCATGGAGGAATCTTAAATGCACAGGAGGTCTGATAATTAAGTTAGCAAACTCATTCTAGAGAAAGTGCTACATACCTTGTTGTTGAATATCGCTACAGTCACCTTTGAACTACTTCCCTTGGGAAGGGCCAAGTGCACAGGGTCTAGTGCACCCTTCAAAGTAATTTTGGAACTCTTTTTCTGGAATGACCATCACAGCTGTCCTGTCGTTCTATTACCCTGATGTCTTGAGCGTCATGGAAATATCTTCCTTTCAATATTTCCTTCATCTTTATTTAGTAAAGAAAAAGTCACTGGGAGCCAGATCCCGTGAGTAGGGAGGGTGTTCCAATACAGTTATTTGTTTACTGGCTAGAAATTCCCCCACAGAAAGTGCTGTGTGAGTGGGTGCATTGTCATGATGCAAGAGCCACGAGTTGTTGGCTAACATTTTCAGTTAAAGATTTTCCTGTTTCTGGCTCAGTGGTTAGGGCACCAGCCACATACACTGAGGCAGGTGGGTTTGAACCTGGCCTGGGCCTGTTAAACAACAATGACAACTGCAATAAAAAAAATAGCTGGGCAATGTGGTGGGCACCTGTAGTCCCAGCTACTTGGGAGGCTGAGGCAAGAGGACCACTTAAGCCTAAGAGTTACAGGTTGCTGTGAGCTGTGATGCCACAGCACTCTACTGAGGGTGACATAGTGAGACTCTGTCTTTAAAAAAAAGATTTTCCTGTTTCTTTGTTGTTTTAATTTGGATTTTTTTTTTCTGCCACGGCATCACAGCTCACAGCAACCTCAGACTCTTGGGCTT
>NW_003852573.1:1674629-1675588 GCF_000181295.1 Otolemur garnettii | reverse complement strand
AAAGAAAAAGGCTGGGTGCAGTGGCTTTATGCCTGCAATCCCTGCAGTCTAAGAGGTTGAGATGGGTGGACTGCTTGAGCTTAGGAGTTCAAGACCAGCTTGAGCAAGAGCAAGACCCCATCTCTACTAAATATAGAAAAAACTAGCTGGGTGTTTTGGTGGGCACCTGTAGTCCCAGCTACTCAGAAGGTTGAGGCAAGAGGATTGCTTGAGCCAAAGGGTTTGAAGTTGCTGTGAGTTATGACACCATAGCACTCTACTGAGGGTGTCAAAGTAAGGCTGTTTATTTATTTGTTGTTGTTGTTGTTGCAGTTGTCATTGTTGTTTAGCTGGGCCAGGTTGGGTTCGAACCCACTGACCTGGGTATATGTGGCCAGCGCTCTACCCACTGAGCTATGGGGCCTGTTTAAAATGTTGCAGGAAAAAGAGGCCCAGTGGAGAGAAAGCACCCAAACACCATATTTAAGAGGAAAAAGGCTCTTATTCAGCTGGGGGAGCAAATGGCATAGAAAAATTCAAAATGGCCATGCTCCACGACTAGCTTGGTCTTTCCCTTTTTATCTTCAGTCTAAAAGTTCCAACCCACTGGTGGTACCTTTTTCACTGGTCAGTTTGAATTAAGCAGGAGAAGCTGTTCCAGCACCCACAGAACTACAAGATTTCATAGAAGTGGAAATTTCCAGGTGCCAAGAAGCTAAGTCTACAAATTCCTAAGAACCGAGTAGCTATGGAGAGGACCCTGCAGGTGTATCCTTGGGGTCTCCTGGAGAAGACCTCTGTTCTCTTAGACCTCACCCTTCCTGGGTTTACTCTCTCAAAACAACAACAAAAAGATTTTCCTGTTTCTCCAATTTTTGCAGTGTTTTGTCAGTTCTGCTTGTTACTGGCTGTCCTGACCTTTTTCATCAGTGACACTTTCTCTCCCCTCAGAGAAATGTTTAATCCATTTGTACACTGCC
>NW_003852573.1:1666702-1674399 GCF_000181295.1 Otolemur garnettii | reverse complement strand
CAGATATACCAAGGATGTATTGTACCGCTAAGTGAAAGAAGCCATTATGAAAATCTACACAGGGCGGCACCTGTGGCTCAGTGGGTAGGGTGCCGGCCCCATATACCAATGGTGGTGGGTTTGAACCCGGTCCTGGCCAAACTGCAACAAAAAAAATAGCTAGACGTTGTGGCGGGTGCCTGTAGTCCCAGCTACTTGGGAAACTGAGGCAAGAGAATCGCCTAAGCCCAAGAGCTGGATGTTGCTGTGAGCTGTGACACCACAGCACTCTACCAAGGGCAACAAAGCAGCCAGATTGATATTCTGGAAAAGGAAAACTATGGAGAAAGTAAAAAGATCAGTGGTTGCCAACAGTTTGGTAACTACTTGGATCATCAGTAGGGGAGAGAGGGAGGGATATATAGGTGGGGCAGAGGGGATTTTAGGACAAGTGAAACTATTCTGTATGATACTGTAATGGTGGATACATGTCACTACACTTCAGTCAAAACCCACAGAGCTATACAACTCAAAGGCTCAGCCTAATGTAAACTAGGGACTTTAGTTAATAGTTCTATATCAATACTGGTTCATCAAATCTAACAAATGTACAACACTAATGCACTATATATATGGGGAGAGAGAGAGAGAGAGAGAGAGAGATATCAAGTCTTTTCTGTCACCCTCGGTAGAGTGCCATGGTGTCACAGCTCACAGCAACCTCAAACTCCTGGGCTCAAGTGATCCTCTTGCCTCAGCCTCCCAAATAGCTGGGACTGTAGGTGCCCACCACATTGCCTGGATATTTTTTTAGAAATGGGGTCTCACTCCTGCTTAGGCTGGTCTCGAACTTGTGAGTTCAGGCAATCTACCTGTCTTGGCTTCCCAGAGTGCTAGGATTACAGGTGTGTGCCACCATGACTGGCATAATGCACAATATTAATAATTGGGAAGACTGTGTGTGTGTGTGTGTGTGTGAGATAGTGGGAGATTGTGGAAAAGGATGATATGTGGGAACTGTCTGTATTTTCCACATAATTTTTTCTATAAACCTAAAGCTTCTTGAAAACAATAGATGCTTTTAATTAAATAAGAAAGTCTGCCTCAAAAAACAGAAAGAGAGCAAGCTGTCGTGAGGGGATTCGATGAGTTATTTGCATATATATAATATACAGCACTTACGGTAAAGCCTGGCACCTGTCAAGTACTGAATGGGAATGACGATGATGATGATCTCTATTACTTCCTCCAAGGTGGCCAGACATGATTGGACCCAGGGCCACTTGAACTTTTGATGGGAAATGTAGCATGACCTTGGACCATTAATAGAAAGTCAGTACTTTTGTTTCCACTTCCATAAAATGGGGGTAATAATTATCCCTACCTCTCAGGTTGTTGTGCAGATTTAATGAGTTAAAACATAGAAAGAGTTCAGGACGGTGCCAACGTGTAAGTGCGCATCATATATTAGCTACTTTTATTACTGTTTCTATACTACACCTCAGCCCTTAGCATTCCATGGAACCCTGCTCAAACACATTATCTACTTTTTTTCCTTTTCTTTTTCCTGTTTCAGCCTGAAAGCTCTTGAATATCTTTCACCTTTATATCTCTGGCTTTAGTATGAGGTATCACACTTGAAAACGCTTTACTGAGCAAATCATGGATGGAGCTATAGAACTGAAACCTGGAGGCAGCACTTCATCTGAAAGGAGTCGTTTAGCATTCAGTGTCATTAGAGCAGTTAAGCTACAGGTCTTTCTTACATCAGTATTAATGGTGAGCAGCAGACTTACTTTGCTGAGGGTGCTCCTCTTTTATTAGTCAATGTGTCTGGGGCTCTTCTTTTAGCTTCTTGAATTAATCTAACATCTGGGCACTTCCTCTGTAATATGTACCTGTCATCTCTTCCCAGGCTTACTTCCTGCAATGAATTTCAGCCGTTTTTAATCACCCCCAATCTCCATAGGTTCATAACCTTATGGTTGTCTTTGAATTTGAAAGGGATCCTTTCTGGCATGCTAAACTCCCTCCTTCAAAAAGTTTACCTAGAGTTTAACTTCACAATCTGATATGAATTTCAGATTTTATAACCTCTAATCTTTTGGGGGTACAAAATTACAAATATTGCACCAAAGTTATTCTTTTTCTAGAATGGTCTATTTGTTGGTATCTGTTTGTTTGTATATGAAAGATGTGTTTTCTTATGAATGATACAGATATTTAAACTGTATAGATGCTTGAATGCTCTCAAAACAGACAGAATCACTATCTATGAGTACATAAAGGTTGAAATGTTTAGTTACAAACTGTCTAGAAAAGAAGGTAGGACATAAAAAGACACAGTTGTTTTTTGTTTTGGCCAGGGCTGGGTTTGAAGCCGCCACCTCTGGCATATGGGGCTGGCGCCCAACTCCTTTGAGCCACAGGTGCCGCCCTTAAAAGACACAGTTTTAACATCAACAAAAAGAGCATATTGCTTTGCATTTTTATTTATTTATTTATTTTTTGAGACAGAGCCTCAAGCTGTCCCCCTGGGTAGAGTGCCATGACATCACAGCTCACAGCGACCTCCAACTCCTGGGCTCAAGCGATTCTCCTGCCTCTGCCTCCCAAGTAGCTGGGATTACAGGTGCCTGCCACAACGCCCAGCTATATTTTGGTTGCAGCCATCATTGTTGTTTGATGGGCCCGGGCTGGATTCGAACCCACCAGCTCTGGTGTATGTGGCTGGCGCCTTAGCCGCTTGAGCTACAGGTGCCGAGCCTGCTTTGCATTTTTAGATGTGATATGGTCATGTGCTACTTTATAATATTTCGGTTAATAAGGGACCATATATATGCCGGTGGTCCCATAAGAATATAAAACCATTTTACTGTATCTTGTCTATATCTATATATGTTTAGATAGACAAATACCTACCATTATGTTATAATTGCCTGCAGTATTCAGTACCATAACATGCTGTATAGGTCTGCAAACTAGAACCAATAAGCTGTACCATATAGCCTAGATGTGTAGGAGGCTATACTGTGTGGGTTTGTGTCAAGTACACTCTATGATGTTCACATAATAAAACCACCTAACAACACATTTCTCAGAACTATCCCAGTTGTTACGCAGTGTATGACTGTAATTAGTGATTAATGTGAATGCACGAAAATTGTAAACTAAAATATCTAGGGAAAATGTATATACAAGTTGTGCTGATAGTACAGTGATTACTCTCAGGCTAAAAACACATGCATACTTTTTTTTTTTACAAAGAAGCTAAATCATAGTTTGTTCACTGGTTCTCTTAATTTATGGATCTTTAGAGGTCTAAAATGTAATTTATTTTATTTTAAAAAATATTTTAAAAAATGTCATAGTAAGATGAGATAACAAATGATTAGGTTTACCTCGCTTGAGGTTGGTAGGTAAAGTCTCTGTTGTAGTTGTGGCCCTCACCCAGGAGGGGTGCCGTGTACTCCACAGTGCCTGTTAGGTAAGAGCAGACCGATCTCACTCCCTCCTCCTTCCTTTCCCCAACTTGAATTTGAGTAAAACATAAACCTTAATCTTTCAAGATAGCTTGGAGGATGTGTTTGGTTTATCCCCAAAGGAGAGACTGCTCCCTGTCTGGATAGTTTATCAGTTAGTCTATGAATGCTCAGTCCTGTTAATGAGTCAGTAGACTGTGGTTGCTGTTTATCCTAGCTTCGCAGAGAACTGATAGGCTTATGAAACAATATTATAAAGTACTTTTTGTTTGTTAAAAGAGAGGCACTTTGCAAAAATTATTGGGTATATCTTTAAGTATGGGTATATCTTTAATATAAATTCCTTTAGAATACCAGAAGTTTGCTTTATCCAGAGTACCTTGCATGTAATAAATAGGTCCTGCATAATTATAAAGGAAGGAGGACCTACAGAGCCAGGTATGCCAGTATCTAGGATGAGAAGGTTAGGATTTCAGGTATTCAGGCTCAGCCCCTGTAGCACAGTGGTTACGGCACCAGCCACATACACTGAAGGTGGCAGGTTTGAACTCAGCCCGGGTCAGCTAAACAACAATGACAACTGTAACAAAAAATAGCCAGGCGTTGTGGTGGGAGCCTGTAGTCCCAGCTTCCCAACTTGGGAAGCTGAGGCAAGAGAATCACTTAAGCCCAAGAGTTTGAGGTTGCTGTGGGCTATGATACCATAGCACTCTACTGAGGGCAACACAGTGAGACTCTGTTTCAAAAAAAAAAAAAAAAGATTTCAGATATTGAAATGACTTTTCAATCACTATATAAAATCTGTTTTTCTGCCTGATTTGCCTACTCCCACTGCAAAGGTCTAAATACCTTCTGCAAAGATCTAAATATTCCCTAACTTTCGTAATATTGTTCATTATAATCAGTGCCAACTGGGTTTACTGTCTCCAGGATTTACTCATTCCAATATATTCTCTATTTTGCAGCTGACATCTTTCTAAAAAATGCAAATTTAATTCTATGACTTCTAAATCCTTCAATGGCCTCTGTTGCTCTTTGAGATATAAAACTTCTAACAGGGATATCAAGTCCTATCGTGATCACCCTGTTAACCTCTTCAAACATCCTACCTCTAACTCATGCCTCTTCTCATTCTAAGATTAAGCTACATCACCTTTCATTTCTTCTTCCCAATATCCTACATTTCTGTTCCTATTCTTCTTACCTCTTCTCCCAATTCTTCATTATAAAAGATCTAGACACCGTGATGGCTCAGAAAAATCTTTCCATCAGCAGTCTACCAGGTAGAATGTCCCAGGGTGATAGATCATACCATACATTTTTCCATGTAGAAAAATTATGGCATGGCTCAGCGCCTATGCCCAGTGGTTAGGGTGCTGGCCATATATACTAGGACTGGAGGGTTCGAACCTGGCCCAGTCCTGCTAAACAACAATGACAACAACAACAACAACAACAACAACAACAAAATACCTGGGCGTCGTGGCGGGCACTATAGCCACTCGGGAGGCTGAGGCAAGAGAATTGCTTAAGCCTACAGAGTTTGAGGTTGTTGTGAGCTGTGATGCCATGGCATTCTACCGAGGGTGACATAGTGAGACTCTGTCTCAAAAAAAAAGAAAAGAAAAAGAGAAGTTGTGACATGACCTTTGGCCCTTCCTAACCAGCTCTCTCTGATAGCAAGATCACTGTAATAGCATGGAAATAAGATGAGATAACATTTATCGGGCATGTACTATATGACATTCATCATATAATATGCATAATATGCATAATAAGTCCTTTATATGCATTCTCTCATCAGTAAAATGGAGATGACCATAGTACCTGCTTCACAGCGTTCTTGTAGCTATAAAGTACTTTACACAGTCTGGCAAATATTAAGTTCTGTAATATGCGAGTATTGCTTATTAAGTGCTTAGCCATTATTGTTCTTGCTGTTGTTCAATCCTTATTACTTTTTAAAGAAAATTATTGTTACTAACCCTCGTTTATAGATGAAAACAGAGAAACCGAAGGATTAAGTCACTTTCCCCAAATCACACAATCAGTAAGGCGTAGAGCTGAAATTGAATTGTTTGACTCCAAAGCTCACATTCTTTTCTTTTTTCTTAGAGACAAGAGTCTCACTTTGTTGCCTTCAGTAGAGTGCTGTGCCGTCACAGCTCTCAGCAACCTCCAGCTCTTGGGCTTAGGTGATTCTCTTGCCTCAGCCTCCCGAGTAGCTGGGACTACAGGTGCCCACCACAATGCCTGGTTATTTTTTGTTGCAGATTGGCTGGGGCTGGGTTCGAACCCACCACCCTCGGTATATGGGGTCGGCACCCTACTCACTGAGCTACAGGCACCACCCAAAGCTCATATTCTTAACTACAGTGCTACCCAACGCTAATACAAGGTTTTTCTCCTTTGCTATTCAGAACGGAGTGAACCACAATCAACTGGATCTGTTAGCGCATCCTGATAAAAGCTGATCCTCAGAGAGTGTGGATGGTCCTTTCGCAAGCCATTTCTGGAAAAAAATGTCAATGTTCCCTCGGAAGCTGTTCACGTGTCATTTCCCATTTTCCCCTGCACCAGTGCTAATAGGATTTCTTAAATGCTGAAAATACTTCAGACGCTAATTTTAGACCTTCCCTTTGCTAGAAACTAGAAGTGTGAAACAATGAGTCGGTGATACAAACAACTGTCTGGCCTTTTCCCTATGACTTAGTCAATCACAGCACTGCTCTGTGTCCTAGCCTTTATGAGTTTATTTTTAATTTCCCACGTAAAATCATTTTTCTCTGCATATAAAATGTTCTGTAATTTGCAAGTCTTCTCCTGTTGCTCTCCCAAACCTGAGGAGGCAGAACTTGCTTGCCCTTGTGTTCATGTCACACATGACATGTCTGTCCTTTCCAAGACCAAGCTGAAACGCATTGTGTTGGTTTATGTAACCCACGTGTCAGCTGTACATCTATTACCCAGTGAGCGCTAAATAAGGCCACCTCAAATCCTAGGAAATTTGAGCTCCTCTGTAAGATTTCTGTGTCTCTATGGGGTGCATCTTTTGTATCAGTTCCACCCTTAGGGGCTCATGTTTTAGTGGGCAGCAACTCAAATGTGTAATCCTGTTCCCATTAAAGTTCTACAAACACTTACAGAATCCCCTAGAATTTACCTGTAGAATTAGCTGATGCAAAGCTAATTTTGAAAGGGTTTACATTACACCTATTCAAATGAATGACATCAAAGTGAGCATTGAGGTCCTTTTTTTTTTTTGTTTTTTAAGACAGAGCCTCAAGCTGTTGCCCTGGGTAGAGCACCATGGCGTCACAGCTCACAGCAACCTCCAATTCCTGGGCTTAAGCGATTCTCTTGCCTCAGCCTCTCAAGTAGCTGGGATTACAGGCGCCCGCCACAATGCCTGGCTGTTTCTTGGTTGCACCTGTCATTGTTGTTTGGCGGGCCCGGGCTGGATTCAAACCCGCCAGCTCTGGTGTATATGGCTGGCGCCTTAGCTGCTTGAACTACAGGCACCAAGCCTAGGGGTCCATTTTTTGAAATGCCTTTTAGTTACTCCAACTCCAGATTTTATTACTGCGTCTTCACCTTACATGGTCTGCAATTGCTCATCACATTCCTGATTCCTCTCTTCTCCTCTCTTTTCAGGAGCTGAAACAAATTTCTTTCTTTGTTGTAGGAGGATCACTTTAGCTACCTCCTAATGTTTTCCTTGTGCCCTGGTGGTATTCCTGCCTTGTGCTCTATCGTCAAGTATTGCCTGAAAAAAATTAGAGTAACCTCCGTGAGAGGGATTCTGGTACCAGCTGTTAAGACAATACATTTTTCATTTCCATTATTTCACACAACCCATTTGACCTAAATTTTGCTTACCTTTCAAGCCTCACCTCCCTGCTACGCCTGAGCCTCTCTTGCTACCATCATATGAGCTTTCTCAATATCATATTTTAAAAACACTATCATTGTCATTACTCCTTCTGCCAGGAATCCTTTCTCATCCTCCCACAAAAAAATATATATTGTGTGTGTATTAAATTAAATAAATAATTAATTAACTTGTAAATTTAATTTATCTTTTTGAGACAGAGTCTCACTATGTCACCCTGGGTAGAGTGCTGTGGTGTCACAGCTCACAGAAACCTGGGCTTAAGTGATTCTCTTGCCTCAGCCTCCCAAGTAGCTGGGACTACAGGCACCTGCCACAATGCCCAATTGTTTTTTTTTTTTTTT
>NW_003852573.1:1624905-1666591 GCF_000181295.1 Otolemur garnettii | reverse complement strand
TTTATTATTTTTGAGACAAAATCTCCCTTTGTTGCCTGGGCTAGAGTGTGGTGGTGTCATTGTACCTCACTGCAACTCCAAACTCCTAGGTGCAAGCAATCCTCCTAAGTAGCCGGGACTACAGGCATCCACCACAATACCCAGCTAATTTTTCTATTTTTTGTAGAGATAGGTTCTTACTCTTGCTCATACTAGTCTTGAACTCCTGACCTCAATCTTCCCACCTCAGCCTACCAAAGTGCTAAGGTTACAGATGTGAGCCACCATGCCTGGCTCCATAAAATAATATATTTTTATAGAAAAAATCATGTATCTTGTACAAATACAATAGAACCTCCATAGTTGACAACCTCCCTGCACTGACTATATCCTCAAGTTGACCTAATATTCATAGATAGGATATGCACCACATGTATTAGTATGATGTATTAGTACAGTAGGCTTAGTTCCTTATGTCGGCCACCTCTGTATGTTGACCATTCTGTTACAGTCCCTTGGGTGGTCAACTTACAGAGGTTCTACTGTGTAAGATATACACAAGTCAAAGCTTTAATTTAACTTACTAATTAATGAGGGAACTAGTAAGATGCTAACAAGAAAAAAAAATGATTCAAAGGAGAATCCAAAGAACAGACCCATATGTTTATATAGGCCATATAGACCACCAAGAAATGAATTTGATGGAGAATCCTCAAAGATCTAAAAGTGGACTTTCCATCTGACCCTGCAATTCTAAGTATCTACCCAGAAGAAGAAAAAATCATTTTACCACAAAGACATTTGCACTAGAATGTTTATGGTGGCTCAATTCATAATTGCCAAGTTGTGGAAGCAACCTAAGTGCCCATCAACCCATGAATGGATCAACAAACTGTGGTATATGTATACCACAGAAGACTATTCAGCCATTAAAAAAGATGGAGACTTTACATCTTTTACATTTATCTGGATGGAGTTGAAATACATTCTTCTTAGTAAAGTGTCACAAGAATGGAAAAATAAATAGCCAATTTATTCCATACTAACATGGAATCAATATGTAAACAATTACATGTTCATAAGAACAACAAAACACTAATATAATCCAGTTTGGGAGTACAGGGAAGTGGGAGAGGGAGGGGGGATGTTTGGCAGAAGGAGGGAGGCATGAGGCGGGATCTCACCCAGTGTGCACATTATAAGGGTATATAACACGCCCCCCAGGTGAGGGGCTCTTCTACAAATGGAACTTTACTCTGAAAGCGAGAACAATGGAACCTAAAAAGTATACCCTCATATTAATTTGATTTAATTAAGACAATTTTAATAAATGAATTTGCTTCAAAAAATGTAAAACTGGCTTCTTCAACACTAGAGGAGGAAAATTAATCAAAACTCTATCAGAAATAATTTATTCTCATGTCTCTGGACAAGAATAATTGGCATTACTACCAGGTGTCTATAACTTATACAGAGTTATAGCTTAAAGACCACGAAAGGAAAAAGACCCCACAGAGCTGGAAATCTTGAGAGTATGTTCTAGACACTGCCCTATTTTCACTGATTACTTACTTGGTTGTCTTTTTGGTCCATTTCAAAGGCTTTCACTTTTTATTTATATTCTCTCTCCTACCATCTCTTGTTCCTTTCTCTTTTCCACTTGACTAACTCTTTCCTTTTTGGGTCCTCCTAACCCATGTATTTAAAAACTCACCAGCAATTTTTGTGTAATAAGCATTAAGCTGAACTGAGGTTTTCAATATAATTCATTTTGTTAGCCCTTTCTAAGAAAGTAAGAAAAATATTTTCTTGTGTTTAGACTTTCAGTGCCTCTAATTTTTCTTTCAGTGGGGCTTAGAAATTTGAACTAATTTTAACTGTGCAGTTCTTTTTATTTTTATTTATTTATTTATTTGAGACAGAATCCAGGCCCAGGCTGGATTAGAACCCGCCAACTCTGATGTATGTGGCTGGCACCCTAGCTGCGGAGCTACAGGCGCCGAGCTTACTGTACAGTTTTTAAATATATATTTTTCGTATTGTAGACTTCAATTTTTCTTTTTGTTGGAGGAAAATTAAGTACAGTTTAAACGGTATTCTCTTTAACAAAGAAAGTGGGAGCAAAAGGGACCTTGAGGGATTCCATATTCTTGGCCATTTTTTACACTTCTGTGAAGGCATGTTCTCAAACTGTGGTCCTCTGCTTTGCATATTCATGTTCTTGTTTTAAGAATAAGATTTTGGTTGCCTACAGCATTTTCCTCAATTCTCAAGAATATTGAGGGAGTTAGTCTCTTAATTTGTTTCACAGACTGACACAACTTTTTGGCATGTACCTTTTGTTATCTCTGTACTACTGTTCCTCTAAAGAGGCACTATTTGGAGAGCTGTAGGTGCTCTGGTTTCTTTCTTTCTTTCTTTTTTTGAGACAGAGCCTCAAGCTGTCCCCCTGGGTAGAGTGCTGTGGCATCACAGCTCACAGCAACCTCCAACTCCTGGGCCCAAGCGAGTCTCCTGCCTCAGCCTCCCAAGTAGCTGGGACCACAGGTGCCCGCCACAATGCGTTGTTATTTTTTTTTTTTGGTTGCAGCCGTCATTGTTGTTTGACAGGCCCGGCTGGATTCAAACCCACCACCTTAGGTGTATGTGGCTGGCGCCTTAGCCACTTGAGCCACAGGTGCTGAGCTAGTGCTCTGGTTTCTGTATGTCCCTCTTCACTTTCTTTCTTGTCTGGGTGATTTATAATAGTACTTTCAGACTGTGTTGTAAAGTCTAATAGTTTCTTTACACAGGTGACTTGAATTAAGGCTCCTGAGTATTCCTTTTGTGTAGTTATTACTAAAAGCTAATTTGTTAAATGACTTGCTAGCTAGCCACTGGAGGCCCTGTTAATGCTGAGATAGTATTTACAGAAAAGAATGGCCATAGTGAGTAAACAAAGTGACATCCAGCTGAAGAACAGAGGAGCCTGAGGTGGTGGCATGCATCTGTAGTCCCTACTACATGGGAGGCTCAGGTGAGAAGACGGCTTGAGCCCAGGAGTTGAAGGCTTACAGTGAGCTGTGACTGTGCCACTGCACTCCAGCCCAAGTGATACAGTGAGACCTTATTTCTAAAAACAATAACTAATTTTTTGGGTTTTTTTGAAGAACAAAGAGCAGAGGTAAGTAGATTCCATGCTGGTGAAGAAAAAAATCGTGTGATAACAACACATGTAGTGTAAACAAATCAGAGCCATCCAAGCAGCTGCACGATGATGCCCCAGCAAGTTATCACAGAAGCACAAAGAGGAGTTATTCAGCTGGATTCTCAGTTCGGAATCTTGCCCAGTGTTAGGTGCAGAGAGGGCAGTTCTCTTATGCTGCTCTCCTGGCTTTTCTGGGTGCAGTTGGACAATCATTTGTGCGGTTTGGGTTACGAACCTGCAGCTCACGAGGCCTGGGGAAGGGGAGGAAGGCATTACGAGAAGGTACTGTAGTGGGTGCAAAGCCAGGCTGGGGCGAGTGGGGCTGGTCTTAAGTGTGCTGTCAGCTGTAGACACCCGCAAGGCCTTTGCTCACCTCTTCTTTTAGGAGGCTTCTGCTACAACTTACTTGGGAAGATTGCGAGTGGAGGGGAGAATTCATCTCTTAAAATTTATTATTTAGTTTCTTCTCTTCTCATGTGATGTTTTTCCCCTCAAAAAGCATCCTGAATTGCAGGCAGTTTAGTCGCATACACTATTTTTAGAACAGTAAAAGGGAATGGCATGGTATGAAGTGTATGACAAAAAATGAAGAAATAAGCAAATAGTGATGTGCCAGGCATCACTCTTCCTGCTTTACAGTGATTCATTTATTCAATAACTCTTTATTACTATCAAGAAAAGTGGATAATGTATTATCTCAATTTTACAGATGTGATTATATAAAATTGCACATATTATCTTATCTTATTCTACTATTTGGCCTGCAAAGCAATGATACATTAAAAAAGGAAGACTTTTCTTGTTTTATGCAATTCACAATTATACCTAACCCTACCCAAACATTGATGGGAGGCCATGAGGGGGGCAGTCCTGTTTCTAGTTAATTGAATCAAGTTCCACCCTTTATCCACAGCTTCTTTTTTAAAACTCCTGATCCTCTTTTAATTTCTTTTTCCTCTTTTTTTTTGAAACAGAGTCTCATTTTGTCCACCTGGGTAGAGTGCCATGGTGTCACAGCTCAGAGCAACCTCAAACTCTTGGGCTCAAACAATTCTCCTGCCTCAGCCTCCTGAGTAGCTGGGACTACAGGTGCCCTCTAGAATAGCTGGCTATTTTTTAGAGATGATGTCTTGTACTTGCTCAGGCTGGTCTCAAGCCTGTGAGCTCAGGCAATGCACCTGCCTCAGCCTTCCAGAGTGCTAGGATTACAGGCATGAGCCACCATGTCCAGCCCCTCTTTCAATTTCTGAGAGAAAAAATTTCCATATGTGAAGGTTCACTATGTCTTTTCTGCAGCTGCCCACACCCAGAATTATGGATTTAGTATTTGACACCATCATTGAAAACACATTGAGGCTTCCAACTTCCTATAGACCATTTTAAATATCTTGACTGTTTCCTTAATTTGTTGATCCTTCCGTGATCTTCCCGTTCAGAACCACAGTAGCAGGTCCTTAGATTGTTTGGTATGCCTAATGTTTGATAAAGATCTATGGCTGATGCTGGGCAAGGTGGCTCACGCCTCTCTGTAATCCTAGTGCTCTGGGATGCGGAGGCAGTTGGATCACCTGAGTTCAGGAGTTTGAGACCAGCCTGAGCAAGAGAGACATTCATCTTTACTAAAAAAAGTAGAAAAAAGTAACTGGGCATTGTGGCAGGTACCTGTAGTCTGGCTATTCCAGAAATTGAGACAAGGGGATCATGTGAGCCCAAGAGTTTGAGGTTGCTGTGAGCTATGATGCCACTGGCACTCTGTCCAGGGTGACAGAGTTAGATTCTGTCTAAAAAAAAAATCTTCAGCTGATACAGGATGATAATAGGACTCAAATGCTTTCAGAGTTATTTGACACCACATAAAATAAATAGGGTAACGAACTCAACCCTGGTGTTTGTGATTTTTTTTTTTTGGTGATTACTAAGGCGGTTTCTTGCAACCTCAAGACACTATCAGTGTTCCTTTAATAATAACAACAGCTAACACTTAGATCGTGTTTGCATTGTTCTAGGCATCGTTATAAATACTATATGTGTATTGCCAATTTTAACCCTCACAATAACATATGCCAGCAAATGGGTTTGACCTGCTTCCATCCTCATGACATTTTCTTCTAAGTCCAAGTCTCATGTGGGCGCAAATGAGTGGCAGAACCTCGGTCACGTGCTTGCCTTGGATGTGAAGGCACGTAATGCAGGCCCTGGTCTTTGCTCGGGGAGTGGGTACAGAGGGGACTCATAATGAAGGAAGTGAGCACAATATGGAAATGCATTTAAAAGATTCTGGGAAACGATAACATAAATAATACCACTGCAAAGACATAGGACGAGAATGGAGGATATGGAATCCCAGAGGCCAAGGGAAAAGTGTGTTACAAATGCCACCAAGAGGTTAGGCGGTGTGAAGGCTGGACAGTATCCCCTGGTTTTAGTGACACGGAGGTCATTAATGACCTTGGTGGGAACCACTGCAGTAGAGTGGTGGGCGGGGAAGTGGATGAATTGGATTGAGGAAAGAATAGGATGTGAAGAAATGGAAATAGTGAGTTTAGGCAGTTCCTTAAAGATCAACAGAGGAGAAGAGTGGCTCAGTGAGTAGGGCACCAGCCCCATATACCAAAGGTGGTGGGTTCGAACCTGGCCCCAGCCAAACCTCAACAAAAAAATAGCCGGGCACCGATAGTCCCAGCTACTTGAAAGGCTGAGGCAAGAGAATTGCCTAAGCCCAGGAGTTGGAGGTTGCTGTGAGCTGTGACATCACAGCACTCTACCCAGGGCGACAGAGTAAGACTCTGTCTCTAAAAAAAGAAAAGACAGTGGAGATGAGGAGGAATACAGGACAGCAGCTGGTAGTCAGAGTGGGAAGAGGTGTCAGGGGAATTTATTGTTTAATAGTAAATGAGGGATTCAGCAGAGGGGAGATGTGGAAGGCACATGACAATGAAGGTATAGTGGTACCTTCTGGGAAAGCGGCGGGGGATAAGATTCAGCGCTCACTACAGTTTCTCAAGGTGGAAAGGGTGTCAGGATAGTAGCAATGCAAATAGGCATTTGTGCTAGGAGGTGGAGGGAACTCAGAGCATGGCCTTTCATTTTTTGGGAAGGAGGGCACAAAATTGAAATTGGGAGAATGAGAAGGATGGAAAAAGTTTTAAAACAGTAGGGAAAAGAAATCAAGCTGATCTAGAGCAGCACGACTGCCAGGCAGTGCTGACGGCCCCTGTGGGGTAGGAAATTGTTGAGGGGTGTCAATGCCAACCTGGCCTGTTTTTCAACTTCCTCCAGCATGGCTTAGCTGCCAGCATGCAGGCCCAGAGGGAGTGGATCATGAGCTATATCCAGCATTGGGTATTACGAAAAGATAGAGGGGAGGGGAGTTCTCAAAATGGCAGACTGTGCCATCTAAGCTGAATAGCTTGTGAAGTACAGGCCCTGGTAGAGTTACATGTAGTAAGTGGTGGTAATGAATGGGGGGGGGGGTTTCAGTGACGTGAATATCCCAAAATTGCAGGAGAATGTTTGTGGTGGATGATGGTTTATAGATATTTAGGGTCAAAAGTAGGTGTAGTCAGCAGCCTCTAAGAAAGTTTGCAGGGATCCCTGCCTCCGGGTATTCACACCCTCAGGTCTTCCCTTCCTCTTAAGTGCCTGCTTGACTTTTGATGAGCAGAATAGAACAGAAGGGACGGGGATGGTGTGTCATTTCTGAGACGGGCTCAGAAAAAGCCTGTGAGACTGTGGCTTTCATCTTGGACACTCACTCTTCTGCTTTGTCACTTGCCGGTTCTGTGGGAAGGCAGATGCCATCTTTTGAGCTGCCCTACAGAGAGGCCCACATGGCAAGAAATTGAAGGAGACTTTTGGCTCACAGCCTGTGAGGAATTAAATCTTGTCAAAAACCATGTCAGGGAGCTTAGAAGCCGATCTGCCAGTTGAGCCCTCACATGAGACTGCAAACCCAGCCAGCAGCCTGATGGCAGCCTCGTGAGAGGGCTCCCACCAAAGATACCCAGGCTGACCTGCACTGGGATGCCTGCCCCAGGTAGACGGTGAGGTCATAAATACCTGTCGTTCTGTATCGATAAATTATAGAGTAATTTGTTATGCAGCAGCGAGTAACTAATGGAGTGGGGTTATCGAAGTACTAATTGGATGCTCTAATATTTTGCTAAAAGACAAAGTAAAGTCTTTTTTACAGAAGTCAAGTTAGAATAGATTGCAGTAACATATTATGGGCTCCACCCCCATGAATGAACTGAGCAAATTGACTGGAAAAGAAAACGTCAAAGCATCTTTCGAGAAGGCTGAAAAACAACTGAGATGGCACCTTACCCAATAGTACCCGTCCCCAAGGTCCCGTGTTGTAAAATAATTCTGGTAGTTTATATTTTCTATAATGATTACACTTCCTCTAAATCATTCTCCTTTAAAGAAAATATTATTAGTTTGGAGAAACTGCAGCCCCTTACCTTGTTGGTTTAGAAACATTGTAGAGGCTCAGTGCCTGTGGCTCAAGTGGCTAAGGTGCCAGGCACATACACCTAAGCTGGAGGGTTTGAATCCAGCCCGGGCCCGCCAAAACAACAATGACGGCTGCAACCAAAAAATAGCTGGGCCCTGTGGCAGGTGCCTGTAGTCCCAGCTACTTGGGAGGCTGAGGCAGGAGACTCGCTTGAGCCCAGGAGTTGGAGGTTGCTGTGAGCTGTGATGCCATAGCACTCTACCCAGGGGGACAGCATGAGGCTCTGTCTCAAAAAAAAAAAAAAAAAAAAGAAACATTGTTGAACTGAGGAAGAAGACGATGTCATTTCCCTGACATCCTCCTTGACAATATGCCTTTTTTTCCTAATTATTGTTTGAATATCAAAACACCTGTGTTAAAGGCCTTTTACTGAATGGCAAATAAGAGAATAGGCATAAACAAGTGAGCAGAGAAAATGGTTTTTGAAATGGCCAGCCAATTACATAGAACGAGATCAAGCTACTCATGGCACAGATACCATGATGGTAGCTACCTCCTGATAGGAGGATGTAAATTCCCTATGATGACTAAGTACTCAGAGTCCTTCAGGGGTTCGAGAGGGGAGGGAAAAGAGTTATGAAAAAGAGTCACTAATTACAGATCCACTGCTATGTGTTCCCCCAAATTCTTATGTTGAAACCATTGTGGTAGTATTAAGACCTGATTAAGTCATGAGGGCAGAGGATTTGGGCCTTTCGAAAAGGCTTGAGAAAATGGGTTCTTTCTCCTCTATTCCATCATGTGAAGCCATAGTGACTTTCCCCTCTGAAGGAAACAGCAGTCAAGGTACCATCTTGGAAGCAGAGACGTCCTTATCCTTATCTTATATTTCCCAGTCTTCAGAACAGGGAGAAATAAATTTCTGTTCTTTTTATTGAGGGGGAGGATGTCTCTCTCTGTTGTCCTCAGTAAAATGCTGTGGCAAATCATAGCTCACAGCAACCTCCAACTCTAAGGCTCAAGCTATCCTCTTGCCTCAGTTTTTTTAATTTTACTAGAGACAGAGTCTTGCTTTTGCTCAGGCTGGTCTCAAACTTATGAGCTCAAGCAATCCACCTGCTTTGGCCTCCCAGAGTGGTAGGATTACAGATGTGAGTCACCGTGCCCAGCCTAGTTTTTCTATTTTTATTAGGGATGCAGGTCTCACTTTTGCTTGGGCTGGACTGGAATTCCTGAGCTAATGCAATCTACCTGCCTCAGGCCTCTAGAGTGCTGGGATTATAGGTGTGAGCCATGGCACGCTGCCAAATTTCTGTTCTTTATAAATTAAAAAAAAAATTCTCTAAAATGAAATGATGAAAGGTAAGTGAAAATATCTAAGATAAGAAATAACTTATTTATTTTTGCCAGCCTTACACAACCAGAATTTAGTTTCTAAGGGCAGAGATATTTTCTTGCTGTTTTTCAGCCTCCTTAAAAGGCCCTTTGACATTTTCTGCGCTCTCCTCTGAAGGGATGGCTCCATTGTCTACCTAGTTGTCCAGGGCTGAATGGTCCTGTTTTTGCAGGCTCCTGACTCTTTCAGGGATCCATTTCTAGTTTGTCTACTGGTGTAACCCTGTGTCTTCAGCCCTCATGACTACACAAATTCTTTTTTTTTGAGACAGAGTCTTTCTTTGTTGCCCTCAGTAGAGTGCTGTAGCGTCACAGTTCACAGCAACCTCAAACTCTTGGGCTTAAGTGATTCTCTTAAGTGATTCCCGGCTATATTTAGAGATGAAGTCTCACTCTGGCTCAGGCTGGTCTCCAACTCGTGAGCTCAGGCAATCCACCCACCTCAACCTCCCAGAGTGCTAGGATTACAGGCATGAGCCACTGAGCCCGGCATTAATTACACAAATTCTAAAATTGCAGCTCCTAAGGTGCATTTCTTTGGGAGTCCTCCCCACCCCCAACTACAGCCCCTGACTCCCACTAACTACTATGCATTTCTTCTTATTTTTGACATCTGAAATTTGCCTTTTTGCTTTTTGAGCATAGCGATATATTTGAAATATATTTAATAAAAGTAATTTACTTGGTATTTCTATAAAAGTATATTTGGGGTAGGAAGGCAGTATAGACTGCACCTTATCTCAGTCTGCCATCTTTTTCTTTTTTTTTAGAGACAGAGTCTCACTTTGTCGCCCTCGTTTTGAGTGCCATGGCTTCACAGCTCACAGCAACATCCCGCTCTTGGGCTTAGGTGATTCTTTTGCCTCAGCCTCCCGAGTAGCTGGGACTACAGATGCCCACCATAGCACATGGCTATTTTTTTGTTGCATTTTGGCTGGGGTCAGGTTCCAGCCCACCACCCTTGGTATATGGGGCCAGCGCCCTACCCACTGAGCCACAGGCGCCGCCCTCAGTCTGCCATCTTCATTGTATGCTTCTTCTTAATCTTTCAACCCATTGCAATTTGGCTTCCTCCCAATTATTCCATTGAAAATGTTTATATTAAGGTCTCAAATGTCTAACCAATTGTTAGATCCAGTGTTTATTTGTATAATATATGACACATAACGCTGTTCTTCACTCTTCTCATTTAAAGATGGTCTCCCTCTCTCCAGGCTTCTACAAAACCACTTCTCTTAGTTCTCCCCTTTTCTGAACTACTGCTTAGTCTCTTTTGAAAGCTATATACTGCTGACTTCAATCTCTCACTGAACCCAGATATTTCTCTTGGACTCTAAACCCATCTGTCCAATTACCTCCTTGTTAATTCTCTGTAATGTCCCTCACACAACTCAACCTTTTTGAAATCGAATATACTTTTCCCCAAATCTGTTTTAAGAATTTAAGGGAATAGAGTGATACTGTTATTGATAATGAACTTCAAAGTAAGAGAAATTTTATTTATTTTAATTTTAATTTTATTTTATCATGAGAGTCTCATTCTGTTCCCTGGGTAGACTGCTATGGCACCAACCTCAAACTCTTAGGCTTGAGCAATTCTCTTGCTTGAGCCTCCCAAGTAACTGGAACTACAGGTGTGCACCACTATGCCTGGCTAGTTTCTCTATTTTTAGTAGAGACTGGGGTTGCACTCTTGCTCAGGCTGGTCTCAAACTCCTGAGCTCAAAGGATCCTCCCACCTCGAGCTTCCCAGAGTGCTAGGATTATAGGAGTGAGCCAGCTACCTGGCCTCATAGGAGAAATTTTAAATGAATGGATAAGAATAGTGGTTTAAATACATCAATGAGGAACTTGACAAATTCTCACCTCAACCATGTCTTTCGGGTATATGGGCCACGGTAGAATCATCCAAAGAAGTGAGATCTATAGGACTGTGAGACCGGGGGACAGCCAGGTCTCAATTGAGAGGAGGTAGGAAATTCTTCAGTGAAGAGTGAAGTTGAACATAGTTTATTTACAAAGAAAGCAAGATTTAAAGGGTACAATGGAGAAAGAGGAAAGTTTTGAATGGAGAGAAATAACAAAGAACATAAGCACTCATGGAATGTTTGCTGAATTTCTTGAGGGCAGGTGCCAATGATGGCCATCTTTTTCATCCTTAGAACTTATCTGGTATGGCTAGATTGTGCAAATGTTTGTTATAATAAAACAAGCATGTTTATTAAATGTTTAATGTATTAAAATAACTTTTAATTATTTTTCAGTGTGTTAAAAGATTCTTTTCTCTTTTGATAAGAGGAAATGAAAAAGAAGGATGATAGGTTTGGGCACTTAAAAGGACATAACTCAACTCTATAAATACTTAAAAGTGTCTATTGGGTTAGCCGCAGTTGAGTGTAATACCTATATTAGTGCATTCTTTTCCCCTAGTCAATTAGATTTATGGACTAGGTTCCCATTGAGGCTGATTCTTTGCCTTCCTTAAGCAGTTGGGGGAGACATCCATTACGTTCTATAGAACAAGTTCTTCTAATGGATATAGCCTGCCCAATATTCTTCCTATAAGTCCATTAGAATAGAAGTTTGTTAGCAAAAACTATATGTAAAAAAATAAGTCAGTCAGTCATTGGGCTCTAGAAGCTGAAATTTCCATGCTGAAAAATCCCCTACTTTTGGCTATTTCAGTCATGGTGGCCACATAGTGAAATCATCCCTACGTTCAGTTTCCCCTCTGATGCAGTTGCTGCTGTTACTGCATCCCTGGCCTGCCCTGTCCAGTCCCAGACCTTCTAGGTCTCACAGGAAACTCTCCTATGTCTAAGGGGTTCTTGGTTTTCTAAAGTCTGTCACCCATACCTTGTGGTCTTTTTTTTTTTTTTTTTTTTTTTTTTTTATGAGACAGAGTCTCAAGCTGTTGCCCTGGGTAGAGTGCAGTGGCATCACAGCTCACAGCAACCTTAAACTCTTGGGCTTAAGTGCTTAAGTGATTCTCTTGCCTCAGCCTCCCAAGTAGCTGGGACTACAGGCGCCCACCACAATGCCCAGCTATTTTTTTGTTGCACTTGTCATTGTTGTTTAGCTGGCCCCCGGCTGGTTTTGAACCTGCCAGCCTCGGTGTATGTGTCTGGCACCGTAACCACTGTGCTGTGGGCCCTGAGCCCATACCTCGTGGTCTTGATGAAAGGGAAAATGAAATTCCTGTCTTTGCTTGATGCCATTTGCCATCTGATGTGTGGCACTGTGTTACTTTTCATCTGATGGACTTGTTTTGTTACTGGGAGGAGAGATTTTTCTGTCAACTCCCAGACTCTTTCCCCAGCCAGTCTGTAGACCTCCATCTCCATGTTCTTTCTGCAGCATCATACCTCCAGTACTACCTATTCCTTTTGCGAACTCGCTAATCACAGCATAGCTTAAATTACATTTATGAGAACAAAGATTGCTAAAGTTTGTCTTTGTTTCAAGGACCTCACAATCTATTGTGTGACATAAACACATGTTATAATTGAGGAGTAAACAGACTGCTGAGGGAGGCCCAGGAGGAGGGGAAGCTCAGAAACGGGGGAGTAAAAGTTTAGTTTTTATTTCAAACTCTGTGCATCTTTCTTGGAGAAGTTGTAGTTCATTTTCTGCAAGGAAGGACAGAGATAGATAGTCTAGTTGGAACTCTGGTCACAGTTATTTAAAGTTGTCCTTTTAAATGAAAAGTGGCTTCATCTGTTTTGCAAAAATAGGGGATTTTCAACTAATTTGCCCAGGTACCAGCATGTATTGTGACTCCTTCACAAATCTGTTACCAAATTTTGACAAATTTGTAAGACTAAAGTTTACTCTGAGATTGCTATACTGTAGCCATGGATCTCAGACAGAACTTTAAGTTGAGCAGGTTCTGGAATTCCATGTTCAAGTAGGGAACAATGTGGCAAGGAAGAGGTAAAAAGCACAGAGGCTTATCAAACCGGGACCAAGAATGATGGAGTGTTTACTGGAACACGGGCACGCTTTCCCTGGGCAAAGCAGAGTGTGATTCTAGTCTATCATCAGATGTTTTGGGCTCAGCCAAGGGAATGAAGAAATAACTGGATGTGCTTTCATAGATGTCATGAAACACTGTTATACTGTGATTAAAGATTGCGGACTTACAGTACAGTGGCAACATCACAGCTCACAGCAACCTCAAACTCTTGTACTCAAGTGATTCTCCTGCCTCAGCCTCCTGAGTAGCTGGGACTACAAGTACGCATGGTGCGTACCACCATGTCCAGCTAAGTTTTTCATTTTCGGTAGAGATGGGGTCTTGCTCTTGCTCAGACTGGTGTTGAATTCCTAAGCATAAGCATCCTTCTGCCACAGCCCACTTTCCAGAGTGCTACAATGATAGGCATGAGCCACCGTGCTGGCCAAGAATGTGGACTTTTTAGTGTTGTTTTAGTCTTTTAATTTGTCAAACGTGTCACTAAAAATTACAATACTCAAGCACACACACAGTAATAGTACAATTGTTGAGAACCACTGTAATAGTGTGGTTAAAATGGAAGACATCTCCTTATTCCTTTTTCTGATCAGGTGGCCTACTAAGGCTTTAAAATCACCCATCTCAAATGAATATCATCTGTTTTCTCTTATCTAAGCCACAGAACAGAAGAGCTCATTAAAAATCTAAGAAATTTTATCAACTCTTTATGACCATTTTTCTTCCCCTGTTCTTTTCTTTATATTCATTTCACTAGCTTGATGGGGTTTTAATATTGTCATGAAAAATCTCCCCTTGGGCAGATTTGTATAATAGATAATGCAGCCTTAAGAGCTTTATTCAAATGAACTCATTCTGATAAAGTGGGCAGACACCAAACCAACTCAGTTCAGAAGCAAATACATTTCAGAGTTCTCTTCCACTACTATTTGTTCTCTTATTTGTAGTAGAAGAAACAACCACTAGACGGAGCTAGGGTTTAAGAAATCCCAACTCTGAGCTGTGCGACCGATGCGATGGGTAGAATAACATCTCAAGGAAGAAGTATATCATTACTTTCATTTCAGAGCTTGTGACAACCTTATCTAACTCTCTGCTAACAGCAGTTATCTGTATACTTTGTATCTGCACAAGACAAGAAAAGGGTGATATTTTTAATGGCCCGATTTCTTTAGTCACTCCAATGATGATGTCTGACCTTGGTCTAGCCCTTTACGATTGAGAGGGCTGTCCTCCACGTAATCGTGTTTGATCTTCACACAAACGCTGAGAGGTTGCTGGTCAAGAATTAGTTTTTCTGTTTTTGAAATTAATCAACTTAGACAGGGTATCTTTGCAATACATCAGGATGTGCTGGGATGATTACCCAGACAGTTAAGTTCCAGGGACAGTTCTTCTATTCTGACATTTTTGTGTTGATAGTCTGAAACTAACTAGTGAACTATCAACTTATTCCTTCATGTGGGGCTTAGGTTTAGTGTCCTGTCACATTTATTGGGGATATATGGTAAAAATACAGGCACAGAGTATGGAGTCCTCTTGTGCGTACATGATTCTTCCTTATACCAGGGACAAGTGTAAAGTCTAGCTCCTTATCTTCTGCACTGCCCACTGCCCACAAAGTGGAGGCTACAGTTCCTTAATTAATGCTGTTTCCCTACCCCCACCCCAAGCATTTGCCCTTATAGACAAGCCCACCTTTTTGTTATTTTTCAGGCTGTTCCTGTTTCCAGATCTTACATACTGATCATAAGAGATCTGTGCTTCAGCTAAAGAAAAGTTATGCATATATGTGTACAGAGGGTGCAAAAAATGCATACACATTTTAAGAAAGGAATAAAACTATACTAAAATTGTAATACTCAAGTCACTTCGGATTTCTGCAATGCCAAGAGGTGCTTAGTGCAGTAACGTAGTCTTTTGTTATCAGTATATGTTGAGTATTACAATTTTAATCTAGTTTTTCTCTTTCTTAAAATGTGTATACTCTTTTTGGCACCCTCTGCATATTTTCTTGACCCTGTGGGTAAAATATGCACCAGATAAAAGTGGAAATTAGGTCAGTCAGTCAGGATACTTATCAAACGTCAGGAGCCTCCATATGTGCTTGTGATAAAAACAAGCCAAGTCACCTCTTCTGAAGCTAAATCTGTCAGTTACTCTGCAAGGCTGCTCTTTTACAATACAACTTCATTAATTACTGGTAAAACTCTGGCTTCAGAATCAAGGTCGGGCAACTTTGATCCAGCTTACAAACCCTACGGAAAACCAAGAAGGTGTTTACAGACTCTCACAGGTCCCGGAGGCCTCAGCCTGAAACAGAGCAAAGGAAGGGAGTTACATCATCATGCTCCCCCAAGACTCGCGGTGACCTTGTTGGGGATGAATCCGGCAAGAACGTGGCTCACAAAGCCCTCTCTCCACCCAGCCCAAGGCGCACCCTGAACACTTTTCCCGCCTGTTCCCAGAGGGTGGCGCTGCCACCCCAGCCTTGGCCCACGGCCGCCGGTCGCTTCCCGGCTGCCGCGGGTGCCCGCAGCTGGGTCTCCCGCAGGCCGACGGGGGGTTCGCGCCCGGTAGGGGGCGCCGCCGGCCCAGGCGCGGCTGCTCCCTCCGCCCACCCGGAGGCGGCTGCAGCGAGCCGAGCCGGGTGCGAGTGCACTGCGAGGCGGGCCGCAGGGAGGGAGGCGCGAAGAGGGCGCGAGGGTGGCAGCCAGAGGGAGCCGCCGCCCGTGGCCGCTCGGGTCCCCGTGGGGCGCATGGGGCGCTGCGAGCCGGGATCGCGTGCGGGCTCCGCGCCCAGCTTTCCGCTGCTGTGAGAAGCCGCGCCGGGACGCCCCCCAGACCCGGAGCTGCCGGGAGGATGACCATGGCCGGGGGCAGGAGGGGACTGGTGGCTCCGCAAAACACGTTTCTGGAGAATATTGTCCGGCGGTCCAATGGTAAGAGGTGCCTTCGGATTTCGGTTAGTCGGGCTTTTCACCCGTGCCTTTATTGCAGACGCCTCCCGCCGCCCCGCGCCAGCAGATGCAGCAGAACCCGCGGGCTGTGCTGAGGAGTCTCTGTGCGGGCGCCCCGGGCTGCCTGCGGGAGGCAGGGAAAGGTGGGCAGGGTGGGGCGGGGTCTGGCGGACTCCCATCCCAAGAGCAGAGCTCTCCTGGGGATGCTTTCTGGGCCTTTCTCACGCCGTCTCGGTCTCATCTCCAAGAGAGCGTGACAGCCGCTGAGCGAAGTACTGGGAAAAGTGATGGAAGCTGGCCGCAGCAGGAGCGGCGGTGCGCTCTCAGCTACTGCCCACCCCCCGGCCGAGGCTCTCGGGGGCTCTCGGGCTGCTCCTCGACGTGCCACCTCCCCCTAGGGAGAGCCAGCGAGAGAGAGGGGCAACTCCAGGTCCTGGCTTCCTCGTAATGATGAGATGCAGCTGTGTCCACTTTCCATCCCAGTAGCCAGAAAGTCTGAGGTGTAGGACTGGGACATAGGGACGAGTCAGCTTCTACCCCTTCAGCCACTCACGCCCTTTGTGGTTAAATGTCGTGAGGGGCAGATGGCTTTCCTGAAGTCAGGCAGGAAGTGGAGGGCACAGGTGCAGAGAAGGCTAAGTGGTCACCTGTCATATTTCCTCTTTTCCAGTCCTACAGCTATGTTTTACGCCACTCTTAAGTCTTGGTCACCTATAAATTCCCAAACTCATCAAGCCTATAAATAGATTCATTACCCAATAAACCGATCCTCATCATTCATCTGTATCTTTGTGGCATCAAGATGGACAGCAGCGTGAAGCTACCGGAACGGTCCTAGGAACAGGGATTCAAAGGACCAATTTCAGATGCCTTTCGGACCCTCGGGTGGGGAGACCCCAGCTAACGCTCTTGCAGAGCAAATAGGAGTCCTGGTAGTTAGAAGGTGCAGCGCCCCACAGTTGATCAAAGAGCTACACAAAAGAGAGCCAAGTCTCTTTGCGCACCCCTGGACCCCTTTTCTTCCAGAGACAGATGACATTCTTCTACCAGGAGGACAAGAAGAGTTAACTCAGGAAACGGTTTTAATTGTATAAATAGCACTGTTTCAGAGGCTTAAGGAGGTGTGTTTAAAACGATGAGTTTACATTGGATTTGGTTAGGGATTCTGAGAAAGGGCATCAGAAATGACTTATACTACTAATAAATACTCTTTAATTAAAGTGTGACTTAAGTTCATTTTATAATAAAACACACCAATTAGCATAGCAAATCATCATGTATTAAGTACATTAATAATCAGAAATAATCACTTCTTCATCGCGTGCCTCTTAAGAATAAGAATATTGAAAAGTATTTCACCTTTCCCTTCAAGGTCTTCTTTATTCAAACTAAGGTGGCTTTTTAAGCAACGTCACAGTCATTACCTGGGGTTGGAAAAGGATGATGATTACTATGTGAATGGCCACAGTGAACTCTTCTGCCATAAAAAAGCTGGAAGTGTTTGTGGATTTTTAAATAAAATCATTTAAGAGCGACTGTGCCATTGTTATTGTCCTGTTAAGGTGGTATGAAGATGATCTTGCAGATTTGGGGATCCCATTGTCAGTGACATCAACTTTCTCATAAATACCAATGACAATTTCTTTCTTTCTTTCCTTTTTTTTTTGGTGAAGAGGCAGTGGCCTTTAAGGAGAGGGGAAACCCTGTATGTAATGTATACTGTGTAAGTTTTTGAGTGGAGGGAGCAAGAAGTGACCCTTACATGTTACGGTCACAAAGTTCCCTGTGTTTATAGGAAAACCTTAAGAATCCTGGAGCTGACAAGGCAGGAGACCTTCTAGCTTAGTTTATCTTCTTCGAGACACATCTCTGAAAGCATACATAGGATGCCAATAGAATAAATTGCTGGGAATATTACTAGTGTAGGTATTTTCAGCACTAGTTATAACAGCTTGATTTCAATTAAACAACCAAAGAACATTATCAACAAAACATTTTGGGAGAGGTGGATAAACTTTTTAAATTATCTGGTTTTCAAAAGAAAAGATTCTGATCTTGAAATGTGGGATTTGATTTTTTAGTGATCACTTTAATTATATTTCTTGAGCAGGAATGGAAGAAAAAAATGTGAACTCTTAGAAATATCACAGTATCTGCATGCATTATGTTATTTTACTGTGATGGAAACAGTCTATTTAAAGATATTGATTGTCTCGTTCTAGACTCCACAAGCCTGTTTTTGGAGATGAGGGTATTTAAATAGCATTTACCTTTAAATAGCAATAGCAATACTTTATGATTACTCTATTGGGTATTTTCTCCCAGTGGTCCTGTGTGGTTCCTCTTTTACAGATCAGAAAACTGAGTCCTAGAGCTATTAAGTGGCTTATTTAAAGTGGCATAGCAGAAAGTGCTAGTGGCTGGTGTTTTTTAGAGAGTATTTACCAAACATCCTTCTTGTAGCATTGTTTCCCCAGCCCTTATAACTTAGTCTGTGGAACTATTTTTATCACCCTTAAACCCACACATATTACATGCTGATGAAATAATAGAACTGACTCTGTTTGGGGTTGTTTGAATATCTGGTGTCTGGAACATCATAGAACTGTAGGATGAGACAGACCTGAAATATTTCTAGTCTACCTCTCCTTCCCCATCATTGTGTAGATAAAGAAATTGATGCAAGTAACTTTCTTTAAAAAGGCAGAACGGAGGAGGCCTCAGGACACTTGACTTCAGCATCATGTTCTTTAAGGTACACCAGGCAAGATCTTTCCTCGTGTTACCATTCTGTTCTCTAGAGGAGCATAATTTCCCAGTGGAGATTAAATAAAATGTTATAACAACAAGAAAAACATCCATTTTGGTTAACGGCCATGCTACCACATCCAAACAGAATAATAGGGCAAAGGAGAGGCTAATTATATTTCAAGGAAGCACAGTCCTTCACCTTTGTTAGTGATTTAGCTGAAGGCATAGGCGTGATAACAGACACTTAACTTCTGTGTGCCCCATTACACAGCACCAAGTCACTTTTAGTAGAATAGCACCTGGGATCCTCAGAAGCCAGCAGAGAGGGTGCAGAGTCTCCATTTTAGAGTTTAAGGCACTAAGATTCCTCAGGTTCAATGATTTATGTAGCAGTAGTAAGAGGCAGAGTTAGCAACAGGCAATAAGAGGCAGATCAGGGACTAGTTAGTGGTTGTTACTGGTTTATTCATTTAACAAAGATTCATTGAGTGTATTGAACACTAGGGATACAGGGGAAAATAAGAAACCTTCATTGTCCTCATTATGATTAGTAAGTTATATTCTTTTTTTGGGGGGGGACAGTCTCACCATGTTGCCCTCCATAGAGTGCTGTGGCATCACAGCTCATGGCAACCTCGAACTCTGGGGCTTAAGTGATTCTCTTGCCTCAGCCTCCCAAGTAGCTGGGACTACAGGTGCCCACCACAACACCTGGCTATTTTTTGGTTGTAGTTGCCATTGTTATTTGGCAGGCCCGGGCTGGGTTCGAACCCGCCAGCTCTGGTATATGTGGCTGGCGCCCTAGCCACTGAGCTACAGGCACCGAGCCTAGTAAGTTATATTCTAATGAATCTCGGTCCAAGGTTCTCGTCCCTACTCTATAGTGTTGACTGGCTGCAACTGTTATGCAGTCCCGTCACTGTATTTAAAAAAACACTCTGAAGATTTTGTTAGTGGTCTTTCTGACACTAGTAACTACTACTTCAACTTTCCTTGATGCACATTGACTCTCAATCGGAAGAAAGATTTGATAATTACCTTTTTTTTGATTATTGTAAGTAGTCAGCAGGCATAATTAAACCCCCAGATTTGATTTGATTTTGGTTATGATCATCAAGTGATTGCTTTAAATCCTACTGCTTTGTTGCCACATAGGCAAAGCCAACCTGATTCTCTTTATATTTATGGTTGAAAAGTGTTGTTCTGGAATATTTTTTGATGGTTGCTTAAATCTGCAGGCACTCGTCAGAATGCTCACTGAAGCAAATAGGAGATCTGTCTCAGGAAGACTGGCAGACCTCGGTGCCAGGAAACTACAAAAATATTACTCAAAACGGTCCCGTTCTAGGCAGAACATATGTTTTAGTGTTCAAGAACTTATATCAAACAATTGTAGGTGCCAGTAAGAATCCATGCACATTAGCAGGAGTGAAACACAGCACATTTTGGTACAGATTTATGTACATGTATAATTTACAGATTGCTAAATCAGCTGTGTTTTTGTATAGTGTTAAGTTGGTTCAGGTTGTTGATATAATTGGTTAGCAAACAGGATGAGAGCCAGTGGTAATGTTATGTCTCCTCCTAGATGTGTTGAGCCATGGTAATATTTATAAAACAGAAAACTGGTTAAAATCCATTGTGGCTCTGAAAGGGGAATGGACAATAGTCTGGATTATTACCAGCTCAAGAGAGCTTGCTTTTTCTTGCAATAGGTTCTAAGATAACCTTCAGTCAAGGCTCAGCTGTCTTTCTTGGAGAATGTCAAAAAGTTAAGTCTATTGATTTGACGTTAGCTGGAAGATTGAGAAAATGAAATCTTGTGATTTAACATTAAGGCAATAAAGCTTCTGAATGCTGTGATTTTTACAAAATCATTCTATTTTAATAATCTATCTTAATAGAATGGATGCATTTGAGGAACACTGTGGGTAAATTGCACCCTTGGCTTCATTCTTTCTGACACCAGCTCTTCCTTTATGGTTGGACTTCATTTGGCAGTAGGTCCTTGGAGCTCTTCAATCCTTTCCTTCACTTCATTTTTGGTTGGTTAATAGCCTGTAAACAAACATTTAAAATCTATTTTAGTTATTTATCCAAAGGAATCCTTTTCATGGAATGAGTATCTGCTTTATACATGTAGGATACTTGAGCCATCAGTTTTTTGGTTTGTTTTTGTTTCTCTCCCTCAGTGGCCACACCTATACCTGGTGAGAAAGAGAAATGACAGAATCTTAGATCTGAAGGGCCATGAGATGCGGTTCCTTTCCCAGGGTTTGACTCTTACCATCCTTCCCAGGGGTATCCAGCCCATGCTTGACTCACTTCATTGATGGGACACTTTCTGACACAGAAAATGCTGTTTTTAAGCAATTATAATTATAAATCTTTTCTTTCTTTTTTCCTCTTCTTCTCTTCCTTCTTAGCTACCGTTTGGTTTCACCAAAATATGTCCTTTGATAGCTACCCTCCACTTGAGGTCTGTCCCATGGAACAAAACTGACCTAGCTTACTGCTTTTTCCAGTTGCAAGCTTTTTAAGAAAATGGATAATAGTTATTTTGTCTTCATTCTTTTAAAAATTTTTTTCTAATTATTTAATGTCACTAATAGTATAAAACAATTTTGTACGTCTTAACACATTTCTGTAAAGCGACTAATGTATCGCAACCACCTATGTCAAGAAAGAGCATCTTGCCAGCATTGCAGAAGCTGCCTGTGATCTTCCTGACCCCAGCTCCTTGACTCTTCTCCCAAGTGGAGCCATCTCCTGATTTTATAGTGATTGCTTTCTTGCTTTGCCTCCTAATTTTACCACCTTGTTTTGCATTTCTGAACACTATTGCTTATTTTCATCTGTTTTGGCAATTTCCTCATGTTGCATGTACCATTGATTCATTCTCACGGTCGTATAATTCTTTATGTTGTGGCCATATCATACTTACAAAAAATCCATTTGGCTGTTGGTGGACATGTGGGCTGTTTCCGGTTTTGTGCTATTAATGCTGCTACCAACATTCTTGCACAATGTCTTTTGGTGCATGTGAGCACACATTTCTCTGGGGTATATGCTTAGGATGCATATTGTTAACGGTGGTAGATGTTGCCAAACAATTTTCCAAAGGGTTTGTATTAATTTACACTCCTACAAACAGTATGTGAGCATTCTTATCACTGTATATCCTTGCCAACATTTGGTATTTTCGTCTTTTTTCTTTAATAGCACCATTGCCCAAACAATCTACCAACTAATAAAACAGGGTCATTTAGAGTTCTGTTAAGAGTGAACACATGATCAAAATGACATGAAAACAAAACTGGCTCCTGCCCTTGGAGAGGCATCCGTTTCTACTGTGCTTTTAAATGTTTTCACTGAGGAACCCCCTCACACATGATTGTAAATGACATGAAAGACTGGGACAGTTAGAGTTATGGGCAAAAGGCACAGGGAAGGGTGGTGGGTCTTGAGTGTGTATGTTTAGGAGATTCATTTTCTTAAATTGTGGAGCAATAAACCCTGGGGACAGAGATTATGTAAGAATTAGGGCTGGAAGGGAGAAGGAACCAGGAAGTGAATGATTTATATTTGTTTCAGTGAAAGAAATAAAATGACTGAAGGCAGGACACAGATTTAGTTGAGGAATTAAAACTCAAAGGAAAATTAAAACAAAAAGCAGAGGTTAGCTTGTGGTTTGGTTTGATAAGCCTGATGGACTTGCTATGCACCCAGTACTGAGCTGGAGACTGGGAAGACCAAATGAATGAGACTGTTGTGATATTGGGTCTCACCGAGGAATCTCTGCTGAAGACCAGCATGCTTTTTAAACCTCAGCAAAGATTTAAGAGATGTTATACTGATTCAACACTTACTACATATTTTCCCCTTATAAACACCTCACCCAAATTTATTCTTAGATTTTATAGCTATTTCTTTTTTTGTGAGGGTGGATGTGGGATGCCAGATTCCATAAGTGAATTAAAAGGAGATTTGTAGAATAGGTGAAGCTTTGTTTTCACGCAGTGAAGTTTTCTTTAAAAATCCTCATTCCCCTGGGATATCCCATTGCTGTCTTCTTTGGCATACGGTCTTGGGTTGCTCTTCTACCGTTGGGGGTTTGGAGCATATCCTAGATGCTGGGATTTGTTTGCTGCTCTGGTTGTTCTCCATACAAGTGCAGTCTTGCTGAACAGATTGCAGTCTGGCCAACTTCAGCATCTCCTTTAGTTTTCATGGTCTCTCCTCCAATGGTCAAGTGCTCCTGTCAATGACAAAACTACTAAAATTCTTCTGATTAGGTATTATAGAGTTACACCAATACTCAGTTTACTTACTCATACTAAGATTGCGCATTATGTAAATTAAGATGACAACTCTTTTGATTAGTCATATGTTGCATAAAATGGATGTTCTGAAATTAATTGAGCCAATCCTATAATTATTAATACAATTATTAACTGAGAGAGCCTCAAAAACATCATTTCCCGTAGCTTTGTACAAGTTCTGCAATGACATCAGGCACTTCTGTAAAGAAGAGAAATGGTTTCTCATCTTCTTGTTCCCTTAAGAAGTGATGTAGGCATCCCCCACTGGCATTCTCAGAGTGCTGGAGTCAGCAGTTGAAAGATAATACCATGCTGGCAAATTTTACTGATATTTATCTCCATGATTAACTTTGATTTGTATTAATAGTAAGAGTGAAGTTGGGCTCAGCATTGGTTATGGTGCCAACCATATACATGGAGGCTGGTGGGTTCAAACCCAGCCCAGGTCAGCTAAACAACAATGACAACAGCAACAAAAAATAGCAGGGCATTGTGGCAGGCGCCTGTAGTCCCAGGTACTCTGGGGGGTGAGGCAAGAGAATCACTCGAATGAGAGAGTTAGAGGTGGTTGTGAGCTATGACACTGCTCCACTGAGGGCAACACTCTCCTGAGGGAGACAAAGTGAGCCTCTGTCTCAAAAAACAAAAAACAAGTGAAGTTGGAAAATGTATCTTGGACTAGAACTTAATGGTGATGGCAAAGAAAATGGAGTTAATTTGAATGACAAGACTATATTTCTTTCTTTTCTTTTTTTTTTATGAGACAGAGGCTCACTTTGTCACCCTTCGTAGAGTGCTGTGGCATCGTAGCTCACAGTAACCTCAAACTCTTTGCAGTCAAACAGACGGCAGTCTGGCCAACTTCAGCATCTCCTTCAGTTCTCACGGTCTCTCCTCCAATGGTCAAGTGCTCCTGTCAATGACAAAACTACTAAAATTCTTCTGATTAGGTATTATAGAGTTACACCAATACTCAGTTTGCTTACTCATACTAAGGTTATTCATTATGTAAATTAAGATGAAACTCTTTTGAAACTCAAGTAATCCTCTTGCTTCAACCTTCTGAGTAGCTGGGACTACAGGTGCCCACCACAGTGCCTGGCTAGTTTTTAGAGACAGAGTCTCACTCTGGCTCAGACCGGTCTTGAAGTCCTGAGCCCAAGTGATTCACCTGCCTTGGCCTCCCAGAGTGCTAGGATTACTGACGTGAGCCACTGCACCTGGTCCCTGCCTGACTTTCTTGCTGTCTGCCATTAGTGTGTGTCAACATCTGTCATTATCATTCATCTTTGTCACTGTCATTGCAGTCTGCCTCTGCCAATGTCCATCTGTCCCTGTTTGTTATCTGTCTTTCTAGTCTCTGCCTCCATCTGTCCATTTTTGTCTCTGTCCATCTATTTATCTCTGTCCAGTTCTCCCTTCACATGGCCTCAGTAGCTGCTCCCCAGGGTATCTGTCTGAGCTCCTTATTTCTCCTTCAAGACCACCTATCTCCATTTACTCACCAGCGAGCTCATGGTCAAAGATGTCTGCTCAGCTCTATAGATCTCTCCGCATTAGTGTCTTAGTTTTCATTCTGGGGAGAAAATCTCATTGTCCTAGGCCTGACTGTGGGTTATTCAGCCAGTAGTTCATTGCTGGTCTAGTCGTCTGTCACTTGAACCTGAGTGATGGGGTGGGATATGAAGTTTAATGATATGTACAGTGGAGCAGATAAAGCCAGACAGGGAAGTTGGGCATAGCTGTCAAATGGCAGGTGTGTCCCCTGTATTCTTGTCATGCCTGTGACAAAGTACAGTAGAACCTCTGTAAGTTGACGCCCCCCTAAGAGACTGTAACAAACTGGTCAACAGATGAAGGTGGTCACCATAAGGAAATAGGCCTACAGTACTGGTATGTACATGTAGTGCATTTCTAGTCTATGAAAATTAGGTCAATTTAAGGAAGTAGTCAATATAGGGAGGTGGTCAACTATGAAGTTTCTACTGTATATATTCAAATATTATTGTTTTAAACTGAGCTGCTTTGCGATTCCCCCATTCACTCTGGTGCTGTACTCTCTCCCTGCTAAGACAGTTTTAAAATGACACAGGAGGAAAATGTGAAACTAACTTTAAAAAACTCCTTTTTGTAGTAGTGGCTAATTAAAAATTTTTGCTTTTGTAGACGAGGTTTTGCCCTGTCACTCAGTTTAGAGTGCAGTGGGGCTTGGTTTCATCACAGCTGACTCTGATCCTTCTGTCTTAGCCTCCTGAGTAGCGAAGGATCACAGGTGTGCATCATAAAACCCCACTCATTTTTTCTATTTTCTATAGAGAATGTGCCTCGCTCTTGGACAGGCCGGTTTCAAATTCCTGGCCTCAAGTAATCCTCCTACCTTCGCTTCCCAAAGAGCTAGGATTACAGGCATGAGCCACCATACACAGCCTTTTAATATTTTTATATTGCTTACTTTGAGTCATTATTTTTGAGTTCTGTTGATGAATTTTTTGTGTGTGTATTATTCACTGATGGTCTAAGGCAGTGGTTCTCAACCTTCCTAATGCTGCAAGGTATTTTCATTGTTAAAATGGGAGTGTGACCCACAGGTTGAGAGCTGCTGGCCTAAGGTTTTGTTCAAAGTGCCAATACAGATATACATTAAGAAATTATGACTGTAATATTGAGAATAAAGCACTTAATTGATTAATCTATTGAAATACTTTTTAATAATTGGCCATACAAACAATTGCTTTTTAGTAGTAATTCAAGATTTCACTGACCTCTTGTTTATTAAGTAAAATATCATTCAGTAATAAAAAGTCTATGGCTTGGCACCTGTGGCTCAAGTGGCTAAGGCGCCAGCCACCTACACCTAAGCTGGCAGGTTTGAATCCAGCCCGGGCCCACCAAAACAACAATGATGGCTGCAACCAAAAAATAGCTGGGCCCTGTGGCAGGCGCCTGTGGTCCCAGCTACTTGGGAAGCTGAGGCAGGAGACTGGCCTGAGCCCAGGAGTTGGAGGTTGCTGTGAGCATGATGCCACAGCACTCTACCCAGGGGGATAGCTTGAGGCTGTCTCAAAAACAAACAAACAAACAAAAAACAAACAAAAAAACCCATAAAAAATAAAAAAAAGTCTATACATTTTTAGATATATTTTCATTCCCTTTCATACTTCTTGTGGAGTGGATTCATCTGTTTTTATTGTTTTAAAATCCTTAATTTGATGCTGAAGGAAGATAGAGGTCATGCTTTTGAAACCATGTACTCAGGGATAACTACTCAGTAAATTAAGTGATTGAGTTTGCTTTCGAAATTGAAGTTTTTCTCTCCGTTGTAATTTATTGACTTAATAAAAAGGTATTTCTGTAGGATATTAAAATTGGGGAAAGCAAATAACTACTGAATTTCCTAGGAGTTCAGTTTGTTTTCGGTGAAGATCAGGCCTTTGACAATTTAGAAGTGTCATTTTCGTGGAATTTTATTGTTGAAAAATACAGGAGAGCCACAGAATGACTTTTGCTGATGGGACGTTTTTAGACATTTTGTTTAGGGGTAGCCTACTGGATTTAACTTCTTACTTCTCCTCATTCCGTCCTCTCCATTTTCCCAACTGTCATCAAATCTTGATTTCTTTTGAAGTGATTTCTGGTATGGATTTTTATTTAGGTTCAGGTGACACAAACCATTGTTTCCTAGTATTTGTCTAGTGCTTAGTTAGCTTTTGTTTTCATCATTTATCTCACCCATTATCTTTCTATTGTTTCATTGTTCTCAAAGAAAGGAAAGTTTATTTTTACTTAAATTTGATTTTTGTATGAACATTGCTATCCTTAGAAATCTGTAACATTACAAGATATCAGGAAGAGGTGGTCTCTCAATAGTTCTCATATCTCAAGGTATTAGAAGTTGCTTGTGAAATATTTACTGTAGCTCTCCAAATAACTGGTGTTGGCAGGGAGCAATAAACGAGGGTTAACTGCTCGCTGAACGTAGCTTTTATCTGTGTAATTGCTCCAACTGAGTCACTTTTCTAAGTCATTGCTCTAGTTTCTCCTTTGTTATTTGTGGTAATTATGATGAAAAGCAATTTTTTAATAATTTCTTTTAGAATATCTCTGTGTTACGCTTTATGGGCAAATGGTAGGTTTAGGATGATTTTGACAGTTCTGACTCCTGCAGTGGAGTTTGGCTGGTGCCACATGGGCTGAAGAAACTTCACACAGTAGGGGGAGGGGAGACTTAACATTTTTAGAGACTGTTTGTTTTATTCTATGAACCAGAGGAAAACTGTGTGTGGGCTGAGGAAGGTTGAATTTAGGAAACCTTATATTTAATTGCATGCATTCTTGCAGCTATAGACTTCAGTGGGTACAAAGGCATCGGAGGGAGGCAGTAGAATCTGGCTGATTTGCATCAGAGACCTGGAGACAGAGGAAACTTTCAGAGCCAATGAATAAATCATGGCAAGGGCAGCCAGGTTGAACCTACATATTTTACTGAAAAATTTAGGAGCGACTCGATCAGTTCAGAAAATATTAATTTGGAGCTTCAAATTAATATCTGAAGTCTTGGAGCTTCAAACTGGACCATCAAGTGAGTGGACATTATATATTCTACTTACAAAAATTATTATCTCTATCTATACCATCAATATCTATATCTCTATATATGAAGAGCATATTTCTTTCCCAAAGACACATTTAGGCATTTTCAGTATATATAAATGGACCCCCAATAGTGATTTATTTCTACTGTACAATCCTTTGATAATGTGGTACTTTTACACTAATACAGCATATCACATCATTTCCCACACCCAAACAGTTCCAGGAATAAAACCCTGATACAGTATGTACCACCTGAAATGTATTAAGTTAAATTTAGGGGATGTTTCTGCTGTTTTTTCTTTCTTTTTTTTTTTTATTAAATGATAGCTGTATACATTAATGCAAACATGGGGTACAGTGTAGTGTTTTCATATACAATTTAAAATACTTTCATCAAGCTGGTTCACATAGATTTCATGTCATTTGCTTAGTCATTGTGTCAAAACATTTATATTCTAGTTCTAGAAAAGTTCACTTGAACCCTTGTTAGACAGATATATAGGTGATCTTTCTGGTCACCCTCCCACCACCTAGCTGCCCTTCTCCCCTCCCCTTCCTCACCCCCTCCCCATATTCTTGGGCTAGAATTAAGTTGTATCTTTCATTTGAGAGCTATAAATTAGTTTCATAAAAGGGCTGTGTACATTGGATACTTTTTCTTCCATTCCTGTGATACTTTGCTAAGAAGAACATTTTCCAGTTCCATCCATGTAAACATGAAGGAGGTAAAGTGTTTCTGCTGTTTTTAAAGTGACCCAGGGTATACAGAGTCCAGCATCATTTCAAGGTAATGACTAGTTGTTTACTCTGCATAGGGGGTGGTGGCTTGCTGGTTGCAGATCGGGTTTATTTTTTGGTACACATCAGTTACTTAGAGGGTCAGATTTTATTGCTGTGAGAAATATGGAAATTTTGGCTTGGTGCCCGTAGGACAGTGATTATGACGCCAGCCACATGCGCCAAGGCTGGCAGGTTTGAACCCAGCCTGGGCCAGCTGAACAACAATGACAACTGCAACCAAAAAATAGCTGGGCATTGTGGCAGAAGCCTGTAGTCCCAGCTACTTGGGAGGCTGAGGCAAAAGAATCCCTTAAGCCCAAGAGTTTGAGTTTGCTGTGAGCTGTGACGTCACAGCACTCTAACGAGGGTGACATAGTGAGACTCTGTCTCTAAAAAAAAAAAAAGAAGAAGAAGAGATTTAGTTCAATCCATCCCTCAACCCACATCCCAGAGGTTTGCCCATAACTCATTAGGGACAATATTGTGACTAGAACCCAACTGCTTGTCATCCCCTTTTGTGTTCTTTGAAGTGGTGCTCTGGGAGCCCTTGGGATTGCAGGGGAAGGGAAAGAGTGGATTAATAGTGTGTCTTTTACTCCTCATTCTTACATTGATTTTCATTGTTGACCAGATTCCTTGCTCTTCATGTCATCTCAGGGCCTCTTTATCACTAGGTAGTCTCTGCTTTGTGACGTCTCCACATGGCCTCTCCAGAGGCATGGATGCACTTCTCACACAGCAGTCTGGAACTCCCAAGAATGCAAAAGCAGGGGCTGACGGACCCCAAGGCCACAATATTGTACATTGTTGTTCTCAATGGGTAGTTTCTGATCCCTCATCCTTCTTTCATTCTCCCTCTTTCCGAGTCTCCAAAGTTCCCTATATTACTCTGTGTGACCATGTGTACTCTTTGTTCAAGGCTTAGTTTTGGGACTGGAAGAGCATCAATTCTCCTGCAGTCTGTTCACTGAAGCAAATCACAGACCCACAGATTCAGAGGGAGAGGACTCTGCAAGAATGTGAGGAAGCAGGGTTTCCTCACCCAAATGTAATCCCAACCGTTTATGGTGATGCTTTGACTGTACTAGCTATCATAGAGTAGGCGACCTAAGACCTTTAAGAGACTGGTCTCTTCTAAAAAATATATTCTTAAAATTTCAGTAGATTTAGGGGATACCATTTTTTTTTTGTTATGTGGATGAATTCTATAGTGACTTAGTCAGGGCTTTTAGCTTACCCATCACCTGAATAGTGTATGTTGTACTCAATAGGTAGTTTTTGATCCATCATCCTCTCCCTTTCTGAGTCTCCGAAGTCCTTTATATTACTCTGTGTGACCACGTGTACCCATTGTTCAGCTCCCACTTATAAATGAGTACATGTGGTATTTGTTTTTCTGTTTCTGAGGTACCTCACTCACTTAGGATGATAGCTTCCACTTCCATCCAAGTTGCTGGGAAAGACATTATTTCATTCTTTTGTATGGCTAAGTAGTATTCCGTGGTATGTATATACTGCATTTTCTTTTCTTTTTTTTTTTTGAGACAAAGTCTCACTTTGTCACTCCTGGTAGGTTGCTGTGGCATCACACCTCACAGCAACCTCCAATTCTTGGGCTTAAGTGATTCTTTTGCCTCAGCCTTTCAAGTGGTTGGGACTACAGGTGTCCGCCACAATGCCTGGCTAGTTTTTGGTTGCAGTTGTCATTGTTGTTTGGCAGGCCTGGACTGGATTCAAACCTGCCAGCTCCAGTGTATGTGGCTAGGGCCCTAGTGGCTGAGCTACAGGCATCGAGCCTATACCACATTTTCTTAATCTACTCATCACTTAATGGGCACTCAGATTGGTTCCATATCTTTGCACTTGTGAATTTCACTGTGATAAACATACGAGTGCATGTGTGTTTTTTATATAATGACTTCTTTTCCTTTGGGTAGATACCCAGTGGTGGCATTGCTGGGTTGAATGGTAGGTCTACTTTGAGTTTTTTGAGGAATATCCATATCATTTTTTATAGAGGTTGTACTAATTTATATTCCCATCAATAGTGAATAAGTGTTCCCTTTTCACTGCATCCATGCCAACATCTATTTTTTTTTTCTTTGACTTAAAAGATTGCTATTCTGAAAGGGGTAAGATGGTATTTCATTGTTGTTGTTTTTTTTTTTTTTTTTTTTTGCAGTTTTTGGATGGGGCCAGGCTTGAACCCACCACCCCCGGTATATGGGGCTGGGGCCCTAGTCCTTGAACTACAGGCACCATCCCTTCATTGTGATTTTAATTTTTATTTCCCTGATGATTAGTGATGTTGAGAATTTTTTCATATGTCTCTTGGCCATTGGTATTTGTTCTTTTGAAAAATGCCTGTTCACATCTTTTGCCCACTTTTTAATGGGGTTATTTGCTTTTTTTTTTTGCTGATTATTTGATTTCTTTGTAGATTCTGGATATCAGTCCTTTGTTAAATGTACAGTTTGCAAATATTTCTCTCAATCCATAGGTTGTCTGTTTACTCTGTTGACTGTTTTGCTGTGCAGAAACTTTTTAGTTTAACTAAGTCACACTTATTTATTTTTGTTTTTGTTATATTTGCTTTTGGGGTCTTAGTTATAAGTTCTTCGTCCAGGCCAATGTCCAGAAAAGGTTTTCCTAACTTTTCTTCTGGAATTTTTATGGTATTAGGTCTTACATTTAAGTCTTTAATCCATCTTGGGTTAGTTTTTATGCATGGTGAGAGGTAGGGATTCATTTTCATTCTTCTGCATGTAGCTCTCCAATTTTACCAGGACCATTTGTTGAATAGGGTTTCCTTTCCCCAGTGTATGTTTTTGTCTGCTTTGTCAAAGATCAGTTGGTTGTAGGTGTATGGTTTTATTTCTGGATTCTCTATTCTGTTCCATTGATCTGTGTGTCAGCTTTTATACCAGCACTATGCTATTTTGATTACTATAGACTTGTAGTGTAATTTGAAGTCAGGTAATGTGATGCCTCCAGATTTGTTCTTTTTGCTTAGGATAGCTTTATTTAACAGATCTTCCCTATAAGCTTCTGCTCAACTGAACAGCAAAGGGAGACTTGTTAGCAGGGGACTCTAAGCTTCTCATTTAGTAGTATCTTTTGGGTCCAGGTTCCACTTCTACTCATCCATTGCTTTCTCCAAGATGGTGTGTGGTATGGCAGTAAGCAGAACTTGCATGACTTCTGTTGCCTTTTTTTCCTTGGGTCTTTGGCACGAGTCCCTGGTGTGCTGATTACTGGGTGCCCAGCTGATCTGTGGGGCTCAAGTCTGCAGCTGGTAAACTTATATTTCAGTCTTTTGGATGAAACAGAACTCGGTGCCCCACCCCAACTCAATGCACATGCTCTTTTTCTCTCTCTGTTTCTCTGTGTGTATCTGATTTGATCTGATGTAGGCTCTCACTGGCTCCATAGCTCACCTCTGATATTTTCCTAGTACCCACCCACACCCCCATAGTTGATCCTAGCCTTGAGAAGTTTGATATAAAACAGTTATTTTTCATTTTCTAACCATAAATTTATATTACCTTGATAAAAACAAGTATACACTTAATTTTAATTAATTAATGAGATGACCCTTGGCTATAAGATCAGCTCACTCTACTTTCCAAGTCCTTGGATAAAGAGGGAATTCCTAGATATTCTTTCACAGAGTGTTAAGGGAGTCTTGTTCCCCGGGAGCTATGATGTCTTGCTTGGGTTAGCAATGAGAGGAAACTATTCTGGAGTTTTAAATTCTATGATGAGAATCTTCTGAGTGGATGATAGGCTGATGATTCTATTCCAACTGCACTTCCTATTTTTATGCTTCCTTACTAAAGTTAAAGAATACTTTAGTAGGCTTAGTTTTCCCAGATGGAGCTGTAATATGTACCACAGGGGAATGTATGTGGAATTATGAATACCTTTAAAAGATGATCAGAATACTTTTATTAGAAGTTTGCAGTGATATCTGGAGCTTGAACTTTATATAGCTCTCATTTTTTGGTAAATGAAAAAATCAATAACTGAATCATTTATGCTTAAATGAATTAAAAGTAAGTGTATATCTGTTTTTATCAAGGTAATATAAATTCATGGTTAGAAAATGAAAAATAACTGTTTTATTCCTTGTCCCTCCTCCCATCCTACTCACAAGAGGCCATGTCTTCTAATTTTGCCTCTTTCTTCTTATAGTTTCTGCTGTTTTTACCATATTCTAACATGCATTGAGGCTCTTTCCAGATTTATTGATTTCAGATATTATCTGTTGACTTCTGTTAATTTTTTTTTTTTTGAGACAGAGCCTCAAGCTGTCCCCCTGGGTTGAGTGCTGTGGCATCACAGCTCACAGCAACCTCCAACTCCTGGGTTCAAGTGAGTCCCCTGCCTCAGCCTCCCAAGTAGCTGGGACCACAGGCACCCACCACAATGCCCAGCTATTTTTTGGTTGCAGTCGTCATTGTTGTTTGGTGGGCCCAGGCTGGATTCGAACCCGCCACCTTAGGTGTATGTGGCTGGAGCCTTAGCCACTTGAGCCACAGGCACTGAGCCGACTTCTGTTAATTTAATTGAGATTTTAGCTTAATTTTACTTTCTACTTTCTCCTCCTAATATAGTTACATTATTCCCTTGTTTTCTTTGCAAATTAAAGGAAAATATTTATATCTTTAAAAAAAATTAAACCTCCCTCTCCCTTTTGTTTTCAGAGACAGGGTGTTGCACTGTCACCTAGGCTGGAGTGCAGTGGTATCATCATATAGTTCACTGAAGCCTTGAACTCCTGGGTTTAACCAATACTCCTGCCTCAGCCTCCTGAATAGCTGGAACTATAGGCACATACCACCATGCCTGGATACTTTTTAAAATTTATTTTATTTTATTTTTTATATCTTTCTTTTTGTATCATGCCTGGACATCATTATTATTATTATTATTATTTTTTGACACTGAGTCTCACTCTATTGCCCGAGTTAGAGTGCAGTGGCATCATTATAGCTTCCTGCAACCTCAAACTTATTCCCAGGCTCAAGGAATCTTCTTGGGTTAGCCTTGTGTATAGCTGGGACTACAGGTGTGTGCCACCATGCCTGGCTAATCTGCCTATTTTTTGTAGAGATGGGGCTTGCTATGTTTCTCAGGCTGATCTTGAATTGGTGATCTCAAGTGATCCTCTCCCCTCAGCCGCCTACCAGGATTATAGGCATGAGCCACAGTATGTGGCCAATCTCTTATTCTCTTCATCATTTTACTTTTCTCTCTCTCTAAACTTTTATCCTCTATATTTTTAGTGTAGGTATTGGTGAGATTATGTTTGGATACTTGTAATTAAATATTCCATGTTTCACTTATATTGGTTTTAAAAATTGGAAATTAATGATGTGATTACCTTATTTCTACAATGACATGACAGTGTGATTTGGTTTCCCTTCTTTCATGGTTTTCTTTGATTTTTCAATTATAATTCTCTTTCCTGTCTCCCAAATTATATACCTTTATTGATTTAATATGTCCAGATGCAAAACGATATTAAGTCCTGACCTCATTTGCCCCTAGATCACTCTCTTTTGAAACTTCTATTCTCTGAGCCATTTGGCACTGAATGATTTCTATTAGCTTCCCTGCTTACTGCATCTAGAGCACCTTTTTTCCTGATTCCCTTGTTGCCTTCTTTTCTGCTTTACTCCCTCATTTTGCTGGCACACATCCTCAAGTAAGAACAAATATGTGGGAAAGACAGTCCTCAAATCTCTGCATATTTTTATTATATTCTCTATTTGATTCTTTTCATTTAAAAAATAAATCTCTTCTGGCCTTTTCTCGGGTTGTTCTTTCTGCTGTTCTTCTCACAGTGCGTGTTGTTCCTCTTGGACTGATTGAATAGGTCTTATTTTTTTTCTCTTATGTTTCTTGTCTTTTTCTCTTTCTGTACCACTTTCTGTTAGACTTCATCTTCTAACATTTATGCGAATTTTTAATTGCTGTCATTATTATTATGATGATTATTTTTGAGACAGAGTCTTATTATGTCACCCTCAGTAGAGTGCCATGGCGTCATAGCTCACAGCAACCTCAAACTCTTGGGCTTAAGAAATTCTCTTGCCTCAGCCTCCCAAGTAGCTGGGACTATACACGCCCACCCCAATAACTGGCTATTTTTTTTTGTTGTTGCAATTGTCATTGCTGTTTAGTTGGCCCAGGCCGGGCTTGAACCTGCCAGCCTGGGTGTGTGTAGCTGGCGCCCTCACCACTGAGCTACGGGAGCTGCCCAGTTGCTATTATTTTTAATTAACAAGAGTTCTTTTTCTCTTATGGGGTTCTCCCACCCACCCCATAGCATCCTGCTTTTGTTGTATGGATATAATACTTCCTGAATCTCTCTGAAGATATTAATTAGGGAGTTTTAAGAAAATTCTTTTTTGTTTCCTATATTATGCCTGCTTCTTTTTAGTCATTTTCAGTGTATCCTTTTAACCATATTCTCACTTTTGTGGATTTTGATTTTTTAAAATTCATTTACTTTTATTTTACTGAAAGAAAGTAAACACATGTGATAATCCATTATCTATAACTAGTTATTTTTCCTTCGTATCACATATGTCATCTTAGTAGAATACTAACCATGAAAAATTACATTCAGTTTCTCCATCCTGTATTTTGTGGGAAATGGATTACTATTTTAGAAGGCAACAAAAGAGAGTAAACCTACCAGATTTTGTATACGCTAAGGGGTATTTTAGTGAATTTTATACTTCTTTTAGACTAAGCTGTTCCCTTTAGAAAATGTTGACTTTATTCATAGAGAGGAGAGCAACATGAAGGGTTTTTCTGCCTCAAGAATAAAAAGTCAAAGCTCTTTGGCTTTATTCCTTCGAGGTCCTTCCCAGTTAGCTCTTCAGTCTCACCTCCTCTGCCATATTTCCTGGCTTCCCTTTGCCTATCTGCCCCCACCTGCTGTGTGTTCCATGCTGCCATGCCTTTGCCCATGATGGATCCCCTGCCTGGAATATTCCCTCCCTGTTCCCACTCTCTTGAGTTCACCAAAGACAGGGATTATATTGTCATTTCTATATTTATTGACTTTGTATTATTTTGTATTATTTGTATTATTGATGCATCTTAGGCATTACAAATGTTTAAATAAACCTTATTCATCTTTTTACACTAGAGCAAGTTCAAATGTTATATCCCCGAGTCACAGCCCTTTACCTCCTCCAAGCATTGTGAACCACTTTCGTAGTTGTTTCTTTAGTTAGTTGGGTATATGTCCACTTGTCCTTGAGTGCAGGGACCATGTGTTATCAACCTGGATACATCTGGGTCTTGCATTGTGCTTGGTACGTAGTAGGCACTCGAGAAGTATTTATGTGTATATGGGAGAGGATAGAGGGAAGGACTGGTTGTAGATTTTCATGAAAAGCATATTTATAAAAAATCTAAAAAGTAGGTTTATAGATTCTCATCACTGAAGTTGTCTTTTATGTTCCTTTAAATAGATCTAAGTACTCTAAAGAATAAATTGCCATATTTAGTGATTCCTCCTCCCTCTCTCTTCTCTACTCCTCTACAAGGTCTTGGCTCACTCCAGCCTTTGGCTCCTCTCAGGCCTTTCCTTCTTTGGAGTTTTCTATCTTTAGTGCTATTTCATAAAGTAGAATAATTTCACCAAACCTGACCAAACAAACAAACAAGAAAAACCATCTATAAAGTGTGGAGAAACCTACCTGACTCAGGAATAGTTACCTTCTTACTTGGATAAGAGGGGATGGTTACCCATATTGCAAAAGAGTTGTAAGTGCTGTTCTAGAACACAATTAACCTCCCAACTAATTTCATTTTACATAGTGTGTGTATACATGTATATGTATACACACACATGTATGTTTATATATATTAAGAACACCTCTAATTTACAACAAAAGAAGCGAGTATGTTCTTTCTTTGTTGTTGGGGGGGTGGCAGGAGGTGGGTGGATATTCTCTGGGGAGGAAAGAACAAAACTAAAATAATGATCACATTTAAGTTCTGAATGTTATTTGCTTAATTTAAGTTCTTGAAAAGAAAAGAGGGACAGTTGATTTTCTGGGCACAAAAAGTAATGGAGACTTTTGATTTTCAAAAATGTGGGAAGTGGTCAGGTGCAATGGCTATTGCCTTTAATTCTATCATTTTGGGAGGCTGAGGCAAAAGGATTTCTTGAAGCCAGGAGTGTAAGACCAGCCTGGGCAGCATAGCAAATCTGGGTGTGGTGGTGTGCACCTGTAGTCCTAGCTGCTCTGGAGGCTGATGTGGGAGGATTGCTGAAGCCCAGGAGTTGGAGGTTACAGCCACTGGATTGTGCCACTGCACTCCAGCCTGGGTGACAGAGTGAGACCCCATTTCTATTACTTTTTTTTGGTTGTAGTTGTCATCATTTGGCAGTCCTGGGCTGGGTTTGAACCCGCCAGCTCTGGTGTATTTGGCTGGTGTCCTAGCTGCTGAGCTATAGGCACCGAGCCCGCATCTCTGTTAAAAATACAACCCCCTTCCCCACAAAAATCTAGGAAGCAATGAGAACAAACTAAGGCAGCCAAACATATCTGGCTTACCTAAACCCTGCATCGTAAGTGAGTGGCAGGCTACTGCTCTGTGAAAAAGCCCAAAATACAGCTCTATGGCTGCAACATCTCAAAATTAGTGAGAAGGTTCTGTTGTGTGAACATCTTGATTAACCTCTACAAAGCACTAGTATTAGAAGGGTCTAGTCATTATTCCTTACGAAGGGGAGGGTTCCATGGTGTGTGGGTTCCACGAGGTGGTGATCAATCACCTCCTTTCTGCCTTTCTGAAAGGCCCTTCTCCTACCAGGGGCAAATGCTAGTCAGGGTTAGGAGGGCAACTGTAGCTTCTGGCCAAAAGATTGACCAAGCTAAGATAATGGACAGCACCCTGAAGAAATTACTTTTGGCTCCTCTTTTGCTCTGTATTATGAATATACTTTCACTGGGAGGAAAAATTAGGACTTGACTATGTCTCATGAGATTCTACTTATTTGGGGGTCTAACCTGTGGCCCATGACCCTCATGTGGATTATGTGAGGACATTTTTACTTATCCATAGTGGCAGATATCATGAAAAGCATGGACCTTTCTTTTGCTCATCAGCTTTTATTAGTGTTTGTGTATTTAATGTGTGGCCCAAGACAACTTTTCTTCTTCTAATGAGGAAGAATATTCTCCTTGGAAATATTTTTCTAGAACACTGTTCTTTTGTACTCCTTATAGGGCTATATTCCTATTCAGGATACTATATTTTGGAGGGAAACAGAAATACTTAGATTGGTTGATATTATTTATGTCCTAATTGAATAATGTTTTGCCTCATGTGCTTTTTATTTTCTTTTTAACAGATACTAATTTTGTGTTGGGGAATGCCCAGATAGTGGACTGGCCTATCGTGTACAGCAATGATGGATTTTGCAAGCTGTCTGGTTATCACAGGGCAGAAGTGATGCAAAAAAGCAGTACCTGCAGGTATTTATGTTTGGGGTTATTCTGGTAAACTGTCATGGTATCTTTTGGAAAAAAAAAATGGCTTACTCCGGGAATTGCCATTACCCCGTTTAATGAACATTCAGAAATATTTACTGCAGTATCATCTCTAGTTTGTGCACTGTACTAGGTAAATTAAAGCAGATGTAACACATGGTTCCCACATTGACAAACCTGTAGTCAGTATGATGGGAGAAAATTCTGAAAATCTTGGGAAAACCATTTTATCTATAAAATGTGAACTCAGGTCAGGTGCGGTCGTTCATGCCTGTAATCCTTAGCACTCTGGGAGGCCCAGGTGGGTGGATTGCTTGAGCTCACGAGTTCGAGACCAGCCTGAGCAAAAGCAAGACCCTGTCTCTACTGAAAATAGAAAAACTGAGGCAAGAGGTTTGCTTGAGCCCAAGTTGGAGGTTGCTGTGAGCTATGATGCCATGGCACTCTACCCAGGGCGACAGCTTGAGACTCTGTTTTTTTTTTTTTAAAAGTGAACTCAAAGTTTTTGATTAAATTCAATGTGTAGAGGATTAAATAAATGAAAGGAAAATGAAATAAATTTTAGATGATTAATTTTTAAAAATTTATAGGAATTTTAGAAAAGTAACTACAGTGTTGGAGACAAAAGCTTTGTTCATAGAGCTTAGCCAGAGTTTTTAGAAAAAGAGAAGAGAACCAGTATTTTGTTGCCTTCTAATTCATGGTGTTACATCTTTCTCTCTGATCTCTTAGCAAATTGTGCTAACGGCACAGCTGGTGTATTTGACAAGGTTACTAACCAAGCAGTGCCCTTGGGCCATGGCATTAGAAACTCTTTTTCAAAGCATCTTCAAGGTGTTGAGCTGGGCCTGAAGCCTGGATCCTGCTAGCCGTTCTCCTGCTGTGCTCTGACAAGGTCTTGGCCCACCATAGCCTTTGGCTCTTTTCAGTCTTTGCCTTCTTCAGTGGTGTTTGCATGATGTGGAGTCATTTTTCTAAACCTACAAAATCAAGAAACAAACTACCTAGGAAGAGTGGAGAAGCCTGTCTGACTAGGCTTAGTCTTCTGACTTTAGAAGCTGCATTTTCATGTATTAAACCAGCCAAGTATCTTTAGTTTGGTGAAAAGTATTAAATGTTTTAAAAATATTTCCATTTTCTTAAATTTTAGATGTTTGGGGCCGAGGCAAGGAAAATTTACTATTTCTTTCCCCCACTGCTCAAAGATTTAGAAATTGTAACTTTTAAAGCAATGGAATTCTTTTATATTCTTGTGTGTGCAGTTATCCTTGTATTTATATATCTGCAATGTATACCTATATCTGTATTGTACATATATGATCAGAATGAATTGAGGCTCAGCACCTGGAGCTCCTTGGCTAGGGCTCCAGCCACATGCACCAGAAATGGTGGTTAGAACCCAGCCCAGGACCTGCCAAAAACAGCCAGGCGTTGTGCTGGGCACCTGTAGTCCCAGCTACTTGGGAGGCTGAGGCAAGAGAATCGCTTAAGTCCAAGAGAGTTAGAGGTTGCTGTGAGCTGTGACACTACAGCACTCTACCAAGGGTGATATAGTGAGACTCTGTCTAAAACAAAACAAAACAAAACAATCAGAACAAATCGAGAGCATTAGTTTTTAGTGTGACTTGAACAACCTTTCATTACCTTTCTTTCTTTTTACTGGCTATAACCAGACACTTTAAGGAAATCAGATAAAATGTCTTCCTAATTGAACTAACTTTTCTTTTATGTGCAATTCTAAATATCTTATTACCTGAAGATGTCCCTTTTCTATAAATAAACATATACCTTTGTGCTAGCTACATTCCTGATAGCTTAGGAGTTGCTTTTATTTATCTCATATATTACATTTGCAATCTAAGGTCTAGGTAAAGGAAACTTACCAGTAAACTACAATGTGAAAAAGTATGTAAGACTAATGAACGCTGGTATAATTCTGGTACTTCATTTATTTGAAGACTTTATAGGGATTTGTTTTATTTTGTGAAGGAAATTGCTAGCATAAGTATCAACACTTCTTTTAAATGGAGATCACTTATCTAGAAAATTAACTCAGAGAGAGAAAGAGGAAAAATCCTCTTAGTCTCAGGTGGGGCTAAATTAGTCTTGATCTATTTTCTTTTTAAATATAATTCAACAAATTCAGTTTTCTATTTTCCTGGCTTATAGTTAAAGAGTACAGCCAAAAGCACAGTACAGGGTGGTGCCCGTGGCTCAAAGGAGTAGGGCGCTGGCCCCATATCCCGGAGGTGGTGGGTTCAAAAACTGCAAAAAAAAAAAAAAAAAAAGCAGAGTACTACATGAGATATACACAGAACAGATCATCACATCCGTGAAGGGATATAAAATAATACAAGTGACATAGAATTCATAAAGTCAATAGCGAGGGTTCTTCTGTTACGGGGTGTCAGAACTCAGAAGCCTGGAGTAAGCCCAAGGCTGTTCCAGTAGCAAGCTAAGCATAGTGCTTGATTTGCTGGTTCAGTTTTAGATTAGGAATTGCACTGATAACCTCTGAGGTTCTTTGTACCTCTGCAATTCTAGGATTCTACAATGACGTCATCAAAAAAAGTTATTTAGTAGTCACAGTTTTAAAATATAAAATGTATATTGTTTAGGAACCTAAAACTGGGAGAGTGATCGCTGCTGTCCTTCTTAGTTACAGTTGCCCGGAGGCCTGAGGTGGGCAGGGGAAATATCTGCTGGGCTCTCGAGCAGCCTTTGTCAGAGAACTAGATTTTCCAGCCCCATTGAGAGATGGTTTTTCTCATCTTGCATTTTTTTAATGTCCCGTGCCGTAGTTCAATGTACTTAATTGGGGAAGTATCCTTTTTCAGAGGGACAGATGTTGGTCTTCAGGCTATATTCAGTATGAGCCTTCACAAAACGGACAGTCCTGGAGTTTTCTTGCCTCTGCGGACAACCAGTACCAGTAGGTAGAGCAATCCCCAGGTTTTCTTCAACTTTTTTACGTGCTGCTTGTCTATCTTGTCTACTTTTCTCCAAACGTCAGCAGCAGGAAGGTGTCGTAGCAAAGAATGTGTAGAATTTTGTTTTCTCAAACTTTAAACTCAAAGCTGTTTTTCCTTTTTGGGGGCAGGGGGCAGGATAAAAACTGCACAGAGAGTGGCTGAATCTTCTCTTTCTTTCCTTAGCCGTGTCTAAATGTTTACAGCATCAGATTGCACCCCTTGTTTTGTTTGGTCGGTGGTGTTTTGTGATTTTTCCTTTTTTGGGGTTTATTTTATTGAGAGTTAGAAGAGGAAAAATGGTCCAGATTTACTTGGCCATGTTCACCAGGAAGTCACCCAGAGTTGTATTTCTAAAATGAAATCTGATTATGTTTCGCCATTGTTTAAAACTCTCCCAAGTGCCCCACAGCTTTTGGGATAAAGCTTACTTCCCATGGCTCACAATGGCGTGGTCTCTGCTACTTCTCTGTGTTATATATGGCGAAAATTCCTCTCATTGTCTATATTCTAGTCATACTGAACTGAACTCCATTCAGGTTCTAGAATTAACCTGACTCTCCCCCTGTGCCTTTGCATATGCTCATCTTTGGCTTGGCATATTTTTCTCCTTCCTTTTTCCAGCCAATTCCCCCTTGCTTTTCAGACCTCATTTCATCTTACTTCGGGGAAGCCGCTCTGACCAACCAGAGAAGGCTTATTCCCTGTGTTCTGTAATTCCTTAGAAAAAGCTACCTTTATAGCATTAATCATACTGTTTTCTTTTCTTTTCTTTTCTTTTTTTTTTTTTTTTTTTT
>NW_003852573.1:1620268-1624727 GCF_000181295.1 Otolemur garnettii | reverse complement strand
CTGGGGATTTGAACCCACCACCTTAGGTGTATGTGGCTGGCGCCTTAGCCACTTGAGCCACAGGCGCCTCGCCGATCATACTGTTTTCTGATCTACTGTTTCTGAGGCGTATCTCTCATTTACACTTTCCATTTTGGGGTGGCAATGATGGAGTCTTATTCACAGTCAAATCAGTGAATCTTTTTTGATTCAACGAATTTTTCACTGTGTGTGTGTTCCACAGTGCATAGCACAGTGGTGGGTATAGAACAGAACAGATATTTAACATATTCTTGTAGAAAAAGAAATACTTGCTAATTTAACATAAGCTCTCCGGTTGATTTGCAGTTTTATGTATGGGGAGCTGACGGATAAAGATACAATTGAAAAGGTGCGGCAAACATTTGAGAACTACGAGATGAATTCCTTTGAAATTTTGATGTACAAGAAGAACAGTGAGTATTCAGCCCTTCTGAACCATACTTTTATGTGTTTGAAATAGTAAAATAGCTTCTTTTCTTCTGTTTTCTTTCCTTTTTTTTCTCTCCCACTAGCTAAATGTTGTTACTTGAAGCCATTGCGTATGTTGAGACAAAACATTATTGATTGGTTCTATTATTCTTCTCAGGAATATTTGATGAGCTTCTTATAATGAATGCTAAGACTTTATCTGTTTTGTTGCTGAGGTAGTGCTTTTCCTATTGGCTTGCTTACTGGTGAATTGCTGGCTTAGGGCATTCACAGACTTCAAATCTTTTTAAAGCAGGAGGGAAAAGGCAGGACAGAGTTCACCTTTATCTATCTCCCACAGCACCTAGCACAGCAAGTAATATCAGTAGGCACCAATTAAGAGTTTCTGAATAAAATTTTATTTTCCTGGTCACCCCAGGAGATAGTATTAACCATAGCGCATCATTAATTTGTATTTGTTTTGGCTACAATTGCTTCCACGAAGCATGTTAATGAGGTTTGTAGGTCAACAGCTATATACAAGGATAATATAAAACTTGCTTTTTCCTTAGGAGGTTTCCTATCCAATGGGGATTAGCAGAAGTATGGAAAGTGGAGCTTCTGGCCCTGCTGCAGAGGTGTTAATAGTGCTTTGTTTCTCTTTTAAAGGCATTATTTTGTTTGTAAAGAATTCTAGTTGTTATATGTAGAATTAACTGGCAGGTAATTGGTTCAATAGAACATATCCAGAGTGGCTCAGATGGCACAGGAGGATAAGTGTTTATTTTCGTGGCTTTCAGGTCTGAGTGATATTTTGGTCTGGATGACAAAGTACACATGTTGCTTTTATCTAGAAGGAGCTGGGACAGTTTTTTCATTCTGGGGTGTTGGAGCAAGTTACTAAAATCACTGTTTGCTTGGTGGCCTGTGCAGACGCTGATTTGAGAGATTAGCACCGGCCATCAACAGGCCCCAAGGGGTCATTCCCAGAGCCTGCACGTTGGAGTTGTGGCTTTGCTCCAGCTCGCTCCCTCTGCCAGGAGGTCTAGTTCCCACCCTGCCATTAGCTTACAGAGGAATGAGGTGAAAGACTGTGAAGGGCTTCATGAAGGGCTTCATAACAGTCCTTCCACTGTGGGGGAACACAACTCAGAGCAATATCTCTTACCAGAAGCATGTCAGCAGTGGCCTTCTCATGGGAAGACGTGGTCTGCACATGTGCTCTGAGCTAATGGAGTAAGTTAAAGGTTTCCCATACTAACAGCTTTGTGTAGCGAACAGCGTGGCTTTCCCCATGACACAGAACACTAATTGGTGATACACTCGGTGTATCACATGAAGCATGCCCTGCATTTACATTTTGCTTTAGAGTTTTTGTGCTTCGTTAGATATGCATTTTTAAGTTGCCCAAATTCAACTATAGATGTTTGGCACAAAAGGGAGGGAGAGGGCTACATAATTTAAATTGTGTTAGTGATTGCACTTGCCATTCTTGTCAGTGAGCATGTGCCCCTGAGTGACTATGATATTGGAGAGGGGAATCTGCCGTTTCTCAGTGACCTTGGGGGATGAAGCCCTGCATTATGGGTATCTTACAGCACTGAAAGTGATTTTGGTATTTGAAGTTCTGTACTTTAAGTAGACATGAATTCTCTATGGAAGCCAACTAATTCGGCTGGTAGGCTGCCAAAGATTCAGAATCTCTTCCCTCTCTGGAGGTTGTGGTGGGCTTTTTGAGGGATCAATGTCTCCGAAGTAGCATGTCAACCTAGGTACGGGGCTCCATTTTATGGGTGACAGAGTAGCTGTCATCATACTCAATTATTACCTTAGCCTTTAACTTTAGAAAATAAAACATGTATGAGCTATGACTATTTTTTTTTTAATTTCCGATTGATATGAGAGTACAAACGATGAGGTTCATTGTTTGCATTTGTAGGCAAAGTCCCCGTCGTAGTTGAGCCCTTCCCCCTGGGGGTGTGCTGTTTACCCCTACACTGTGCTGAGATCAGACTCTATTTTAAAATGTTGATTATACCTGTGAAGTAGGTATGGCTGAAGTTAAATTCCTCACCCAGTGTCATGTAGTGCCAGGACCTGTTGTACAGTGTTTGCTCCATGGCCATTGTTCAGTCTAATTGTGGGTACAAAGCAGGGCTAAAACATATGGTCATGCAGATAATACCCTGCATAGGTGGAAACCAGCTGGTGGTTTGCTTGCTGAGTCTCCCTTGCACCCTGGTCTGGAAACGCTGTGTGTTAAGGAAGAAGTTTCTCTATCTAATTTATGCAAAGATGACTGGTGGACGAGCAGGGGCTCTACACAAGACTAGCACTGTACATAAAATATGAAGCATAAAACTGGGGAAATTACACAGATAATGTAGATTTCTTCCTAAGACCTGCTCACTATCCCTAAATCCCTCCAAATCTCACCCTCTCCTGAAGTATTTAGAAACTTATATTATTTGTTGAGTCTGGGAATTATCTAGTTATGCCAAATTCTATGTTTTTTTCAATAGCTTTTATTGCCCCACTACGCTGCATCAGACACTAGGATGGCTACTAGGAGTGCAGTTATGAAAACACAGACATGGTGTCTGCCGTTACAGCATCTGCAGGGTGGAGGCAACAACCACAGAATAGAACCATACATGCTTTGATGGTGATACATCATAGGTGGGTCACTTGGCCCCAACATAGGAGGTCAGGGAAAGAAGTCTTTTTTTTATTTTTTTGAAAAAGAGTCTTATTTTATCACCTTTGGTAGAGTGCTGTGGCATCATAGCTCACAGCAACCTCAAACTCGTGGATTCAGGTGATTCTTTTGCCTTAGTCTCCCGAGTTGCTGAGACTATAGGACCCCTCCACAACACACGAATGAAAAGAAGTCTCTTTAAGGACAAGTGGGAGTTAGACAAAGAGAGTTAGATGAAAGAGTATCCCAGCCTGGTGAAACGCATGTGAAGAAGGCAGCAGTGGAGAGAGAGCACTGAGGTTTCAAGAGATACAAAGTTCAGGTGGCACCTGTAGCTCAGGTGGCAGAGTGCTGGCCACATATAGCAAGGGTGGCAGGTTCGAACCCAGCCCAGGCCAACTAAACAACTGCAACAAAAAAATAGCAGGGCATTGTAGCAGGTGCCTATAGTCCAGCTACTTGGGAGGCTGAGGCAGGAGAATCACTTCAGCTCAAGAGTTTGAGGTTGCTGTGAGCTGTGATGCCATAGCACTCTACGGAGGGCAACATAGTAAGACTCGGTCTCAAAAAAAAAAAAAGAGATACCAAGTTCAAACTCTGATGGGCATAGGAAGTCATCTGGAATGGAAAGGCATATTTGTAGGCTGTGAGTCTGGCAAAGGGTCTGAGGCTGTGCTCCCAGGTGATACTGATGTTGTTGGTCCATGAAGTAGACTTTGAGTAGCAAGCACTGGAAGCAGCTGAAGTGAAGACTGACTTCCATGCCACCAGGGTGTGTCTCTTTTGTGGCTGTATCCTTTGTACCCAGCCCAGTGCCTGACAAGTAGAAAATACTCTGCCAAAACTCATGGGAGTAAACACATACATAAAGGAGGGGTAACCAATGAGGCCAGAGAGGCTAGGAAGAGTCAGTCATGCAGCCAAGTTAAAGTTTAGAATTTGCCTTAAGAGCAATAGTGATGGGGGAGAGCGTGAGGGTAAGGGACATTGAGGGGTTTTAAGCAGGGTATCATCATTTTATTTTAGAAAGATGGCCCAGGCTGGGGGTGATGGCTCGGGCCTGTAATCCTAGCACTCTGGGAGGTGGAGGTAAGTGGATTACTTGAGCTCAGGAGTTCAAGACCAGCCTGAGCAAAAGTGAGACCTCATCTCTACTAAAAATAGAAAAACTAGCAGGGCATCCTGGTGGCACTTGTAGTCCCAGCTACTGGGGAGGCTGAGGCAAGAGGATTGCTAAGCCCAGGAGTTTGGTTTGAGGTTGTTCTCTGTAATGATGGCTGCACTAGATCCAGGGCACCAAGTGAGACTCTTATCTTAAAAAAAAAAAAAAAA
>NW_003852573.1:1617114-1619354 GCF_000181295.1 Otolemur garnettii | reverse complement strand
GTTTTTGACAGGGGCTGGGTTTGAACCCGCCACCTCCTGCATATGGGGCCCTGCCCTACTCCTTTGAGCCACAGGGGCCGCCCCCGTCATTTTTTTAATAGCAGGCCCAGGCTGGGTTGGAACCCAACAGCCCCGATGTATGTGGCTGGCACCCTAACCACTGAGCTACAGGCACCAAGCCTTTTAATGCATTTTTATTATGGAGAATGCATGAAGAAAAATATAAAGAATAAAAACACCCGAAGAACTCAGAAAAATACTATTATACTATTAACTTTTAGATGTGTTTCCTTTTAGTTTTTGTCTGTGCACATTTTACATAATGGATATTTAACACATATGCAACTTAAAAATAGTGTGTTTATTTAATCGTTTATCACAAAATATCCCCATTATTAAAATTCTTCATAAATATAATTTAAAAACAAGTGTATTAACACTCTGTTGGATTTATATGAGGCTTTAAACTTTATTGAAAACAATGTTGAGGTGAAAATCATTGTGCGAAGATATTTCGTTGACCTTATGAAATATTTCCTAGAAGTTGAGAATGGCTGTGTCAAAGAATGTGAACTCAGGTTTCTGAGACGTTTTGCCAAGTAGCTGTCCAAAAGAACTGAACTCACTTCCAAGTTCTCGTGCAGAATGTGTCTGACTCATAGTACTGCACCAATATTGAAGGGTGTTAAGTTAAATTATCAAATTTCCCACAGTGAATTTTTTCTTAATGAGTCTTGTTTTACTGCTAGTAAGATTGAAGTATTTTTTCTTATTTATTGTCCATTTAAAATTATCCTTTTAAATGTTAATTGTTGAGATTCTTTGCCCATATAGTCTACTTAATTCCAGGGATTTTCTTACTGATTTTTATAAGCCTTTAGAACCATCGTTTTGGTTCTTTTTCCCCTGCTCTCCTTCTTTACTATTTGCAAGCGCAACTTTGTAAAAAGGATCCTCTGTGAATAAACATGAATGTTTGTCCTATCATTTGGGGAGGTGGGATAATTAGTAATTATTCCCTAATTACTAACTAATTAACTAGTAATTAGGCATCATAGTGCAGTTAGGAATGAATGTGTGGAATACTATTACATGTACATATCTCAAAGGATGGATGGTTTGAAAGATTTCTATCTATTGGCCTGTTTGAAAAACTGGCATTTCTTTAGTTCTATATAGTTGTATATTTCATATGATCACTTACCTCATATTCAGTATGCTGTATGATTTTCTTATATGACAGTCATCATTAGCTCATTTGGTAAATATTTATGTGATTGCTCTTATGTCAGCCAATTAGTTTTTCCTTTTTTTTTTTTTTTTGAGACAGAGTCTCTGTTGCCCTGGGTAGAGTGCTGTGGCATCATTATAGATTGCAGCAACCTCAAACTCTTGGGCTCAGGTGATGATCCTCTTGCCTTAGTCTCCTTGGTAGCTGGGACTACAGCTACCCACCACAGTGCCTGGCTACTTTCTTCTATTTTTAGTAGAGATGTGATTTCTTTCTTGCTCAGACTGGTCATGAAATCCTGGGCTTAAGCAAGCCTTCCACCTTGGGTTCCCAAAGCGATAGGATTACAGGCATGAGCCACCAAGACTGGCCACTTTTTCCATTTTTCAGACAAGAAAATCATAAAGTATCACATGTGAGTAAAAGCAGTACAGCCTCTGGACATAGCTCCCTAGTGTTTGATTCCACAATTTGCGGTGTGGCTGGTGGTGCTGAGTCTCAGAGCTCTGGATTGGCTTCTCTATCAGAGAAGCTCAGGGAAAGGGATCTTATAATGGGTTTCCCGTGCCAGCAAGGAGAAAATGCTGGCCACTTACTAGCTGGTCACCTACTGCATTCTCAGCACTGTGACAGAACTCAAGGGCCACAGAGCTGTAGCTCTAAGAAATTGACTCAGCCTTTGAGGAGGTTACAATCTAGTTATGGAAACAAATCTAATAAAACAGTCATATACATTTTGCCTAGTTTCCAAATAGATTGTCTTTTATTTATTCAATGGTAGGAGCTGCTTATGTATAATGGTTATTGATCCTAAATTAGACATATTTAAAAATAGTTTTCCTATTTAAAATTGTTTTCTTTTAACTTTTTTATTTTAATAGCGACTTCTTCTTCTTTTTTTTTTGTTTAACCATATGGAAATGAAAAAGTTTTGTGTCAGTGAGTTTATGGTTGTGAATTTTATACAGGGTGTCCATAAAGTTTGTGTGCAAGTTAAAATAGTTTTACA
>NW_003852573.1:1605706-1616673 GCF_000181295.1 Otolemur garnettii | reverse complement strand
TGCCTCAGCCTCCCAAGTAGCTGGGACCACAGGCCCCTGCCACAACGCCTGGCTATTTTTTGGTTGCAGCCATCATTGTTGTTTGGCAGGCCTGGGCTGGAGTTGAACCTACCAGCTCAGGCACCTTAGCCGCTTGAGCCATAGGCACTGAGCCAGGAAACTCTTCTTCTTACATAAGTAATAAAAATACTTTCCCATTTTTCCTTCTGTTATCTTTTTAGTTGTGTTAAAATAATTAGACCATTAAACCATATGGAATTTGTTATGTGAGGTAACAACCTAACTTGTTTTCCACATTGTTTAGTTATCCAGGTACTATTTATTAAATAATCCAGCTCTTTCTTTATGATTTGAAATGCCCTTTTCTCTGCTGAGTTCTCACACATACATGAGTTTGTTTCTGTCCTCTCCTTTTCCAGGAATCCTTTCATAACTTTTTAGTTGTGTGAGTTTGGTTCAGATACTCGCTCACTGAGCTCCTCATATTAAATTTGGGGATGATAGCATAGCAGCTGTTCCACCTGGCAGAGTTGTGAGAAGTAAACCACACTGTGTCAGGGCCTCGCCCCATCATCCATGTTCAAAGAATGGTATTATTTTTCATTGTTGTTTGTTTTGGGGCCAGTGCCAGTGATGCTTAATTACTGAAGCAGGTAGTCTCTCTGTTATTATTTTTCTTTCTAATAATTGCAAATATTTCTTGGCCATGCTTACTTACACCTTTATTTTTCTATTTGAATTGAATTTCAATTCATCAGTCTCCCAGAAAAACAAACACAAGAACAGATGAGAATCTGATTGAAACTGCATTAGATTTATGTATTAAATGGAGAAGTTTGACATCTTACAAAATCTAATCTCCCCAATCTACAAGCAATATACCTCTCTCCATTTATTTAGGTTTTGTTTTATGCTCTTTGTGTTATTTTAATTATGCTGAGGCTTAGGCATTGATTTTTCTAGCTTTCCCCTTGTTATGGTTGAGGCTGGCCTTCTTCCCTCAGGACAGGTAGAGGCAGCTTCAGACTTTCATTAAACACCTTGAGATATATTCTCTTTGTAAGTCATTTAGACATCCCTGTGAAGTGAGATCGGGCCTTTCAATCTTACAGGTGAGGAATTTAAACAGAAGGAACAAAGGAGAGTAATAGTTTTAAATACTTCTGTGTCAGACGTGGATATTTTTACTTAACGTTAAGCAGGTCTATTGTCCCCATTTTACAAATGAAGAATCTGATGTTGAGAGAAGTTAAATGAATGCAACCGAGGCACACACTAAATTAAGAGGAAGAGCTCAAACTCAGGGGCCGGGACTCTAAATCAGTTGTTCTAATTCCCAGTGGCCACTGCTTCCCTGTGGTGCTGTCTAATCCTGTCTGCACTTGTCATTTATCTCAATAAAGTTGACCCCCAGACCTTTTTTCTAGGCAGGCTATTGTTCCTAAGTCTAATTTCTGGACCTATCAGAATGATCCAGAACCAGGTTCCTTCCCAAGAGCCAGTCACAGTGGCTTAGTGTATTCTGTGCTGTTGAACCATGGTCTGGATGTCCAAATGCCTGTGTTACAAAGTACCTGAGGGAAGCCTGGGGCAGGAGGAAGACAGATGGAGGTCAAAATTTTCTCGTATACCTGAGCATTGCTGTTTTGTTATCTGGTTGCTGGGGGTGAGGAACTCCAAAGCCACGTTAGTTTGTGAGGTTTATTATGTGGTACTGCATAACCTAAGGAAGCTATATAGAGGATAAAATCAGTGACTAGGAAGAGGTGTCTGACTTGGAATGTCTTCTCATTGGGCATCCTCTGCCAGGAATGAGCCTCTCTCTAGCAGCAGCCTCTGCTCTCAGTAGGGTTGTCAGAGACTGTGGTGTTCTTGGGTTTTCACATTGATCTTTCATTAATAGAGAATTTGTCATTGATCCTTTGTCCTTTTTGCAAAAACAGGACACCAAGTGCCTGCTTTTCTCAGTTTTTCCACAGTAGGAACTTGGAGAAAGAGGCAGAATGTTCCCCGCTCTTCCTTATTTTGTGTGTGTATGTACGTATTTGTGCATTTAGTGCCTCTGTAGTATCTGATGGGATGGATCCTGCTGCAGAATCTGGGCTCTGGGAGAGACCTCCGCAGCCACCAGCCACAGTCGCTACCTACAGGAAGGTCAATGTTTGAATGGAGCAAAAGGGTTCCAGAATATCTTTGGAGCTTTCAAAGGGGTAGGAGGGAAACTGGGTGGGGTGAGGCTGCAGGTTCTAGATGTTTCACATTCACTTGAAGCAACAGTTTCATATGTTGAGAATGAGTAACCATTAAATAAGGATACCTTCCTCTGGAAAAATTTATAAAAATGCAAATTTAAGCCCATCCCACTTGCTTTCCTAGATTGTTTGGGTAGTGATAATGTGGGTAGAGGGAGGCAGGTCTGAGTGACTGTGAAGGCTTTGGAAATAGGGTTTATATTTTTAAAACTCAACAAGCATCCCTAAAGCAGCCCCATGGTGCCTTCTGGAGTGGAGCAATACAATGGCCGCACATGACCCTGTGGATAACACTGCATTGAATGCCATTGGAAAAGAGGCACAGAGTGGTAGGACAGAGAAAGTAGATGGGCTTCCTGCCCTTGGAGTGGATTATAATCTATTTAAAGAAACAGTCCTCAGTTGTTAAGGTTTGAGGGGGGCCAATACATAGCACCTTCCTTCTCTGTCCATGATCAGGACCAATTGAGAGAGATAGATAAAGATTTACCTACCAGTCACAGGTAGGGCTGAATAACTGCTGGCTTCTCCAACCAGCCATCTCCCCCGTCCTCTGCTTTCCCCCCTAAGATTTATAGAATGGAGGAGCAGAGCAGAGAAAGGGCAAAGCTACACATATCCATTCCTTGTTTCCCACATCACCAACCCAGGAAAAAAGCCCAGAGTGTTACTTTGAAAGCTATTCCTCCACAGGAGAACACCAGAGTAGAAAAAAAGGAGCTTCTTTCCCTCCAGCCCTATAATCACCTCAAGACGAATTCTAATCCAATACATTCTGACTATTATGAATTTTTGGTTCAAGATATATATAGTGTATTTAGATACCAAAAAGGAATTGTCCAGAATAGTGTTTAATCAAGGAGGAGTAGTATTCTGGAAGGAGGTGATGGGCACAGTTTGCTGGAGAGAAGCACACAGCTGTTGAAATGGGGAGAGTTCATTCATGATGAGATTGAACTGTGGGAAAATGAAAAAGACCTCCCAATATGACTAATATAAGACGTGGATTGGCACCATCAACCCCAGTAGTCATAAATGGAATATAAAGTTTAGATGGCACAGCCCCAATTGGCGCAAGTTTCTAGGCAGCAGGTCTAGCTTGTGTAGTGCAGTGATGGCTGCAAGGCTGCAGTGGGGAGGGGGCGGTTCTGGGGATTTTAGCAACATGAGGCTTTGTTATTAGACATTATGAATGGAGTTCCTCTCATCTGATTTATTGTTAGTTTGATAAATTAGGCATATTTTCCAGTTTGCCATCTGAGAAAATGCTTAAGGCTTTCTTTAGAGCAAAGGAAAAGTGTTTTTTGTTGTTGTTGTTGTTTTTTTTTAATAATTTGTTTGCTTTTTGTCTTAACTAGGATACAGTGAAATCTGTAGGGGTGTGGGCTTGATTGCTGTTGATGTTTTCTATTGATTTTTCTGTTGCTTAGTTGAAAATGGTTTAAAATCCTACAAATTCTGAGGAGGGAACTGGGAAAAACAGTAACCCCAAACAGTGGCTAATTCAAATTGTATTCTTTGAGATTTTTGAAATGTTATGCGTGATTTTTGTGTGGTGGATTTTTCTTTCAAAACATGTTTTTGTTAAGTTGGCATTATGGGTCATTATGAAAGTTTGAGCTACACAAAAATCAAGAAACATAAAATCTGTGCAGATGGAAACAAATGAAGCCCTCCTAGCAACACCAATAAGCTGAGCAAGTTTCCTGAAACTGGCACAGGTGAATCAGGAAGGACGCTGTCAACTGTGCCCGTAACATAGGGTGGTCTGTCTTAAGACTTATGTAGTGACCCATGTATAAACTGTTGGTTGTCTCAGAGCACTCAGACATTGACAGCTGAAAATTACGCAAAGGGTATGGAAAGACTGAAATTACCTGTGGATGAATACACAGATAATCAAGATTTAAGGAAAATACATTTCCATTTCATCTATTTGCTGCCTGTTTGTGCATTTTAGGATTATTCCCACTTACATGTGAGTTAAGTGGTGTAGACAAATCTGTAAGCTAGTTTTTGTTATGTTAGACTGACTAATTAAGTCTAATGTTAATCAGGGATGTCTGACTGTACCTGTTGTATAATTAATAGTTTGGTATGATTACGGGCAGAAAGACCCAAGTGACCTCTTGGGGATCTATTTTCATTTCAAAGATTCAGTGAGCTCTCTATCTCATAACATGAAATAATATATGAAAAATACTGAGCACAGTATCTGGCATTAGGAAGCTCTCTAATACTTAACAACATGGGGAAATAGTTACAGTATTTTAATTTGAAAATGGTTGTGAAGTAGTGTGTAAAATGTTATCCTAGTTCTGCAAAATTCAACAAAGAGCTATTAGGTTCTTATATGCCAGATGTTGTTTTAGGAACAGGGATACAAGAACTGGGTAGAGAAGAATATACTGTTGCCTTGAGTCTCATTTAATTTTGTAGCACAGAATAAATTGTTTCTTCTTGCTGTGATGTTCTCTATGGATAGAAAATATTTGTTTACTTTCTTTAATTATTTTTGGAAGCTGGAGAATGAGACTATGTAGGTATTTGGGTATAGTACCTGAGTTGATGCCCTATCTGAGAAGCCAGTCAGATTAGGTCTATCCACCTCCTTTTGTGGATAAGGGCAGCGCTGAGGAAGAACTTATCCCTCCACTTTAGCTCAGGAACAGGGATTGCATTGAAATATATTCATTTCCTAAGGCACTAATGTGACTATTGCCCAGACCTGCTTGTAATCCTCCCTCTCTTAGGAAACTTTGCTGGGGAATCATTGTAGTGATCCTTTTCCTCTTAAGTATCTTATAATTTGTTATCTATGTTATTCTATTAGATCTTCTGGATTTTTATACTGGGGATAGGGACTTAGAAATAGTTTCTGGCCTATGCTTGGTTGAGCATGTGAGCCAAGTTGGTGAATTTCTAAAGTGAATTTTGACACTGGGGCCCTTTAGCAATGGACAAAGTTGGAAATTTGAGTTTGTATAATTTGTTGGCCATGGCAGATAATGCCCCTTGTCCCTTACTTTTTACTTTCCACTATGTGGTCTAAGGTAAGTTTTTAGGTATCTGTGCCTAAGTTTTTTCCGTAAGATCAGGTGGGATTTTTAACCTATTTTCCAATTGTTTTATAAGGGTTAAGAGATCTGTATTTGCAGAGTGATTTGAACAGAAGAAAACTCCCACTGAGTAGTCACTGTGAAAGTTTTTATTCCAGCATGAAGAAAAATAAATGGTGTAATAACCTGGCACTTCAAGGAATGAGACCATTTAAAATGAATTAATGTCTGTACCTTTTCATTCCCAAGTCTTTGCATCCATAGCCCCTCAAATGAGAATGCAAATTACTGACCAACCTTTTGATATTCCTTACAGGGACACCTGTGTGGTTCTTTGTGAAAATTGCTCCAATTCGAAACGAACAGGATAAAGTGGTTTTATTTCTTTGCACTTTCAGTGACATAACAGCTTTCAAACAGCCAATTGAGGATGACTCATGTAAAGGTTTGTAATTCTGATTTGTACAAATACATTTATGCCTTTCTTTTGCCTTTAGTGGGGCTTTCATTACAGAGAATTTGAGGTTGCCAAGGCAATCTCATCACAAAAGATCAAGATTTAAACTTTAATTTGTGTTGTGTAAAGTACTGCATCATTCTGGAATCTATGAGGGGAGGAGAAGGAGAGGGAAAAAAACCACTTTGTTTAGGAAAGCATTTGAATCAATTTCATACCTTTTAAAATTAACCCTTCCCAATATTAGACAGAAGAGGGTAGTTGGGCTACTTGGTATCATCAGAATCTTTTCAGATCTTTACACAAGACAAGTGTCAATTACCCAGAGAAGGTAGTCCATGACCATATTCATCTGATTTATACATGAACTTTCTTAGATTTGACTTGAGTTCTGGCATTTAAGATTGTTAAAGCAGACTTTAGCTTATCTCTGCTTCTGTGGTTGATTAAGTCTGGGGCCAGTTAATTCATTTGGAAAATGACATTAATGAGGCCAGGGTCTTGAGTAACATTACCATATGGTTCGTTTAATGAGTACTGTGACCATAGTTTTTAACACTCACCTCAGCCATATATGCATGTATTGTTTGCATAATGTGGGGGACCTAGGAAAGGTGATGGCTTAGGATTTCTGGAACAACTGTACCTTAGAAGAGGTCCAGATCATCAGGATATACAAAAGAGGGCATGTTATTCCCAGAGGCTTAGGGTTAGGGGTGACACAGCACTTCTTTCACATCACTCCTTCATAACTTGCACGCAAGATAGTCAAGAGGCTGGAAGTGATTTCTTCTTGCAGTACTTCCTGGCTCTGTGGTTGATTTTCCAGTTATTCTTTTACTTATTTATTTTTTTAATTGTTGGGGATTCATTCAGGGTACAAAGAACCAGGTTACACTGCTTGCATTTATTAGGTAAAGACCCCTCATAATTGTGTCCTACACCCACCAGTTATTCTTGAGAACTCTGCTCCTTATGGTTTCCTGAGATATAGCACAGATGAAAGTGGAGTCCAGAGAAGAGTGAAACTGGGACTTATTTTTCTTAATGTGACAAAATGTATATTACTAAATGAGCATTACGGGAGGAAATAAAAAGCATTGTGTGGATGCTTTCTCAGGGGCTATGTTTTCCGAGCGTATTTAAAAAACTGGCATATTTAGACACCCACGTTTATGGAGTTTAGAGCACAGTGCTGTGTATACCAGTGTACCCTATTTTTAAAAACTGTCTGATAATTCAGTAAATCAATTTGAGTTTTCTTTTTGGTTCTAAGACTGCAGTAGATGCAAAGCTGTCTCAGCCTCCGAAGTCTCCCTTTTATTATGCATTTGTGATTGCCTGATTCTAGTTTCTGATTCGAAGATTTCTCAGTGTAATAGGTTTTACGTGGCAATAAGTATTATATGGCATGATTCACTCTTGAGTAAATGTCATCTTGTTACCATATAGAAAGGCTGGTTGGCCTGGCGTGGTGGTTCACGCCTGTAACTTAGAACTCTGGGAGGGTGAGGCAGGTGGATTCCTTGAGCTCAGGAGTTCAAGACCAGCCTGAGCAAGAGCGAGATCCTGTCTCTACTAAAAATAGAAAAAGCTGAGGTAAGAGGATGGCTTGAGCCCAAGAGTTGGAGGTTGCTGTGAGCTATGGTGATACCATGGCACTCTACTCAGGGCGACAGCTTGAGACTCTGTCTCATTTAAAAAAAAGAAAGAAAGAAAAGCTAGTTGCTTTTTTTAACCTAATAAATTCATAAATAATATTTTATTTTCATTTCATATTAATGTGAGGGTACAAGCAGTGGGTTACAATGTTTGCATTTGTTAGGTAGAGTCCCTCTTGTAGTTGTGTCCCACACCCAAGAAGTATGCCTTACATTATGCCCAGTAAGTGGGAGCACCATAAATAACATTTTAAAAGCAACTGGATATTTTTGACACTCATTTTTGTATGTTTTTTGCTAAAAATTTAAGATATGTGATTTGGTTGAGTCAAAATGTTTTCTTTTTATCACATTGGAACCTTTTTACATGACTTGCAGATGTTATTTAGCAGGACAGGCATACCTAACGGAGAATGCTCCTTGCCTGCCACCTATGTGCCAGTGTTTGATTCTCATGAAATTTGAAAGGTGATAAATCAGAGTGATGTAATGAGGCTCACTTAGGTTTATTTTCCAGGAATAAAATGTTCCACTTCGTTTAACCTGCCTCAGTGATGCATTTCTTTGCTAACAGGTTTTAGTACACACCCATACCCACATACACACACAGAGACCTTCATGAGCACACATACAATTTATCTATTCCCTAGGGGAACCAAGTATTAATTCACTTTGTCAGTGAAATAGCTAGGAATAACTTGTGGCTTAATGTGTAAAATTTAAAACACACACATGCACACACACACACACACACATACACTTTGGTACTTAACGTAGAAATTCTGCTAGTAGACCGCTTAATGTCTATTCAAAGATGTGACTTTATAAGCCTGTCTGTTTCAAATGCCATGGCAGATATGTTTAAATTCTCCCCACTTGTCATGTCACCATGGCCCTGGCCCACTGTGTTTTGGTGGTCTGCTTAGGTCAAAGGCATATTTTATATTAGTACGTTTATGATGGAATCACAGGATAATTCTCCAGGCCTTGTTAGTTTTAAGTCTATAAACTGCAGTTCTGGCTGCAAGGATCAAATCTAGACCCTAGAAAATATGCTGCTGTGTGGTTGGATTGTAATCCTGGCTTGACATTTCTTTTTGGATGTGTTCTTAACAGCTTGTTTCCAGCAGACCAGCTGGGTTTTCAGTACAGCACCTCAGTCAGCATTAAAAGCTCAAGAGTCTTGCTGATCCAGGCTTGTTTAAAATTCACTTTTGAGATGGAATGGGATGGTGGAAAATCTAAAACCCCAAAAATTTTCAGATAATTATTCTGTAGCGTAGCTGTGGCATGTCTTCCCACCATCAGATTAGTCTTTTAAATCAATTGTGTTGGGTGGCGCCTGTGTCTCAGTGAGTAGGGTGCCGTCCCCATATAGCGAGGGTGGTGGGTTTGAACCTAGCCCCGGCCAAACTGCAACAAAAAAATAGCTGAGCGTTGTGGCAGCATCTGTAGTCCCAGCTACTTGGGAGGCTGAGGCAACAGGATCACCTAAGCCCAAGAGCTGGAGGTTGCTGTGAGCTGTGATGCCAAGGAACTCTACCGAGGGTGACAAAGTGAGACTCTGTCTCTAAAAAATAAATAAATAAATAAATAAATAAAAATAAATAAATGAATTTGTGTTTCAAATTGTTTTTTAAATTACCTTGTTTTCTATGATCATATGATGAATGTCTGACTTTGGGACTCAGGAGTGGGATGGGTATATCCCGATAGTGGTGAGAGAAGCCAGTTTGTAGGTAGTATTTTCTCACAGAACACTTACAAAGGGGCTAGCACATGGGATAATTAACAGGGGATTATTTTAGCAACTGAAACAAAGTAAATCCCTTTTACCCAGAGCCTCAGGCACAGGCCCTGGGCCCTGGGAATGGTTTTTGAGCCACCGCTATCATTTGATGAATCAGTTCTCACAGTCCTTTTATGAGTTATCCAGGCCTCTGACTTCCTCATCTTTTGTCTGTCTTTTGACAAATTCTCTTAGTAATGAAAGTCAAAGTCAAGCTAGGTTTGCTGTTTGGTAGCAGCTCTACCCTGTGTGTGTGTGTGTGTGTGTGTTTTTGAGACAGAGTCTCTCTTTGTAGTCCTTGGTAGACTGGTGTCACAGCTCACAGCAACCTCCAACTCTTGGGCTTGAGTGATTCCCTTGCCTCAGCCTCCCGAGTAGCTGGGACTACAGGTGCCCGCCATAATTACCTGGATTTTTTTTTTTTTAAAGATGGCGGTGGGGGGGGGTCTTGCTTTGGTTTAGGCTGGTCATCAACCCGTGAGCTCAGGCAGTCCACTTCTCTTGGCCTCCCAGAGTGCTAGGATTATAGGCGTGAGCCACGGCTCCTGGCCTCTGTGTGTGTATGTTTTTAAAGACTAAGGAAAGATTAGGTAGGAATTCTTGGCTAAAATGAGAATCTGTGATACTCCAGTGGTTTCATTTTTTCCCTTATCTCTTGCTTTTTTGTTATTAAAGATAATTGGGAGTAGCCTGCAGGATATGTTTCTCTTCCATTCTGCCTTCTGAGGTGGCTTGGGCAAATGGATAGAGAATAATTAAAGTGTAAGGCTCAGAGTTCTCTTTCTCTCTATTGCTCACCAAAAGATGAGTCACCCTTCTTGTTTTCTCTCTTGCCACCAAGTAATCTCTCATATTAAAGGAACAAATTCACTTTGAAAGATCCATGTTATTTACTTCTAAATTTAGAGTTAGGTTTGAGCCAAAATCAGGCAAAGAAAGGAATATAAAGCTCTAGCAGAGATTTTTAAGAGCCAAAGATTTAGAATATTGAAGGATGAAGGCTCTGACAGGCTGTTGTAACTGCCAGTGCTTCTCCATATGTACTTGTGTGGGATATATTTATAAGCCACCCTTGGGAAAGATGCAGAGTAATGATATAAGTCATAGGTTTCCCTCCCCTGTAATAGTATTATTTTATCTCTGTGCCTTTAGGATCATGGAAAAATGATGATTCAGTGACTGCTACTTGAAGAAGCTATCCTAGACTTTTGGTTATTTGAACATTGGTGGGGAAAAGATTATGGAGGGAGACTTGAGGACACTTGGGCAGTGATCCACACTGACTAATCATCCTTTATCCACTGTTCTCTGCTAGATATTAGGTGATGACATCAACTATGAGAATGTATGCCTTTGTATCTCCAGACATGGATGGTCTCTGTCTTTTCTATTACTCCTGGACTTACCCTCAGAGGAGCTAGAATCCCAGAACTATCTCTTCTTACCTAAAGGGTTGGATACTAAAGTAGCCTCTGTGGTGGCTCAGCCAAGTTGAAACGCATTTCATCCATTGCGGGGTCAAGGCAGAGAGGAAGTAGTCATCTTTCCTGGGAATGGAGAAAGGACCTAGTAAATACATTTTTTGCTAATTGCTAGATTGCACACTGTGTACCCCTCTTTCTGTCTTTCTTTTTCACTTTCCTCTTCCTCTTCTGCTTACCCCCGTTCATTTTCCTGATCATGTGATGCTTTTGATCATCCTGTGGTACCCTCAACTCTGCTATTCTTTTTTTTTTTTTTTTTTTTGAG